>NC_068946.1:29557682-29870301 GCF_026419915.1 Harpia harpyja | reverse complement strand
GCTTTACCAATGGCAACTTAATCATGAAAACAGCTAATTAGTGAAAACTGAAAGTTAACATTTTTCTCAAATAGTACTGGTTGATGACAGTATTTTGACTTGTGTTAAGAGAAAAATATTGTTGAATTCTGAACATCCTCCTCCTCTTCTGGCACAATTTTTCAGGTATTTAAAAACAATTGCTTTCTCCCTCCAAAGCCTTGAGTGTTCCTGGTCAGAAACCCAGGTTTGCTGACACCTGGGACCAGAGCTACTGCTTGGTGACGAAGGGGGGCGGCCAGTGCCAGCACCCCTGCCTGAGCCACAGTGCCACAGGTACAAATCAAGATGGGGGGCATTGGTTTGTGAGATTTATGTAGAGCCTGGGAGATTTGCCAGATTGCTGCCCATATCCAGTGCCTCTTTGAGGGGGTGAATGCTGCACCATTCTTAAAAGGACTTAGTTTGCTGAATTTCTTCAGTCCTCTTGGATAAATGCTTTATTGGAAAATAGATTCTGAATCTGTATGACTGACAGATTTGGTAGTCCTCATTGAATAGCTTAAAATTCAGCAGAAGAAAGCACACATGCTGTTCTCTCTGGAGAACAAACGTATCTGCAGGAACCTGGCCCATTGCATTTATTTAGCAGATCTGGAAGAAAGGACTTGCAGTTGACTTTTAATTGCTTTAATTTTCATATTTCTTAGAGAAAAGCAATAGCAGAAATCAAGTTACCTGGTATATTTTACATCTGCTAAAACTACCCCTCATGGGGTGCCGTACCCTCTCAGGTGTGGCAGCTTGCCACTTCTGGTGAGGAACAGCACTGCTGCTCCAGTAGCAGTTCACCATTTTCATGATGTTTGGACTTCTAATAAAGTTTTGTTGTGTGTTGTTGGGAGACAGTACAAATATATCCACTTCCTAAAGACACCACAACTCCCCCAGGATTCCTATGGTTTTTGTAAGCTCCAGGTCATGGGCTAATCTGAACGACTTCAGTGGTTTTTCTCTGAAGCTGCCTTATCATGCTGTGAGGAGCGTGCCCAGAACTCTGAGATGTCTTTTTGCCCCTGCTCGTTGTAAGAGCAAAGCTCACCTTTGCCCAAGGACAAGCACTCCTTGCCAAAACCCTTCTGGAGCACCAGCATGCATAATGTCCCTTGGCAACTGGTAGGGACAGTCCCAACAGCCCCCGGAGCAGTGCAGAATGCTCTCTCCAGAGCTAACTGTTTGGAAATGCTGAATTACTTAAAATTCCATACATAGAGCAAACTCATGCAGTCAAGGGAGAGTATGAGAGTCAAGAATTTAGCTGTATTTTCTTGCAAAAATTATTTGATAGTATCTTATTTTTGTGATGTTTAGCAGAGGGGCATGCTGTCATTCACCTCCCTTCTCTAATCCATTTCTTATGTGTGACCAAAGGGTAAAAAAGACTTGGGTACTGCACTACAGCCATGGTGGCTTTATACGAAGACAAATTCCTGAGGCTGGGATATTGTGACTGGTCTGAAAAAATGTTGTGCATTCTTCTTTCTTTGTTTAAATAGAAGAAGTGTGGAAAGTTTGCAAAGGATGGGGGTGGAAGAAAAGTTTGCTGTTTTCCAAAAGTGGGTGAGAGGTTGGAATACAATTGAAATTAGATTGTTCAGATGGTCCTTGATGGTACAGATGAAGCCTGTTTGGATGGAGTTTTTAACTACTTTATTTCAATTGTCTTAATCATAGTTTTTGAAACCTCATACAGTCTATTAGGGGTGAATAGGAGCTCAGCTGGAAGCCCACACTGTCAAAAGCTCAGTATTTAATTTTTCAGCAAGCAGTAAGCTCAGTTCGTGGATGTGTTCACAGTGTAACTGCTATCAAAGCACTGGTTTTCAAGAACCGATATATTAGGATACACATTAATGCACAGAACACTTGTAAGTGGCTGCAGTTTGAATATTGTGAAAAATAGTCATCTGTATTTAGAGCAATATGTTTCCCTTTCTAATTGACTTCTGAAGTGGGAACACTCTACCAGGACTTTGCTACTGAGAGTGCTAGGACCTTTTGTGAAGCGAACCAGCTCTCACCTGGCAGGAGAGGATGAGGAGGGTGGTTTGGGCTCTGGCGCTGCAGCTGCGACTGGCACAGATCCTCAGCGCTGGACTGACTGCTGCCTTTGAAGTCAGACAGAAAACAGGAGCCGATTCAAAGTGGTTTTTTGGAACCACCACCCTTTGTCAGAGCGCGCCGATTCCCTAAACACCATCAGCGTGTTGGAAATAAACATGAACTCCTCCACTCTGCTTTTATTAATTGCTAATGTGCTTTGCGAAAACCAGCTAAAGGGTGTTACCAGCTTATGGCTTTGCCAAGGCAGTAAGGTGGAGTTGCATGCGGGAATGAAGCCTTGTTTAATCAGGTTTTATAATTACTTTGATACAATTTTAGCTGAAGCACGTTGGGTCAAGCAGTTCCTAGTTAAATATGCTTACTGTTTAGTCTTAAGTTGCAGATTTAAGAATTTACCAAATACCTATTCAATAACCATTTTTTGCTATTGCACATTGATCATCTACAAATATGCATATAGTAACTGTATGTTGCATCTTTATTTGGGTTTTTTTGTTTTTACTTAAATAACTGGTTTCAGATGTCAAATCTCCCCTGAAGTCTCCTAAATTTTTGGATAGGTTTTAAAGATGTGGGAAATCAATCCTCAGCTTGAAAGGCAGGTGAGCAGAGCAGCAGCAGAGCTTTTCCTTCTCCTGTATCACAGGTGTGGTCTAGTTTTATGATGTTTTCTTGACTGCCCCATTAGATCTAGAAGAGAGGAATATCCTCCATGCTGAGGTGCAGCCTAGGAGATAGGGCTGTTTTGATGCAGAAGCACCTAAGGAATACTCGTGGGTGAGCTCTCTCAGGTAAGGAGGGCTCGGCGTAACAGTGTGCAGCAGCCTGGAAATTTCACAGCAGTGATAACCCGCTATTGGGATGCACCACACCTACCTGGGAATTCATACAGAAGCTATAGAGAGTTTGTAGCGATGAAAGGCTATTATTTATAGGCAATGAGAAAGTTTATGCTTTCTGTTTGCAACTGTGGGTGAGCAAATAAACTGCAATATTTTATATTCCTTTATCCTTTTTGTTCAGTTGTTAAACCACCAGGTTTCTTCCCCAAGAAGCAAACCTGTTTCTTTTGATTTCTTGATTTAACATCTCTAACCAAGGCATCTGCCAGTTACTCTGAAAGAGATTTGAGAGAGCTGCTTTTTGGTTTGTTTGTTTTTTGTTGTTGGTTTTTTTTTTTAAATAACTCTAAGGTATTGCTGAGGAAAAAAATATCCTCTTTTTTTTTTTTTTTCTCTGAGAAATGAACATCTTATAATTAGGAATAACAAGAAATTCCTGTTTGTAACAAGTGAATTAAAGCCTACAAAGTGGCTTGAACTTTTTCAGCTGAAAGCTGCTTTGGAAGCTTAACATGGGATTAATATTTGAAATATGCCTGGACTATCAAGAAGTTAATCGATGGAGTGTGAGCTATACACACTTAAAAGGCACAGACATGGAAATCAGTGCATTCTCCACAAGAGGCTCTTAATGATTTCCTTTCAGACGCTGTGCACACTATCTTAATTATACAGGAGCCTGCGTAAAGGTACCATTGGATTGGATCCAATGAAAGCTAAAGCAAACAATATGACAACAAAAAGGGCACTTGCGTCATTTCACTTCAGAGTTTATAATGCAAACAATAACTGGCGAATAAAAAGCTCCTAGCCTGTGGTGTGCTCAGTAGTGCCAGGATAATTATTCCTTCACATGTAATCATTAAAACAAAGAATGCCATAACTGAAAATACTGGGACGGTCTTTCTTCCTTCATGATTTGTCTGCATAAAAGCAAGACCACCTTTCAGCAAGGAGGCATGTTTCGTGTGGTGCTCTGCTGGCTTCACGAGATTAACCACCTCTACGTTTCACAGATAAGTCTTTCTGTGTGATCTTCTCCTGTGTGCCTGTGAGTGCACACATCCACTGAAAAAAATGCATCAGAAAGGATGGGTGATAAACCTGGCACTGAGATGGAGGTGCTGGAGCTCTCTGTCCTTGGAGATGCCATTGCTTTCTGTAAAAGGTAGATTTTGAGATGCCCAATAATGGTTATTAAAATGATGAGTTTTCCTGCATGGTAAGCCTGGCACTCTGATCAAATCCACCTTGTGAAACTAAAGCTTCTGGATCCATGCGATCCCAAGCTATTGTTCTGGAGACCTCAACTTTAACATGTGATTTTTGGCTGTGGCAGTGCACTGTCAACATGCTTTCTCTAATGACCGAGGGGAAAAATGTCCAGACCTTTGTACGTTATTCTCTAAAAGACTACTGACGTGGCTTCAAATGTCAGGCCACCCTGATGTTTCTTTGCATCTTTGATTGCTTTAGGTGTATTTTGGTGACATGCAACACCATTGGAATCTTTCTCAATATTGCTACAAGAAAGTTATCATAATGTTACTTAGCACCATGGCATTGCCAAAACATCTGGATGGTGTCAGGGGACTTCAGAGGATGGTAGGTGGAGGAAGGGGTTCTCCCTCATCCCTTATCAGCCTTTCTTACCTTCCTCTGACCACTTTGGGGGCAGTTCCTATCCCTCGGAAACTTCAGCCCTTCATGGAGGCTGCAGAGTCCATGGTGGGTTCCAGAGCCGCCTCCTTCCACTTCTGGGAAAGAAGACCCCAGCACAGCCTCCTATGCTCCCTTCAGGGGACACCCAGACCTACACTTGTTGCACACGTGGCACTTTGCTGTGTCCCAGTGTGTTTTGAGAAAAGCACCATTTTCTGAGGAACACGAGAGGATGCACAGCTGTCCTCAAGCTTTGGGCGAGTCGAAAGCTCTGAAAGGGGCATGCAAAGGGCAGGACAGGCACAGACAAGCTGACAAGATTGATAGCTGTCAGCATGACAGCAGTGACACTCAATACATGTTAGAGTTTATTGTACAACGCCTCTGGTCCCTACAGCCACCAGAGTATGGGACAGAGGAAGGGAGGAACACAAAAGGCATGTTTCTAAGTACAAAACTACTGCCTCCTTTCATGGAAGGGTCAAAAACGTTTTAAACATTAATAAGGCATTTTTTTAACATAATTCATGTTTTCCAATGCTAGTAAAGCCTTACTGACACATCAGCAGCATTTGAAAACCAAATTCTTGCTGCTGTCAGGAAGCCCTGATTCAAGGCATACTGACCTGTCCCTTCCCATGGTGAGGTTACAAGCCTGTTGGAAAGAGGGACGTGCACCAAATACACCATCACAGTCCAGTGCATCCCGCTCTAACAGCAGTGATAGGAGCCTTGGCAAAAGCATATCACATTCTTATCCTTTAGGTGGTGTGTTCTGTAGTATCTCCCCTAATCAAACTAACTCTGAACTTATTTACACAAAAGGCAGAGTCCTTATCTTTAGCAGGGCAGTTTTTTCTCACCCTTCCATATCTACTGCCCTCAATTTTCTACCTGTGGTACTCAAACCATTCCCATGGTAAATGTACTTGGAGAGAGGCACGGGTATTAGGGTAGGTATGAGAGCATGGGCTAACTGCAGGGAAGTGGGAAACAGTGCAGAAAGAGCTCTGTGGGTTTAACCAGCCTCGTAGGGAACATGCAGACATTGATTCTTCCCAGTGTACAGCAAAGAAGGAAAGTTTTCCTCTGGCTGACAGCTAATTTTAAAGAGATGAGTTTATTTTTTTGAACACTGCACTTGGACTTCCAGTTAATATTTTCATCTATTAAATGGATGGGAAAAATCGATGGCAGAGTTCAGGACTTGGAACCACGTGAGTTTGAATTAATTAATACTTTCAAAGACAGTATTAATTCAGCATCTGAACGGGGCTGAACAGATAAAGCCTTCTGATAATTTAGCACCAGAAGGCTTGAATTTCCGTGTAAAGGAATAATTTCTCTGGGCAGAACAGGTTCTGCTCCCATTTATTTTTGGTGTGACATTTACCACTACCAGTCGCTGCTATGCTCTTTAAGGAGCTAAGTTTAAAGTTAATGGGACTTCTGTGCACAAAGGGTTTGCCAGCCAGGACCACAGACAGCAATGAAGTACCCGCTTAGTACAAAATGTGACGCTTTTGCGACTTGGCCTTCTGCCCGGTGGGAGCTACTTCTGTTGAGCACATCAAATGAATTCACATAAGTCACCAAAGAATTGCAGGCCAGGAATGGCTGTGGGTTGCTACTGGATCAGACCAGTTTCTGACCAGTCAGCTAGAGAAATATCCTGTACTCCAAACACTGGAGTATCCATTTATAAACATTTAAAAATACATACAACAAGATGGAGTTGTTGGACTGGAAAATCCTCTTTAGCATGATACCATCTGACCATTAAATGCCTATGGAAAAGGGTTGAAATAGCATAGTGACTCATCAAGGAGTTATTGAACTGTGTAAATAAATCTTTCTTTAGAATTTATTGATCAGTGTGGAAGAGCTCATGAAGTCAAACATGCTTTTTTGTCTTTAAGCAGCTTCACGCAGGAAATCTGGCCTTTATACAATTCTCCAACTACCCCTAAGTTCAGAAGTCATTACTGTATGTATACTGCAAGAGAAAAACCATGATTTTTCTTCTTTTTATTCCAGCTTCATTTTAATGGGATTATAAACTGACTTTTTAAACACAGCAAAAATTTAATCTATTTCCTTCTGCAGTAGTCTTTAATTGATAGCCTGTTGTTGGCCAAATGTTAGCTCAAGAGGGCTGTAATGCCTGGATCCCCTCCCTCTGTGCAGGCTCTCTCTCCCTCCCACCCACCCACCTCTCATGCTCCCATTGCCAATGATTGAGTGGATACCAATGCCCTTCTGAGCTGTATTGTTTGAACTGATGTCTCAGCACTAAGTGAATGAGATTTATAGCAAATAATGTGAATACGCCAAGACTGTCTAGCCCATCTTTGCTGTGGTTTTGCTTGGGAGCTCTTACTGGTTTCCATTTAGAATTTTTTCCTGATGTTTTTTGTCCTACCACTTGTCACAGCAATAGGATAACTTGGTCAACGCCTTAAAGTCAATACTATTATCACTCTGGAATTTTTTGTACTTCCCAAGGAAAGGAAATGCATTAATTTTAGAGCTGAGTCAAGCCCACAAATGAATTGGCACATTGGATAAATATCTGACAGCACATTTTTAAAAGTAACTAGTCACGCACACTGAGCTGTTCAGTTCCAGATGACAAGTGAGGGATGTGTCCTTTGGGCTTGCTTATGCACAGCCTTTTTGTGGACTTTGTGATGAGGAATGATTCTCAAGCTCGTATTTCGTGCTTGTGTTTTGGTTTTGTTTTTTTTTTAAATCTTAATTTCCTAAGAAAACAGAGATTATATAGATTATTTTCCTCTCCTTGTCATAATTGCTGAACTCACTGGTCAATTTCAGCCCAATTCTAGAGACGGAAAAGGACTCGATGATGTTAAGTTTTCAGTATGTTTCATGAAATGGTTGGACAGCTGACTAGCAAAGGCTGCACCATGAAATTGCTTATTATCAGACAATAGGCAATGTACAGAAGAGAGACACATTACAAATGCTCCAATGATGGAAGACTTAGTGGAAGCAAAAATATCCAGTCACAAAACCTAAATCCATAGGAAACTTGACTGCCTTCATTCTGGAGCTGTTGAAACTTTGTTTCACTGATTCATTGCAAAAAAATCCATCCAGTGAGTTTTCTAAATGGATTTGGAAGGAAATCTATGGTGCATTGGTCAGACCTGGATGTGCCAAGTTCCCTTGTTTTGTCTTGCCGCAGATCACTGTTTGACAGTGGACAATGTAACAGCTACTCCATACCACAATGCGTGTTAAAAAGCTTAATTATTCTAAATATGCAGAGTTTTATCAGCAATCTCAATGAGAGCAGAAACAGGACTCAAAATATTAGCAGAGTGCTTTTGGATGTGAAGGATAAGATAAAAATTTTTTAAGTGCAGGTAAATATCTGTCTCCTCTATTTTTCATCGGTAGTTCCCTTCTCAGCCATTTGGAACATGCAACATTTAAAACTTATGAGGAGGAACATTATTTATAAATGAAAGTTCTTAAACTGAAAAAGTAGAGCACAGAATCCTGTAGTGTAGGATACAAATGCATAAACGGACATGGTCCCAACGCCATAGTCTTGTAAAGGTGGTGTTCAGAAAGGGAATGAACACAGTCGCCAAATTTAAAGACAGACAGCATTGAATGAGAAAATTCACAGAATCAGCTTTAAAATGAAAATGAACCACAACCTTAATTTCCGGCATCTGTGGATTTATTTCCTTAGCCTGCTCTCTTGGCAAAGATATTAACATCTTCAAAAATTACAACTGCCCACTGACATAATTCAGTGGCATGAAGGGCATTTACATCTTGGAAGACTTAAAGCCACTTTTACTCTTCCCTTTTCTCCATGATGTTTGTTTTCGTACACTTATGTATACTTGGCCTCAGTTCCCTCCATCTGATTTGGTGGTGCAGCTGTAATCCACTTCAGTACAGATATCCGGCTCTTCCTTTAGAAACTTCCTCTTGCTATGCTATAGCTTTTGTAAACACCCTGACGGAAGTGGTTTTTTTCCTCCTTCCTACTGCTGCAAGAGGTCCCAGAAATACAAGTCACTTTATAAAACAGACAACATTTGGTTTGAAAAGGGCCTAAAGAGATATAGTTTTGCGTTAACTTTAATGCACTTGTTTCTTACCTTACAGAAACATCACGCATATCACTCGTATAAACGAAATGACTGGCAAAGCCATAGAGGCTGTCCTAACATTTTAATTTATTAGAGTAAAACTGCCAGGTTACTTTCCACCCTTTCTACTCCATGTATTTGAGAGAGAACATCTGTCTGGTAACAGTGATGGTTCCAAATCAAGTATATGATTTTCTTCTTTACAGAGAAAGATACTTGAATGACACTCCAGATGTAATTATCTTTAACTTGCAGCATTTCACTTTAAATATGTAATTTTAAAAATGAAAAATTAAAAAAAAAAAGAAATGCATAATATTATTGTTTCGTGGCATCATTTTCACTATTTATTATCTTATGGCATATATGTTTCATCGGATACAAGGAGACACTCTGTTCTGCCTTAGCAATATAGTATTCCAGTTACTCAATTTGAGTCCTGCAAGCTGTGATGATATGAAACAAGTGAGGTTTCCATTTTTAAGTATGTTAAGAAAAACCCCCCAAGGTCTAAAATGGCAGATATTATTGGCATGCTTGGTGTCAGCATTGAGAGAGAGACTAGGCTCTCAAAAGGCCTAAAACAATAGATAATGGCCTATAAGGCAAAGAAAAAAAAAAAAAAGACACATTTCCAGTGGCAGAGAGAAGAAGCCTACCAATGCTCTGCAGGAGAAAGAGGTGCTGGTCAGTCACCTGCCATCACTAGAACAGAAGGACCAGGGAGGTGAGATACACTCGGAGAAGCCAGTAAGTTGCCAAAGCAACTTGAAGAAAGCCAGCAGCATCTTCCCAATCACCATCGCCTCCGAGGAGCTCTGCAAAAGACTGACTTCCAGCCTTTTGCTTTTGTTTGCAGATGAAGGATGTGTAATGGAAAAGTCAGGAGTCCAAACTGCCCATCCTTGCAGTGGGCCATCTGAACTAAAATATCGCAAAAGGCGGTGGCAGGCCCTTTCTCTCAACATGGAATAGATACTACCCATGTCTGGTTGGGTTGTCTTTTTTCTTTTACAGTCTAACAGAGGCCTCAGTAGACTTTCTTTTTTAAAATAATCTTGGCTCAGAAAGAAATTGCTTAATTTAACAAAGTGCATTTAGTAAAATGGAGCTGTGGAAACTTTAAAGGTGTACATGACACTGGGTTGTGTGTTTCTTCATGCATTCTCCTGCTCCTAAACACAGACCCTGCCAAAGCAAATAACTGCACAGTATTTATCATAGTTTTGTTACTATGTAGGAATATTTTTTGTTACAATGCTTGCTAAGGTGAACTATTTGTTAGCTCCTCCTCTCTTCTGTCTGGAAAAAGCCAATAACATGGAAATCCAATTGTGGTCATGAAACATCGCTGACTTGGAGCTGCCTGTCCCAGGATCAGACCTACATTAGGCAGCAGCGTGGAGTTTCTCCCCTTCTCAAGAACCGGTTCTCACTGCCACGTGAAAGTCCAACAGAAGGTTTTTGTCATATCGCACCACTTCTCTAAATGCTACAGCCTTTAAAATCACTCCAATTTCTTCTGTCAAAGGAAGGCTCTAGGCACGTAGAGAGTTTTGCTTGGGGTTTTGTATTTTTTTATTTTGGGGTGTAAACCTATTCCTAATTACCCTGTCTAGTAGCTTCTGCATGTGTTACCCACTTGCGTGGTCACAGTGTCCCCTCCGTGGAAAGAGCTGCGCAGTGGGCTTTGGGGGCTGGTTGACAGCACGTTGTTCTGCTGCAGGTGGTCATCCTGGGGGGGTGGGCTTAGCCCTCTGCTGAGCTGGAAAGCAGAGGAAACGGCTCCCAAATCTGGCCAGTCCAGACCTCACCAGCACCTCTTGGTCCCGTCTGCTCCCATCCTCCTCCAGCACTGGATGTCCGTAGTTCCTGGGGATGCAGCAGAGGAAGAAGCACGGGCTCTGACCATGCTACCAAGGGCCCAGCTACATAGCCTGTAAATATTTCTTCTGTTTCCAGAGGCTTATCCCTAGCCCTCCATACTATATAGATAAATTGTGTAAGCCTTCCTGAACAGTGAAGGATCTCCTGATGTACAGATCTAGCAGGGAAACCATCTGCTCAAAATCACGGGGAAGCTGATCCCTGCTATAGCGGGAAAGTGCTACTTACAATGCACTCAGACGTGGGAACAAGACCCCAAGGGAATCGGTGGAAGCACCTCATTTATATCTTCTTGAGTTAGATAGGAATGTATTTTTTTACACAATCCTGTAGCTGAAAGAATCCTCTGCAGGCAAAAATTGAATTAAGTCCTCTTCAAAGGTTTTTGCTCTTTTAAGAACAAAAGACAGTGAGTTAGTGGCAGTCTTTGGGCTAAATTGTATCTCTCTGTGTGTATTTATATACACATTTACATATTCAGGGCCAACACCCAGATGACAAATGTGGGAGTTCTTTCATTCCTATTCTTAAAATGGTTGTGTGTTTTTTACTGCGATGCCTGGTAGTACTGCTAATGGTGCTGTGGTTATAAATCTTCCTTTAGGAATTTGTAACGTTGTGTAAACCACAATTTCTCTCTTATCTAATTACTGCCTATGCATTTTTTTATTTGAATAGTTTCAGAAATAATTTGGGAAAAAAGGAGTTGGTCTGATTTAAGTGACAAGATGACTTGACAGGATTTTTTTCCCCAATCATTTATTTCTTTGACATACAACTAACAAATTCCATTCTGAGGCAAGAGAGGGTTTTATTACAAAACTAAACAACTTTTTAGTTACAATATTAAAAGAAATAACAAGCCAGATACTTTCCTTAGAAAAAAGCCCTACTTAATGTAGGATCTGAGTGTGCAATCCTTATTCACATAGAGCCAAAAGGGAACCTGCTGGGATGGTATGAAGGTGCAAGTGAGAGCCCGGTGCTGTACTGGCAGGACTTCATTGCAAAAAGCTACTGGCTGCTGTTTACATTTCAAACATTCTCTGCATAAGTGTTGTCACAACAGACAAGCAATTATAGACAATAATGTCAGTAATTTGTGGATTAAGAACTCCTTAAGGATGTATTGGCACAGCAGATAGTAGCTGCTTTTAGCTTGCAACTGTTCACCCTTAGCTGTGCCAGCAAAACTGTTACTTCCCAGAAGCTATTGTGTTCCCTCCGAGGCAGCGAAACAATGGCAGGGGTTAAACTTCTCCCGGCTCTCCCTCCTGCCCCCAGGCCCCCCTAACATCTCTCACCCAGACAGCTTAACCTCAAAGAGTCATTTTTAATAGATGCATCTATTTATGCATATGCATAAAATAGAAATGTTGGCCATTATGTCAAAGTAATGCTCTGCTAGGCTCTTGCCAATAAACCCAGAAAAATCAGATTTTAAGATTCCAGTACTATAAATACACCTGTGAGGAACCTCAGCCAAAGGCCAAGCCCCAGCACACTGTGGTGGAGGGTGCGGGACACGTGTTGACCCTCTGACTCACCCCTCGGGGCACCCATAGCTCAGGATACCCTCCGTATTAGCTTATGCAAAAACAAGTAGCATGCGAAACATGCCCTGCTGAGAAAACGTTGATCGTTTTGAGGCTCAACAAGAAATTCAATTCAAGTGTCGTTTGTTCTTTTTTAAAAAATACCGGCATTTAAAAATACAATCCTGAAACATGTATGGCAATGAACACTTTCAGGGACAAATCGAATACAAATATACTTTGTGCTACTGTTCTTCTGTTTTAATTTCAATACAATGCATTCAGAAAATTAGAGTGTGTTTAGGAAAATGGCTCATGATAAGAAGAAATTAATCTCAGCAAGGCTGTATATATGTAAAGTAGTGGATGGGTTGGAGAGGTTAGGAAAAAGAAGAAATGCTTTATTCTCATTAAGTCAATTTTTTTTTTTTTTTGGTAGGGGAAAAATATCATGGAAGTTCCTTGAAAGGTTTTAACTATAAAGCTGGAAAATGAAAGGAAATTTATTGAGCACTGTTAACCTGGTCCTTCCATAGGCAGATTTGCCTTTAAACAAAAGGTATCATCTCATGTGCCTGCCTGCCAATGCCAGCTAACCCCCCCGGAGGACTCGGGTCCTTTTTGCTGTTTGTGCATAGTAATTCAGCATCTTTTCCTGAAGATGCTGTGAAAGACCTTTTTAAAAAGCTTGTTTCTCCCAGGCACAATGGCCGCAGGCGAGCTCGCTTGGCATGCAGGGTTCACTCAGCAGTAGCAGGGAGGTGACAGCCTGACCCCAGGTGGGGAAGCGGGGGGGTCCTGCTCCCCAGGGCAGGCACAGACTGGCCGTGACGCCCGCAGGGGCTGACTTGGCCACGGCCGCTGTCGGGTCGGGTGCAGCCGAGGCAGGGTGCCTGGCTCAGGGCTCGGGGCTCTCCCTGCAGAGACGTAGGCCGGCATCTCAACGAGCAAGCAGGAGACAGTGGTTGAGAAACAGCTCTGCATCCCCGACTGTGAAAGCAGCGTTTTGTGTGACACCTCCTTCCCAGGCACGGGGACTCGCCTTTTGCTGGGTTTTCGGTTGATTCTGGTTGCTTGCGAACGCCCTGAAGCAGATGAGAAAGGCTTCAAGCGCATCGAAGATGTGAACAGGCCTTGTCGGTACTGCTGGTGCCCCGGCAGGGGCTTATCTGATTGCACACCCCTGAAAACACAGAGAGTTGCGTGCGCCTAGCCAAGCCATTTGCCTTGCCGCGCCTTCCCCCTTTCCCAGCGCTCAGGTTCCCGAGGAAATAACGTCCCAAACGCTCCTCTGCTCGCTCTGCCAGCGTTTGGCTTTGGCGACGTCCTTTGCGCGCCCGCAGCCGGCCGCCCGGCCGGGCCCAGAGGGGCCCAGCCCCAGCCCCCCGCAGCGCGGGTGGCGCGGGGTGCCCTCCCCGGGGGCCGCAGCCCGCCCCCCCCGCCCCTTCGCCGCCGAAACCGCGACGCCCCGCGTCCCTGCCCCGAGGCGGCTCCCCGCGGCCGCGGGCCGGTCCGGGCGGCCCCGGCAGGAGGCGAGCTGCCGCCGGCCCCGCTGCCATCACGTGGCCGCCGAGTTTTCTCCCCGCAGCGGTATGAGGAAGTCACAGCCGCCGCCGCCGCCGTCCGCAGCCCGCGCGGGCGCAGCCTCCGCCGCCGCCTCCTCCCCGCGGCGCGATATGTGAGTACCCGCGGGCAGGGCGCCGGGCCGGGCCGGGCCGACCCCGGCCTAGCCCCGTGCCCTCCGGCTGCGTCGCGGGCGGGCCCCGCGGGCTGCCGGCGGTGGGCCCGGGGCTGGCACCTGCGGGGCCGGGAGCGGCCAGCCGGAGGGGGGGGGGGGGCGGGCGGGCGGTGAGTGGGTCTGGGGGCGGGCCGGGGTGCGACCGCGGAGGGGCGTGGGGGGGGGTGTATGAGCGCGGGGCGGGGCGGCGGCGCTCCCGCGGGGCTGCGCGGACGGCGGCCCCGCGCCCCCCGGCGGCTCGTCCCCGGTCGCGGCCCCCGGGCGGCCGGGCGGCACGGCTCCCCCTCCCTTCCCCCGGCAGGCTGGCTCTCTCCGGCGCTCGCCTCCCGGCGTGAAGCCCCCGCCGGCGCCGCCGTCCCGATGGAGGAGCCCCCGGCGGCGGAGGAGTGGCAAGGGGCGACCCAGAAGAGGAAGGCCTGGGCCAAGAGCCGGGACTCCTGGCAGGCGTCGGAAGCGGAGGATTTCTCGGCAGCGGCGGCGGCGCTGGCCCGCGGCGAGGAGGAGGAAGACGAGGAGGAGGAGGAGGATCTCGCCGGCGGAGAGCTGCCGCTGGCCGCAGAAGCAGGTCAGTGCCAGGGGGCGGCGGGGCCGGGGCGGCAGCCCGCGGGCCACTGGGACCCCCGGGACCCCCGCGGGCCGGCAGCGGGGGGGGGGGGGGGGGGGCCGCGGTGGGCCGTCCCTGACGGACGGGCTGTTCCTGACTGTCGGCTTTTCTCTCCTGCTCCGCCCTTAAGGCCACAGCGTTCCCAACGAGAAGATTGCGATATGGCTGAAGGACTGCAGGTGGGTGCTGCGGCCGAGCCCGCCCCTGCCGCCCCACTCCGGCTCCGGCTGCCGCCAGCGGGTCGCCGCGGGTGCGGGGCAGGAGCCCGCCGTCCCCCACGCGGGGTGGCGGGGCCGGCAGTTCCCGCGTCGCGGAGGGGAGAAAATCTCGGCGGCGTCCTCTGCCGTGGGTGAGCGTGGGCATCCCTGCCCGCTGGAGCCGTGTTCGTCATCGGCGCTGGCACCAGCCTTCCTGGAGCGCCAGCACCCTTCGGTGCTGCGTGGCTTCTGCCTTAGCTGGGGTTGCGAGGGGAGCAGTAGCGTGTGTATGTATGGCTAGAGAAGAGCTGGCTTTTGGCACCTTTTCTCTCCTTGGTGTCTCGTTAACAAGGCTGAAGACCTTCAGCCACTGAGGGAGGAACTCAGCTGAGGGTAAGGAAGGCAGCATTGTTTTGGGAGCTGCTCTGTTTCTCACCGAGGGGCTCCAGTTTAGAGCCTCCCCCATTGCCTTGCCTGGTTTTTGCTGCAGGTTTAAAGAAACGGTGCTTCCACAGCAATAGCCTCTGTGCTTAGGGGTCTTCAGGAGTGACGGCACAATTTAGACGTAACGATTTATCCAAGTCTGCTTCAATGTCCTGCCATCCTTAGCTTGAGACATGGTATATATATTCTGTGTTACTATTACAAAATACTTCCTTGGTGTTTGGAATGGGCTGATGCCATTACTTTTTTCTTCATCCTCAGTCACATAAAAGCATAAATGCTACATCCAGTAGCAGCTGCTTTTGTCCCGTCTCTTTCTCCATTCAATCCTAGCAGCCCTTGGAGCCAGAGTGGATGGGGAGAAGCTGACAATTCACTTTCCAGTAGCTAACAATGACATTTCAAGGCCTCTCCTACTTGATATTTCTGGTTTCCTTTTCCTTTTGAGAGCAGCTATGTTAAGATGAAAATTTACCTCCGAGATTAGCTGTGCCTTTGTGATCTTTAGATCCAGTAAGCGGCTGACTAAGCTTACTCCTGTAACTGAAGCGTGGGCTGCTTTATAGCTACAGGGTCCTCGGTATAGTTTTCTTCAGATCTTTACAGGCTATACCTTGGAGGGGGTGTTGGCAGCTAGACGCTTGAAATCATACTGTATCCCTAAAATATGATGTTCAGACCTGACAGGCTGTTATTCCAGAATGCCAGAATGGGAAAACATTTTTCTGACGTTACCTGAAACATGGTGTCCTGTTGGTCTAGCAAAGTATATCCTTAAAAATAAGCGTTATGAATTCAGTGCTTTATTAGAAGTATTTTTTGAGCAGGGAGGGCAAAAAAATGGAGAGGGAAGAGGCCCCTGAGGGAGAAATTCTTCCTAATGCTGCAGTGCCACTTCTCTCCTTATCTGCAGGATTTCTGTCTAGAACCTTCCCTGGCCCTGTGATCCTTACCATTTCTGTACAGAATCTAAGGAAGAGCACAAAACTGCAAACTGACAATGTGGACGTCTAATAGAAGGTCACAAATCTTGAGTAATAACACAAAGCTTGCAGTTTTATTCCTGTGCTCCGGTAACTATCTGTTGTTAAAACTGGCACGAAACGCTTCTGTGGAATGTGTTTGCATCTCTGGCAGTTGATTCCCAAAATATGGGAATCGTATTTTACACTCTATTTCCATATTTTACACATAAGGAAATGAAGCAGGAATTTACCCTTTTGCTAATATGAAGATGCAAATTTAGTTAATGCATGTTTGTGAAACCCGTTGTGGCCTTTCCATGGAAGTCTTTCAAAGTATAGCTATTTACTGTTGTAAATCTTTTCAGAAGAATCTTGTGTTCTCCTCAGAAATATAAAATTTGCATTTTTTTAAAGATCTCTTAAATCAAGCTATTCAGACTGGAGTTAGCCTCTGACTCTGTAACGTCCAGAGTGCATGCATTTATGGTTGATATTTGGGAGGAGTGATCCCAGCTGCCTGAAGCGGTGCATGGTCCCTTGTGTTTTAAAACTCCAGAATGGTTTCATTTTTTTGTATCTAATACACATAGGGGCAGTAGCTAGTATGTGCAGTAAAATGATTATGCAACTTACACTGTTACAAAGTGACCGTACGTATAGAAACCCTGAACTTATTGTCTCTTGATAACAATGTATATAGGAAAAGAGGACAGCGTTAACAGATGACAGAATAGCCCTACAGATACTATAGTGTGTCATTTAAAAAAGAATACTTGAAAACAACAGTTGTTGTGAAACTTACAGTTATTGTCCTCCAAAAATTCTTATCTGTTTAATAACACTGTTTTGCTATGGAGCTTTGATTGCTACAAAGTGTGGGTAACATACACAGACTGAGCTTCTACTTCTGGTCCATCACACAAACTCATTCTTACAGGTTAGCTCTGTTGCAAAAATATAGCCATTGCTACAAGTGAACGTTCAGTTACTAAAATGAAGTATTTTCTCTGTTACATATTTTCTAAAAGCAGCCCTTCCCATTTTGCTTAAGCTTTGCTATAAGCTTTTGTGAAATGTACATCGGAAGAAAATTGGCACTTTTAAAATCTCATTTTTCTGGTTTGAGTTGGCAGCAGCACAAAAAACCTTAATATCAACCCATTGCATAAATAAACCTGCTTATAAGATTTATTCCTTTGTTTGTTTCTAAAAGCACTGACAGTGTTATAATATGGATAAAAAGAATTACCAGCTGTCCCTTGACATTCATGTTAGCGGTTTGGGGCTTTTATTACTTGGCATTTCTGTTTCACAACTGCTTTGGAGGAGAGAGTAGGGTTCCTAATATTCCATGCTATTTAATTTGGTAGACATATGTTTTGGGTTTTTTTTTTGTTTTTAAAAACCCAACCAACAGCAAAACAAACCAACCAAACAAAAAAAACCAAGTATGTATCACACTGTGATAAGAATTATGGAGGCTTAAGAAATGTCAGATGTTACCCAAAGTTTCTGGTTCATTCATGTTTTGGGAATCTCATGCCTTTGAGAAAGGCACCCTTTGCTCTCTCCCTGGTATTTTGAAAAGGCATTTTGAAGTAATAAGAAAGCTTACAAAGGTTTTTTGTTTTAACGCTTGTAAAGCTAAGACAGCAAACACAAGTGTTTGTATTATACTGATAGAAAAGAAGACATTTTTGTCAGCTCTATGGTGATGTGTCTTATTTTGACTGAGTATATTTAAACTCTGCCAGTAATACAGGGGATGCGGGAGGTATTTAGGAACCATCTCCTGCAGATATGCAGGAAGTGAGTTCTTGAAATGCCTCAGAAAGAAGAGATTTTTTGCTTCAAGTTTAAAATAAACATGGCTCCTGCCCAATTAAGGCTTTAAAAGCTGAGGTTTAAACACTTTCACAGCACAGTGCAAAACCCTTGTCCCATTCCTGAAGACCACCCTACCTCAACTGGTAGCTGAGCAAACAAACCTCTGGGATGAGAGGAAGCCTTGAGGCTCCATACAGTCCTCTTACCTGCTCAGTACCTAAGTTCCATGGCAATGAGGGCATCGAGAGTTCATTCAGTTCTTTTGTAGACCGGTATTGAGAGAAGTTATTGCCATATATGTTAAAATACAACAATAAATGAGTCAATGCAAATGGAAAGCCATAGGATCCCTTGATCCAGGCACAAGCCCGCTTACTTGCTCCTTGCTCTGGCTGCCCTCTGGTTGCTGTTGGTCTCCCTGCGCTGCTCCTCCCCGGCCGCCGTGCGAAGGCTGCTGGGACATGCTGGGGACCTGCCGTGATGCACCTCCGGCGGGGAGACCTTGTCCTGAGAGCCCAGCAAGTGGAAGGGTCCCCCAGCCCTAACCTTCCCAAGGGCACAGGGCTACTCTGAGACAGAGCTGGCCAGGCTGGCTTGTGGGCCTCGCTGGTGAAAAACAGCTTGGCGCAGAACGGCAGAGCTGTCCGTGCTGTAGTCCAAGAGAATTTTTGTGTGGATACTTGCCCCTTATTTAAACTTGTGTTGTGTCTAGTTCTTAAATGCAAGTTTTCCAAAGGCAAGGCGTATAAGGCAGCTGTGCCGGTGTGCAGCAGTGCAAGCAGGGCAGCAGATGGGTGGTTGACAGGGCTGCTTTTCTGGTAGCTGCTAACATGCTGTAGAAGTGACGGACTTAATTTCTGAAAGAAAATGCCTGCTTCGGTGGTTGCTTTTACCGTTTTCTGCCAGCTGGTGCGTGCAGCACTTACCTTGGCTGTCAAAGTCACTGCCAGCAAGTTTCTGCATTGAAAAGGTAGAGACGTAGAAGTAGCCACCAGGGAAGGAGAGTGAAAAGGATGGGAGCGCACCCATCAAAGCCAGAGAGTAAACAACCGGCATAGTTATTACCTCAGAACATAAGGCTTGTTGCAGCGTGACAGGCTTAGACAATGTGCCCTAAGTTCTTTCAAACCCTGACAGGACAGACACGCAGAAACCCGGGAGATCTGAGCCTCGGCAGAGTCTGTCCTGTCATCCGAGACACGTTCGTGCACCTGGATGCTCTGGCTGTTCACCTTGGCGTCTCACTGTGGCGGGGCAAGTGAGCTTGCTCCCTATCAGCAGGCTACACGTGGAAAGAGTGAGCTCTTTTCAGAGGGGAAAGAAAAATAAGGTTGTGAAGTGTAAGGTCTGTTAGAAAACAGATGCAAACTTTCCTTGCTTAATTTGGCCATGGCACCAAAACAAATACTGTATCAGAGCACTGTTTACTTTCAGGTCTTTGGGCAGGTTTATGTGTTTGTCTAATTAAAAACCTAAATGAAACATACATAATATAGGCACATAAATCATCTGCTTTCCCCTGCTTTATGAGTATTATATTTCTGAATTTGTTTTGGACTTTGAGAGTTAATGCTGCACTACTTAATAGTGTCAGGTCTTTGGTTAAACATGTCTCAGAGACAAGATGTGGAAACATCCAGCTAGTGTCAACAAGTGTAGCGTGAACCCAGAGAGGGATTGGACCTGTCATTTGTGTGGTTTCTGCTGCTCCTTTCGGGCACCGTGAGGTTCAGCAAATCCCCTGCCCTTCAGGGAGCAGCAATAGGAGGGACCATCCAAATAAGACCCAACATGAAGAGTCTATAAAGTATCAGAACTGGCAAGTGACAAGCTGTCAAGGTTTTTATCTTGTTCCTGATCACCAAATACAGCTTTTCACCCCTCTCCCCAAGAAGTTTTACATGTGTAGAAAAATGGCAACAGTTTTTGTCACATAAATGAGATTGAATTAGTTGATTCAAAAACCCATGCTCATTTTTTCTGGGTGTTTTGCTGAGAAGCCCATGATTTTCCTCGACAGAGGGCTGCTGACCCTGAAGCTTTGCCACTGCCTGGTGTTTTGAGTGCTGCAGTTGTTATTAACCTGTTTTGTTGTTTTTCCCTACAAGGCGTATTTGTTCAGAGGGCTGGGGATTGTTTAGGAAGTTATTACCAGTCCTCAGATGTTTGTGCTTTCTGGGGGCGGAGGGAGGGACAACTGCTGCTATCACAAGCTTGTTACATACTGTAAGGAAGGACATGAAGCAGCAAGTTTTTAAAGTAGTATTAATCTCTTCTGTGGTTTCAGAACGCCTCTGGGAGCCTCCCTGGATGAGCAAAGCAATCCTCTGTTGAAGGGTAAGGAAAGGCTTTACTTACTGAAATCTCTTTTGCTGGGAACTGCACTTTCGTGGACGTTCACCTGAGACCTCGGTTCTTTCGCAGTGGCCCAAACCACAGCCTAGTCGGCGTTGCTGAGTTATTCTCACTGTGAAGCAATTGTGCCTGAGAAACTGGAGAAGGGAGAAAAGATCAAGAATAAGTCTTTCTGGAGAGTTTATTAAGCCCTAAAAAACCCCCCAAAATGTGCAGAACGGGGAGGTTGTAATTTCCTCTCCAAGCCGGCTAGCATTAGGCAGTCTCTGCCTCTAATAACTCTGGTTGCCACACCTAAAAATTTTACTATCTGAGCAGGTCGGAATACTAAAGTTCAAAGTACAGCGAGAATGTGCAGGTAGTGACAGGGTGCAGAGGAATTACTTGCTGTGCCTGGAGTCTTCGCTTCAACTCTTAGTCAGGTACAGGGAGAGAGAGGGGAATGCCTAAGCTGGACTCAGACTCTGGATCCCCCTGGTAAGATGCCTGAGGGATAGGTAAGGTAGCAGCAGAAGGCACAGATGTGTTGGGTGGTACCTCCAGGTTCCCTCTTGCAATTAATTTGTTTGCAGGTTGACTCGGGGACGTTTCTGAGCACAAAACTAAAGCAGTGTTGTAGTCATTATCTTTCAGAATAATTTTTCTATGTTCTCAAATGTAACTTCTCACTTCTTAGTGCATTTTTACTGTATGAGTAATGCAGGGATTGTAAATATAGTCTGGTTATATCCTGTTGTATCAACTGAAGTGTCTTGGTAATATCTTTAGTTAAGCTGTCGGAAAGAAAACACTGCAGCATTCTAGTTGTTGAACTGCTAACTGTACGTTTTCAGGCATGCTGGTGAGAAATGGAGGAAGTTTTGAAGATGACTTATCCCTGGGAGCTGAAGGTGGGTGTGGCAGGATTATGACTCTTTTGCTAGCAAAAAAAAAGAATTATGTTCAGTCATCTGATTTTTATTTTGAAAGACAGCATTTCCCTTCTGGTCAAAGGCAGTTGATAAAGCTGGCTAGAAAACCAGCGTGAAGCACATAGAAAAATGCAGGAGGAATTGCTTTTTGAGTTTATTTATCGCTGGTGTTAAACATGCTTGTCTAACCCGAAGGTCAGAGGCAGCCCTGAATTTGCTTCTGCCTTCTCATTTAATGCCCACAGTGGCAGCACAGCCTGGAGCACTCACTGAGGCTGTGAGAAAGTGGTTTCTTCTACTTGCTTTTCTTGTCCATGGGTTACTCTTGGCAGCCATGTGTGCTCCACTTCCACTGAATCCCTTGGCAGTGGCATGTGCGGGCTTTTGAGAGGAGGAATGAAATTCTGTCAGCCAAGAGGCAAACCCATTAAGGGCTAAGTGCTTTTAAAAATGAAAAGCACCAAAGCTGAGTAAGTATTTTGGGTCAGCCACGATACATGCTTTGCTGTCGCTAGCAGCTTGCCTTTTCTTTCTCTTCCCTTTTTTAAGGGGAAGGAGATGTGGCTGTTCATGGTGGACTTCTCTGTAGAAAAAGACTTTTAGTCTTTAGTCAACTAAAGACTTTAGTTGATCACAGGTTAGAGGTGTCCATAAACAAACAAACAAAAGCACTGTGGATCCTATTCTAACAGCAGCATCTTGAAATAAAATAGCAACAAACAGTCTCACAAACTGGGTCCTGGGGTTATCTGCGGGATAAGGCATATAAGACAATATCTGGTTTCAGTGTAAAAAAGAAAAAAAAAAAAGGCAAAAATGCTCCTCCCCTTTAGCTTTTAATGTTTTTTGAACTACAGCTTTTGCAAAGTGTCAGAACGTGTATAGTAGAAAGCCCTTTTTTCCACAGCAGTTGTGCCAGTGGTGTCAAAGTAGTGGGACGAGGCCTGGAGGAAGGAAATACCTTTAATTTTTAAAGATTCAAGACTTCGAAGGAAAACAGTTGATCTGATAATGATGGAGAAGCAGTAAATGAGTCCCTTACTGCAATAGATTAAATAGAATTAAATTTTCTTTCTGACAGTCTTTCCCACTTGTTGGATTGCCTGCAGTACAAAGATTTCATAGGAAAAGTTTCTTTGTAACGATAATCCAAGCTCTGAGCATATGACAAAGAATACAAGACTCAGTACATTTTAAAACATCGTGTTGCTTTTTTCTTTTCAATTTTTTCCCTTTATCATTGCCAAGGATTTCTGTTTTTTATAAGCCTTTAGCATGATTTAGGCAGAAGGTCGTTTCCCTCCTTTTCACACGACAAAGGTCCCAATACTAGAATCGCTGGTTGATTTTCCTGGGTAAGGATGTGGGTGTTTCTGCTGGGCTTTGCTTCCCATCTGAGAACAAGGGGACAACAGAGCTGCTTGGAGCAGCGCTGCGTGCCCTGCCGGACAGACAGCCCCTTTGAGGCTGGTATGAATAGCCTGCCCTTGTGCATCTGCGACTGCCTGAATCCAGACACAAGCCAGAGCCCTGTGTGAATGGTACGGAGGGCATCAGGCAGGGTCCTGTAACCCCAGCCCCCTAATGAGCTGTCAAAACCCATGGTTTAGCTGTTCAAACTAATCACCAGCTAATCCATATAGATAGGCTTACCTTCATATTATAGGCAAAAATATTAAAAAAAGAAGAGATGTCATGTCTGTGTTCTGTATACATTTAACTTTCTTCGTGCTGCCTCTGAAAAGGAGAGAGGTTGTGAGGTTTCCATGTTTTGCTCTCAGTTGCTGACTGTACCCCGCTGGCACAGCGAGTCGAGATGCAGGGTTTTCCTGGCAGCACGTTTGACATCACTTTGCTCTTTTCGTAGCTGATTCTGAGGGCTGCTATAACTCATGCACGCTCCTTGCCTGTCTCCTGGGGCAAGATTGTTAATGTTGAGTCACCTCTTTGGGGAACGCATAATTTAAGGCTGGGGCTCAACTCTCTGGCTTGACAGGGTATTGATTTTCTGAAAGAGTGGCATGGGATGTTCCCGTGTGGAGCTTGGCTGATCCAGCTGCAGAAAGTGCTGACTTCCCTGTCGAAGGCTGCTGACCAGGTGCTTGGTACCTGGCGGCCGGCCTCGCTCCAGAGGCCTCTTGACTCTGATGTGGCCACTGGTCCCATCAGCACCGCAGGCTTCACCTAGCTGTTGTCCGTGGATTGCACAGCTCAGGCAGCCGGGGCCCTGCCCCACATTGAGAGCGGTCCGTGCTGATGAAAAGTCTAATGAATATAGTCTCAGTACCTGGCCGTGGGGCCAGCTGCCTTTCTTATGTCCTTTACTTTCTCTACCGGAGCAATCCTCGTATGCCTGCTTCTCCTCCTCCCCTTCCCACCTGGGAATAGCCCTGCAGCTGGTAATCGTGTCTTCAATTGCAAAGCAATAAATGGTTTATGTGACAATTACTAGCTTACTGCACATTAAAATTAATATGATTAATGACAGTATGTAAACGTGTGTCCATGTGAGGTTTTATTTTAAACAGAGCCTGAATAAACCAGATCATCTTTATATCAGCCGTATACTAGAAATCCTTGTCAATCACATTTACATGGGAAGAGAAAGATCTGGCTTATGCGGGAGTATTGGTTAATGTTCTCGCTGCCTGCTTCTTCATACCAGTTGTGGGAAGCGTAATTCTGAAGAGGTCTGTGTGTAACTTCTTGTTGTTTCTCTACAGCTAATCATCTACGGAGTGATACCCAGATGGAAACATGGTAAACATCTTTTTTTTTGTTTGTTTACTTCAGAGAAATATTTATACTGGAGGGCGGGACGGAGAGGGGGCAGTGGAAGTTGTGGAGGCTACCTCAGAGCTAAAGCTCTTCTGCTCATGCCTGTTTACATGAGGGGGAAGGAGAAGATCCAAATAACGCAGAGACAGGCATTAGGAGACGCAGAAGAAAATTGCAGATTTTTATTCTTCCAGCAGACGTGACGTAGATTTTGGGGTAGCAGGAAGAAAACAGAGAAGTGACAAATCTGAGTAACTTAGTATGATTTACCTTCTTTTCCTCACTGATCCCTCACCATTTCAGAAATTTCAAGGGAAAATTAGTTCTACCCTTCAGAGCAGATGTCCTTTGGGAGTGGGGAAAAAAAAGACTTTGAGAGAGGAGAGGCTCCTGCTTTACAGGGAGAGCTGCTAAATAAAATGTGCTGAAGGTAAAACCCTATTGAGACTTCAGCAAATACTGGCACAGCCCCTGTGGGCAGCATCCTCGGTACTCCTCCTGAGCCGGGCTCCATAAACGTGCTTTTAGGTGAATCCTCTGTCGTCTTTGGTTTCTCAGTGGTTGTTCTGTTGTGTGTGTGTTAGGATTTGTGCAGTAAAATTCATCCTGGGAAGGTTTGTTCCCCAGAGACATTGGCGGTAACAGTACGTTTGAGCCCAAGGTACCACCTGATGCTGAGGCAGCTTCTCCAGATACAGGGATGAAATAGTTTGGGATTGGGAAAGAAACGAGCCAGCAGCTCGTCTTGCTCCGTCTCCTCCAGCCTGGAGCTCTTAAGCTTCCCCGGCCACCTCTGGGGCAGCTCGCAGCCTTGCGCTGCTGGTGGGTGGCAGCTGGGGCTGAGGGGGAGCTGGGTACCCGAGGCACGGAGGGGCGGCCCTGCCACGGAGAGGTGGCCCTGCCATGGAGAGGTGGTCCTGCTGGAGGAGGCAGCAGCATGGGAAAGGCCGGGCAAGGCGGCTCACGCTAGGCTGGGCTTCCTCGCTGGAGGAGGGTGGGATCGGGGAGGGTGGGGCAGCAAGGGGAGATCAGGGATTTGTTTTCTCAGCTTGCATTTGCCTTCGAATTCTTACCGTCTATGTACATTTTTACTGAGGCGTCCCAGGGTTCGCTTTTGTTATTGTATTTCAATAAGTGACATGGCTAATATAAACCAGATAACACTGAAGGGGAAAAGAGAACTTCAGCAGCGCTGGAGGCTTAGCTCTCCTCCGAGACAGACAGTCGAGTCCTGGAGAGGAAGGGGTTTATCGCAGGGGTCTTCTCCATTTGTGTTGACAGCAATGGTGTGCTGGCGAAGGAGAGGAGGCTGCAGTTCCACCAGAAGGGGAGAAGTATGAACTCCACCGGGTCTGGAAAAAGCAGTGCGACTGTTTCAAGGTAAAAGGGTACTATGCTTTGAAGGTCATGGCACAGTTCGGTGGAATTTGGCTGCGTTTTGCTGGCGAAAATTCTTCTGTTCCTCAGTTAAATGGACTTGGCTTGATTTATGTGCATTGTTGCGTTTAGTAGCCGAGAAGGGAATTTTCACTTGGTTGCTTGAAAAACTGCAGTTTGTTTTCAGTTGCGGTTTGCAGTAAATACCAACAAATGGGCCTAAACGTTAGAAATGTCTGAAATTTTAATGACATTTTAAAATCTGAGCTCTGCAGAATAAGGGCTGACTTTATAAATTACAGGATTGGATCTGAGATGTGTCTGGGCCAATGGCTCTGGTGATGGGAACCAAAACTTCAGATGCAGAGATCTCCACAATTATTTCCTAAAGTAGGCTGAGCTGTAGGAGTCAAAAGTTCAATAGAGCAAGCTGGCTACTGGGCTGAATTAGCAGTTGGACAGGAGGGACTGTGTCTTAAAAGGAGACAAATAGATAGTAAACATCTTTTCATTTGTCTAGTGTTTCTGAATTACTGGAGCTTTATGAGGAAGATCCTGAGGAAGTGCTCTATAACCTTGGGTTTGGAAGAGATGAACCAGATATTGCTTCAAAAATTCCAGCGAGATTTTTTAATTCATCATCATTTGCCAGAGGGATAGATATCAAAGTGTTTTTGAATGCCCAAATACAGCGCATGGAAGTGGAAAATCCAAATTTTGCTTTAACAAGTAAGTATGTTTTTGAAGCAAAGTTTATTTTTAAGTTTTTGAACTACGTAAACAACCCCAAAAGAAGGTGTATATCTGATATTCTGGCAACCCCCCTTTACAGCCTAAAGGCCAAATCCCATTCAGAATCCATAATAAAACTCTTGCTTCGTCTTAAATACAGCAAGAGGTGACCATCAG
Source organism: Harpia harpyja (assembly GCF_026419915.1). NCBI lineage: Eukaryota > Metazoa > Chordata > Aves > Accipitriformes > Accipitridae > Harpia > Harpia harpyja. The sequence goes on along the minus strand of NC_068946.1, from coordinate 29,844,034 downwards.
TGTTGTACACCTTGGGGTGAGGGGAAGGGGTTTATAGTGTGGGAGGGAAGTGAAAGGCATCCTGTAAGATATACTGCCTTCTGGTTTGTACTATTCCTGTCTCTTGCTCCTAAGCTTGTCTTCTGTTGTAGCTTTAGAGCACTGAAACAAATAGCAATATCCGTCTGTTTCTTGTGTTCTTCAGTATCCGGGTGGGATTTTTGAAAGCTGTCAGCAGCGCCCTACTTCTGTCGTTGTTGAAATCTGGGCCAGTATTTCTATTGACTTGGATAGGAGCTTTGTTAGGTCAGTAATGAGCGTTGCTGAAATGAGGGCATAGCTGAAATGTCCTCTTGTAGTTGTAGATGGAGAAGCGCAATGCTAGTAACCCTTTTCTTCCTAGCACTTTGTAAATTAACTTGCACCTGTGTACCTGTGTCCCTTTTTTACTTTGTGAAAGCTTTGCATGCTGTTCTTGTGCATTTAGTAAAGGCTCTTCCAAAGGTTTTTCCATTTTTTCATACTGTGTGGTATCCCTTTCACATTACAGGACTAGGCAGTATTCAGTCAACCTTTGGGGCCCTTAATATAAGTAGGAGGAGATTTGGGGGATGGGGGGGGTGGGCAGAGGTTATGATGAAAATCCCTTCTTCAGATATGAAGAAAGAGCTGTGTCTGAGAATCCAAACCGTCGTGTAAAGATGGATCAAAAGGTCTGGGATGTGATGACAGCAAACGTCCTCGTAAACTCTGCCTTATGTTTTGTTCTTATGCAGGTCGTTTTCGTCAGATTGAAGTGCTTACTACTGTGGCCAATGCTTTTTCTTCTTTGTATTCTCAAGTCTCTGGGACTCCTTTGCAGAAAATTGGTAGTATGAATTCAGTGTCTTCCAGCAGAGAGGCATCCAGCCCTCCCCCTTTAAATCGCAGCAATACAGCCAGTAGGTTAATGAAGACCTTGTCAAAGCTCAATCTGTGCAGCACACAGCAAGCTGATGGTAGTGGCTGCTCAACTCCTTCACCTGTTGAAAAAGGGAAAAGTCCAGCTGAACCAGGGAGCGAGGAGAATGATGTTAAAAATGAATCTAAGTTACAAAAGTACTCTAAAAAGAAAGACTCTCCCTCTTTTCTGGCTACTGTAAAGGAGGAGATAGCCAGTAGTCAGACAAATGCTGCAGACACACATAAACCTGCAAACCTTCCTGCTGGGACTGATGATAAACAAGAGGGTACTGTGCCTCCAGCAGATGTGCAAAGCAGCAGGTTGGCAAGTGCCCAGGATAGACCGTGTGAAGAATCTGGTCTTTTGGACTTGCCAAGCCTCAGCAGCGGTTCCAGTACATCCAACAGCAGCGCCCCGACACAAAGGCTGCCTGCAGCGTCACCAGGTAGAGACCCCTGCGCTCCCCTCACAAACCCGTCCATAATGAATCTAATGCTGCAGCAGAAGGACTCCTTTGAGATGGAAGAGGTAGGTGGAGATATATGACTTTGTTTCTGCATACAGTTTACATAACTTACTGGCTGCCAGCAGAGGAATGTTCCTTCCTGTGTAGTTGACAGTGTTTTCTCCAGGAATACTTTAAATTCTCCGAGTGATAGGACAGTTGTCACTCTCTCTCGGTAGGCTGCTCTGATTGATCCTCTTAATGAAATAACTTGGTGCTGCTGCTGCTGTTGTTGTTCCTGAGAGCAGCAAAGTTCTCATTCTTTTTTTTGGCAAGCTCAGGTAACTGCAATCACTGGCATAGCTGCTAAGAACTTTTCCTGTGGAAATAGATCCAGATTAGGCTTTGTATGTATAAGAGCCTTTGGTTTTAAATTTTTATTTTGCTTAAATTGCTAACTGGGAGTCACTATTTTGGTGCCTAAAAGTAAATTCAGTTTATTAATTGATATTGACTAAAGATAAATTTGTGGATGGAGCAAGAGTGTTGTTGCATGAAAGGGAAAGGGGCTATCATGTAGGGTGAGGTGCTTCTCTTGTGCAATTTTTGGTTTTGATGACAGTCTACTGTATGGTGATTTGTTCTCTGGAAATTAGCGCAGTGAAAGTCACTGTTTGATGTGCCTTTGGCAATGGCTTAGTTACAAATTCTGTGCTAGCTGTCTTTTAGTATCTTAACAAATGCATGTATCCATTTTTTGATTGATAATTGTCCCAAAGGGATTTTAACTCCCAGGTTCCTGTAAGTGCTTTGTTCATTAGGCTAGTAGATGCACAGGGTACAAATTCAAGAACGCAATTTTTTGCAAAGACTCACACCTTGAATTGTAAGATCTGTCTTAAATTAGTAGATGTTTTTGAGCACAGATTTCAAAGTGGCTCTTGTTAACAGGTCAGTTAACTTTTTTGTCTATGTGAAATAGATATGTAAAATGAAGGATTGTGATTTCATTGGTGAAATGAATGAAGAAAGCAAGTGAATAGAAACCCCCCCAGTGTTTTACAGCGCATGATGAAGTGATGATTTAGTAGATACTGTCTAGCATCGTATTGTCATTACAAGCTCTTCTAGATCAACTAATGTTGTAGCTGAAGGCACTCATTAAGTAGAAAAAGGTAATCCAGCCTCTTGTAGTTCCTGTCACTTGTTTGTGCATGTGTGTCCTCACCCACATGTTGTGTGGCCATCTACTGAGCCAGAACAAAGGACTAGTCCAGTTGAGAGGGGAAAAAGAAACCAAGTGTATTTTGATTTATTTATTTTTCCTGGCTTAGTTTTCAGCCGGATAATTTTCTTGATCCAGTTCGTTGTGTAGCTGCACAGATGTTTGTGTTGGCACAATGGGAGGGTCTGAGTGGCAATGAATTTTGCTACATTTCCCAGAGGAGAAATCTGTTTTTTGGTACTCTTGGGCAAAGTCGAAACAACTAATATATATTAAAAAAAAAAGGAATGGAATTTTCCTTCAGAGTAAGTTGGACTGTAAAGGGTTATGACATGAAGAAGACTTGCTGAATTCTGCACAAGCCAAATGCGATGCATTTGCGAAGTTTTGGTTGAGACTTTGCAATGATGCCAGGGCATAAACACAGCTGTTTTGGCAAGACAACATGCGATGCGGGATGGTGTTGTGGTGAATTTGTGTTTACGCAATATAATGTATACATATCAGCTGCCTACAGATCCCTGGGAGGGAGGGATTCAGTCTTGTTGAAGAAACTTTAAAACAATACCTCGCAGCATGATTTTATTTTTGTGTGTCTCTAAGCAGGGTATAATGAACAATAAACTGTATTAGCAACAGTGACAATAACTCCTCCCCGTTTCCCCAGCTTGGCTTGAAGTGCATTCATAAGCATAAGAAAGATGACAGATATATCAAGGAAGCTCTTTCCATGCTTACAAATGCCTTGGAGGTTTGAGCACCCTTTGGAAGTCTGTGGCTGTGAAGATAGCTAGTGCAGGAGTGAGTCAGGGCAGGATTTCCCCCAAACACCCACTCCTGAGGTGGCCAGTTACAGTCTGAAGGTCATTTACCAGCATCAATATTGGCTGAAGGGTTGGAGAAGGAGAGGGGAGTGCTTCTGTGCGCTCATGGAGCTGCGCTGTGCTGCGGATGCAGCCAGGATGCTGTCTCCCAGCCAAGGACAGGAGGCGGGGGGTATGTAGATGAGAAGAGGCTTAGCTGTTGGGAGGCTGCAAATTTAACCATCGGAAACTGGAAGGTTTGAGAGAATCAAGACACCTGTCCTGGAAGGCCAGTCTGATCAAAGGGCCTGTAAGATTACTTGCTGTTCTGTTTTTTTTTATTTTAATTTTTTAAAATTTTTCCTAAACTTAAATGATGAGCCCCTTCCATGTGCTCCTGCATTTGGACAAACTAAGGATTTATCCCTTTGGTACAGCCTTCCTCTCCTAAAGGAAGAGAAGCCTCTTGATTTGTTCTGCAAGAGTAATGCTGTTCACTTACTAATGGTGAAAAGTTCAGGCCAAGTACTTGTCAAAACCCTTTTTACTGAGAAAGTGCACCCTTGTGGCTGCTATACATATGGTATCAATGCAAATATAGTGTCTTCTTTAGCCATATAAAAGCTTTGGGGGCTTAAAACTATCAGTATCCTGATTTTGCATTTTTAAGTTGATCAAAAATGGAGATGAAAATTTCATTGCTTGGTAATTTTGAAATTAGGCAGTCAGCCCATTAGAAGGAGAGGTTGGGGGTCGTTGGCTTGGGGGTTTTGTGCGTGTAGACTTGCATGTGAACCAATAGGATTTTTTCTGGAGCACACAAAAGAGAAAACATTTTTTAGGTTTTGAACTAAAGAAAGGCCTCCCTGTTGAGATTTTAGGCATATTATTTTCATTGTTTGAACAGTTGTCTGAGAACTGCTTTCTTAATAAGGCTGTGTTTCACGAGGTGATTAAGTAATTGGATTAATTTTCATGTAGTTTTAAGTATCCCAGTTGAAATCTGCATGGCTCTGAATACATTATCTTCCATTTTTTACTGGAAGACACAAGAAGTATTTCCGTGAGTAGTGGCGTGGTGAAGTCTGGAGTAGGTTCTGGCAGGGTCTGGGTCCTTCTGGAGGATTGGTGGCTTTTGGGAAATAGTTGGTAGGGCAGCAGATGACAATCCTTATGTGCTGACCTCTTGATATATTTTTCTAAATGTATTTTGCTTGTTCTTTATATTCAAATGAGGGGCCAAGAGTGCTGAATGGAAAAGACAGTAGTGTAAAGGTGGTCAAAGGTGTTTTCACAGTTATTTTAGTCTTTTGTCAAAGAGGAACTGAGAACTCGCAGTGTTGTCACAGGATGTGACTTCCAGGTCTTTTGCACAAGGAACGTAACCAGAGGAGAGCCTTGTGCTGTGAGTGGGAGGTGCTGTCCTAAGGATCACTGCTCTCCTACAGGAGCATTGCTCAATACCTTATGAAATAATATGTTGGTTCAAGGAGATACGATTTGCCCCCTCAATTGTTATAGGCTGTTGGATGGAGAAGATAAAAAAAGCAACAGAAAAAATGCCTGCATGTGCAGTGTGTGTAGCTTGGGCATTCTTCAGGACAGGAGTATATTCCAGTTGGCCTGACAAAATATTCTTTTTCCCAATAGATCCAGAGTACAGAGGGGGATCTACCACATGTTCCGGCTTCTCACCAGCTGGCAGTGACCAAGTCAAGGAAAGGTGAGTAGACTTCAGCTCCCGGGAGACAGCAGTCTCCTGAGTGTCCTTCCCTCTCTGAAATGCTGATTCAGATGTTTAATACTTCTGAAGTTTCTTTCCTCTTTAGAAATAAAAAAAGATGTGGGTTCCTTCTTCAGCTAAATCACAGAACATTACTGCAAAGTGGCAATCAAATTACAGGCAAGACAACAGCCCTATAACCTCACTGGCTGTTTTCACTTTTGTACAATTGATAGCTCAGAGGGACTGAAATGTTAATTCAGATTGTGTGGGATTTTTTTTTTCGCTGGCAGATCCTGTAATTTAAGATACCCATTTAAACTAAAATTATATTGTTTTAAACCTAAATTGCATGATACATCCAGCTTTTTCCTATGCACTACTGCTCCGTCTGCAAGCTGGCTGCACAGAAGACTAGTGTCTCTGCACCCGCAGGGAAATCGTAGTCCTTCACATGGGAAACTGTGCACTGGCTCTTGTGGCTCACTTGGTTTGTGCTTACATCTCAAATTCTTATTTATGTATTTTATGGCTTGGGAGAGGGACAAAGCTGATCTTTAAGTTCATTTTGTGATTGTTACTCTGCCGAACATTGGCAAGCGAAGTCCGTTCTCTAGCTGTTACGTGTAATTAAAGAAGAAATAGAGCTTGTTGGATTTAGTGAGATGCTTAGCTGCGATGCAGTTTTTTGGTGACACATGACTAGCATCTCTAGATATTAAAGAGAAGCAGAAAAACCTGTCTTAAGAAACAGCGATCATCTTATTTGCCTTTTCACTAATGAACTGACAGTCTTGTGAACTGTCAGCTGAATTGCATTAACATGTTTGAGAATGCTCTGGACTAAGCGCTGAAGGTTAATGCCTGGTTATTAGGGATAGCTTATGCTACTAGTTCAGCAGTGTTTTGCACAGCACAGCATTGCGCTCGCTAGTCATCTTCTGTTACAAACATAGGTCACCAAGAAGGACAACCAGAAACTGCATCTCTAACTGTTCCCAGCATTTCTCCCTTGGCTGTATTTTAAAGTTCATGATTACATGCTTTATGTGATTACATGTAAAGAGATGTACTCTTTACAGGTCAGGTCTCTTGTTCGCCTGGCCTCAGCAGTTTCAGAAAGAGCTTTTCAGAGAAAAGCAACTTAAGGAACCAGGAGCTGCAGTCAGGGAGGAGAAAAATTAATTTTTTTCATCTTCTGAAATGCTGATTTTGTGTTTTCTGTTCCCAGCAGCTATCTTACCCTCTTCTTCCTCCATGCAAAGAAAAAAAAGAAAAGTCAGGAGGTCCTGTGTGTACCTGCTGAAAGGTACCAGCAGCTCTAGCAATGGGTCTTCAGTATGGCAGAAGTGGGGCATGCTGGCTCATGTTTCCCAGCTAGTATATCCCACCCATTTCTGAATACATTTGGCATAGATTAGCGATGACACTTTGTTAGCATGCAAGTATTGCCTAGAGTTTTCTATGACTTACCTAACAAGGATGTCAATGCTGATGATAAGCCTGCATGTTTGCTAAAAGTTAGTCTGAGACCAACATTTTGTTTCACCTGGAAGATGTGGAAAGCTTAGGACTTTGTTCTATATGGGTTTCAGTAAGATTGCCAAGAAAGAGAGCATTTGGTGGAGAACTTACCCAAAATGTTAAAAAACAGTAGTCAATTTTCTTTGTAAGTTGTCCAACATGGGATAACGTAGAGGCCTGTTTTCTCAGAGATCAGGTGCTCACCAAGTTTGAAGGCATCCAGCGTTAATGGTCACTTATTAAAAATGCTGGCCATTGTGTCTGAATGTGAAATGTCACTCTCGCTAGCAATCTCTTGAGGTGGGATTAGCATGAAATTCAAGCACCGGTCTTCTGTTGCAATGTGATTTCAGCTGATGATCCTCATACAGGCCAACCTCTTTCGGTGGTGTTGGCTCTCCTGTACATAAGCACCCATAAACAAAAAAATTGTTCCAGATGAACACTTCTCCTGAAGGAATACATTTGTACTTTTTTTTTTTTCAGATAGGGGTGCTTCTGTGTCTATTAGCAGGGTTAGTGCTGTTCAGTACAGGCTGTTATAAACCTTGCAGTGTCATTTTACATCTACATAGAGGGCTATGGATGCTTTCTCTGAAATTTACAACAGATTGTAAGGCATTCTAAGAGGGCCTATAATAAGATGTGAAGTATTTGAATTAAAAAAAAAAAGGAGATTCTCTTTCCTACTGAAATAGTCTGGAGACTTAAGATATGCTTGAACAACACTGAGTCTACTGCTGCTTAGAGTCCCCATTAAAGCATGTTTCTCATTTCAGATTAGCTTTGTTTATAAGTGGTAAGCTTAGATTTTCAAAGTGGCTTGAAAATGATTGCTTTGCTATAGTACTGTCTTTGTTAAACACTTTATAGGGGATACAAAGATTGTATTGACTAGCTTGATGTATTTTTTAGGCTATGTCTTCCACATGGTACTGAACTGAACTAGTTTATCCATTATGCCCAAAACCGGCATTCTGTTCTTTGTTGTTGCAAACCTCAAATGTAGATGTATTTTTGTGCATGTGGGGTTTTTTCAGGAATGCAGTAGAGAAAAATGAAAAGCTTCAGTTGCTTTGTACTGTAAACATACAGTGCTGCTAAATGTCCACTATAAAAAAAACTTATTGTGAAGTTATCTGGAAGGAAGGTTTGTTAGTTGGAAAACAAAATTCTTCCTGACATATTTATACAGCAGCACCTTCCATTGCAAAACTGCCCAACAAACGAGACAAATATAGGTACAACACGTAGAGAACAAAGTATTCTCGAGGCATTGTAATTTGTGAGTGTCTGGTTGCTGACATCAGTGGCTCTATGAAATTTTGAATAGCGACAAACGTGTTTCTTTTAAAGCATCTGACACTGATAGTCAAAAGCAGTGATTAATTTCAAAAATTCAGTTCTTGAAAGTGAAGAAAGCACATCATCAGCACTTTCTGTCCTTAATATATTATTGTATTTATAGCTCTCTGTGGGTGCAGCTCCACAGGAGATTGGAGATGGGGGAGTGAGAAGAAAACATTTGGAACAGATTTAGTATTTGTGGGAGTCTGTGCTTATCTGTCCAGAAGCTCGGAAATCCCCAGGGACTCTGAGGAGTTTCTGCAGCAGGACTCCTTACTGGGCTGGTTTTGGCAGTGTTGGGGTGCAGGGTGCGATACATATGGGAAAAAGGGGCAGCAGATATTTAATCCCGTAAAGGAATACTTTATAGCTAAATTGGGAATGTCAATTTATTAATAATCTCATGAAATACAAAGCACATTAGAGCTTTGCCAATATTGCAGGTACAAGAAACATAGATGTTACTAGAGCTTCACAGTCAGTTTCCATGTATTTCTCCTCCACTTCTGTGTGAGCAGTCAAGTGATGCAGAAGGTGTAAGACAAGTACCTGATGGGACTGTTTTGATTGGTGAGACTGACAGTCCGTTGGTAACTGAATATTATTTTACAATAGGTGAATTATTCCATTATTTGATAGTGATTCTCTGATAAATCTGTGCTCTCATGTTTTGTAAACCAGAGACTTGTTTCTTCATCATTTGTTCGTGTTTAGAACTTTGTCATCTTATTTGATATATTTCTGAATACCCACATTTCTTTGGCATGTATTCAGTGCCTAAACATATTTTGGGGTTTTTATACAGCTTAAAATAATAATCCACAGGACATTTTCATTTGTGCTCTGTTTAACTGGGATGTGAGTTTGATTGTTCCTTCTGGTTTTGTTCATCTTGGCTGGTTCTTTTTCCCACACTTTCCTTATTATGCTGCCTCTGGCCTTCTCCCGCTAGTTCAGAAGATTTCCTCTATGTAGTGTGGATAATATAGCTTTGGGCTGCGGGGTTGGCATCGTGCAGTGACCTTTTTGTGGAAAGTACAGTTGCCTGCGTGGGGGTACGCAGGGCAAGGGGTGATCCTAGGTTAGCCCCTACAACCCAGTCTTTGGTACTGAGTTTTCTGCATTCAAAGTGAAGAGAGGGGAGCCATATCTAATCACAACTTCCTTCTGTTAAGACTCTCCATTGCCTGGAGGCATTTTAATCAAGACCTGAAAGTAACTCTCTAGCTTTTTTAAAAAATGTTTTCATGCTTTCCCCTTGTCTGCTCGAATCTGAGGGACATCCAGGTGCCATAGAGCAGGTTGTACATCTGGATCAGTAGTAGACAAGGATGGTGGATACCATTATGTATCAGTACATCCTAATGTCATAGTTGGTATTTCCAGTCTTTACAGAGCCAAACCTTGTCATTTCACTACTGAAGTAGTAGAGATTCCTGTAGTTTAAAAGTTTTTACTGGATTTACATGATAGTGGTATAGTGGAGACTCTGAGAACTTGCAAGAGTCGGGAATAGGGTATGGTAGAAGATGACTCATACTTAAAATGTTTTCTCTGATTTGCTTTAAAACGTTCGAAAAAAGAATCCTAGCAGCTCTCCAACACAGAAAGCAAGGGATGACTGTATTAAGGGGATGTCTCCTTAGATGGAATCAAGGCAGTTTGAATCTGTTCATGCTGTGCTAGTCTCTTGCCATGGATAAAGATGATGAGGCAGGTATGAGTGCCTCTGCTCTAGACTGATTGCTTGACTGGCAGTATCTGTCATGTAAGGCTGTCAAAGCATGTGCATAAATAACAAATGCTATAGAAAATGATCTAAACCACTGATTTTTACTTTAGTACTATGTCTCTGAGGAGACCAAGAATTGATTTGAGGAGACATATATAAATATATGTATGTAATTTTTTTTTCTAGCTGAAAAGGAAATATTGGCTAAGAAGGAAATAGAAGAGCAGGTCAATATTTTTCTTGAGCAGTAATAAACTTCATGCACGTGAAACCAGGTGCCAGCACACGCAGTGGTGAATTGCTTTATCTGAACTAGTTGGAATCTCTCCCCTGTGGCTAAGGCTTTCACCAGTAGTGCTTCTTCCTTTTAAATTGAAATTCACCAAATAGGAAGAGAGACAGAGACGAGGCCAAAGCAGGTAACTATTCATCTTGGAGGAGGTGGCAGCTCCCACCAGCCTCAGTTGTAGTGGCAACCTATTCATGGCATGCTCTTTCAGCTGTATTAATTGTATCGGGCAGTTAATAAGAGCTAGTCCAGTTCTCAGGGAAGTGGTTTCCATTGTCTTTACTGGGAGCTGGGTGGGGATGTCTGTCTTGAGGTAGAAAAGTTGTTTATCATTGCAGGATATTGTGGCTACCATGATAACAGAACAGCAGCACAATTTGAAAGGCACTCCCTAAAAGCTGTGTGAAATCGCTGATACAGAAATTTAATGGGCAGTTTGCCTCTCCTGGTCACAAACTCCTGGGCCTGTGCAGGCTTTTATTTCTGCGTTAGTGAAATGTTCATCCAAAGTAATACTAAAAAAAATTAGTTCTGAATATCCAACAGTTTCAAAACAGTTTTCATAATGCATTCCAATGCATTGAGCTGTGAACTGGGATTAATTGTATGATGACAGTTAAGTGGTTGAAAGAATGTGGGGCAAAATTCTGCATTGAGCCTCCGAGAAGACAGCAGGGAGCTCTTGCCCCAGGGCAAGGAGGAGGCGGCAGCTGTCTGGGGGCTACAGGCCACTGTGGTCTCATCCCATCTCCAAGCTTTTACTCTTCTGCTGAGAACTAGAGGTGAGATATGGTTGTTACCCAGGCTGCCATCTGGCTAAGCAAAATGTTTACGGTGCTGTAAGGTAAACCCCATACCTGGTGAGTGCCTCCTCTGTCTAGTAGGGAACAATATACATGCAATACTGTACTGCAGAGCTACTGACGTCTCCTTGAAAAGCAGCTTTGTGGCTATAGGGCTTGCACCAGAGGATTTTAGAGTCTCTTTAGGCTATTTTAACACTTACCTAATGTAAGTAGAAAGGAACAAGCAGGAGGATCTTATCTTTCATGTATAAAAGGAGCGCTGGGAATGTGCTTTGGCAGATTGCCCATTGATGTGTCAGAGATGTTTTGTATTTGTCCGCTAAACCAGTGGAGGACCGTCTGTAGCAGTTCTCCCAAGTCCTGTGCATCGCCCTCTCTGCTCCTCCGGGTGTGTGGGGTGGTGTAGGCTGGCAGGAGACAAGTGATCTCCTTTGTATCCATGATCAGGAGGGGTGGCGAATCTGTACGTGTCAATACAAAAGCAACTGTTCCACTGCCTGCATGTGAATTAACCAGTGATTGAGTTTTGTGGAAGGAAAAGTCCAGCAGTGGCAACATCTGCAGAGTGGGGTTTTTTCCACAGTACAGGAAAGAAAAATGTAAAAAGTGGTTCCTCTTCTACTGCTGCTTGAAGGTGCACAAGTAGGGCTTTGCACGAGAAGAGGTTTTGCTTGAAAGAAACAAACTGGTTTTCTGTATTGTTCAAAGTGGAACTTGAAAAGGAATTGCGTTATCCCCTTAATGTTACTTTGATGTAAAAGGAGAGCGTGTGTTGAATGTGATTGGGCTTGAAAGGTTGTGATTTGTAAAGTAATTATGGTTGGGTTTTGCTTGTTTTAAACAGATCAGCTGTTACGGACTGCGAGTCAGCACTCTGACAGCAGTGGCTTTGCTGAGGACTCCTCCACAGATTGTTCTCCATTTAATCAGCTTCAGGTAAGGTTCCCATGCTGTGGTTGAAATATTATTGATTATTGTGGGACAGTAGGGACCTGGGGAGGGCAGGAGGGATGTTGATGTTTGACTGCTGTTTGACCATCAGCCTAGATCCTATAAAACTTCTCATTTTCAGAGCTGGACCTGCTGAGTCCCTTACAGAACTGTGTTAAAATTTGAAAGCCTTTCTGGTAGGATAATCAGGGTATTCGTGGGCCTGGAATTAACTCTAAGTTAAGTATGTCCTGTTTGCTGTTTCTGGTGTATCTTCTCTCACTGACTGATGCTTCAGAGTCATAGTCCATTCCTCTCATGACTGCAGTGGGTAGAGATTAAGGTTATGAAAGATTATAGCTTTTTTTCTGGTAATTTCATATCTTGTATCATTTTTACCTCCTCAGTCTTTCTTTTTTTTTTTTTTTGCATATTTTTCTTTTTTTTTTTTTTTTTTCAGTTAGCAGCTGACAGAAAGTGAAAACAATTTCATACTAACTTTACTGTGAAGGTATACTAATGTTTAGTCAATCTTGAGCTCCCATGCTCTTTCTTGTTCCAGTTCTTTTGATCTCGGTCCCAGAACTTGCTGTGATACTGACCAGAGACTGCATGTCTTAGGAGAGGCTTTTGTTCCAGCATGGTATTTAGGTGTCTGCCCAATAAACACATTTGCTCAGCGTCGTACCTGATATTTAGGAGAGGTGTTCTCTTGCCTCTCCTAAAACATTCGCACAGTAATAGCCATGATTTGGTTGGCCTGCCAATCAGCCAGAGAAAACTCTTGAGTTGGATCCCGGCCTCAAGGCCATTGGTTAGCTGTCTGGGACCTAAACCACAGTCGGGAGGAATACAAAGGTGGGTGTCGGTATCACCAGTAATTTCATTTCTGTGGCTTGCAGCTGCTGAACCTTTTTTAAATGGTATTGTACGTTTTTTTCCTTGTGGCACACCAAACATTTTAAAAGCTGTTTGGCACTTACTAGGAAGAGATTCCCACCCTGCCCATCCATCAACGTTGCTTTTCCCTTTTGGTACTGGTATTCTGTGCTTTCCAGTTTAGTAGTTTTTCAACTGAATACCAAAAGTAGCCAAGACAGTGCTGGTCTTTGTGTCTCCCTTAAACATCAGCTTACACTTTCCAAGAGCAGGAGAGTGAATAAAGGAAATCATGAGCCTGAGTGCCTGTAATGAGCATAATAGTCCGAGATACTGGGTCTGCTCTCTACTAAACTGGGACTGCACTGAAGTTGACAGGCATGTTAGGAGGTGACTCAGATTAGAGTTGCTCACTCCTGATCTTTATATTGGTTTCAACCTGGTTAAGAGTCCATTAAAAAGCACATTGCAACTAAGTGCCCCCTTCACTGGAAGGCTGGTGGAGTTTATTTGTGTTGGCTGTAAAGGGATGAGATTTTTCTGCTTTCTATTATGCTGTTTTGAAAAGAGGTATTGAGTCTGCACGAGATTTGTGCCATGGAGTTGCTAGGCTCTCTTCTGCCACCTTCACTGCTTTATTCAGGCCAAGTGCTGAGCTGAATTCAGAAAATACGGGTGAATGATGAGATTAAGGGAAATGAGAACTTGGCTGCTAGTGAAGAGAACCTGTGAAAAGATGGAGGGGATACAGAGGGGTGTATATTGTTTCTTAAAAGTATGGTAAGTTAGTGCCATCTACTGTTAAATAATTGACTCTAGCAGCCATAGCATTCCTCTGATACTCAGGAGAAAACTCAAAAACTGGAACCGTATTGTCTTTCATACCTGACACCCAAAATAAAGATTTCTAAGGGAGATTTTGGCATTGAGATGAGGTGTTACGCAGGGGAATTTCATATTACTAAGGAAGCTAGAAGAATTCTCCATCCAAACTCTTCAAGTTTTGCTTGCCTGACTTGTAAGTGAACAATGTGATGGATGATTAGAGACACAGGTATGCACACATGTAGCACACCTAATTTCACCTAGACATTACATCTTTTGTTCTTTTAATACCTTTGACTTGAACAGTATCTGAGCCTGCACAGTCTTTCATACTAATTTGTGCCTTTGCCAGTGAGTGCAATGTTAAGTATGGACTTGCAAAGATGACCTTTATAACTGAAATCTTCTAGATGGTTGGACAAGGAAGTATTGCCTGACATACACCCTAAGTAATCTCCCTAGAAGGAACTAATAGTTAATATCCTAATGGCAGTGAGAGCTGCGGAAATTAGAGATGGGAAAAGCTTCTCTAAATTTCCAGTTCATGCATCAACTATGGTAAACTTCCAAGACTGTACTTTATACCACATACTCTTACGAAAATGTCTTGTTCATTTGTAAATATACCAGTCAATCGGGCCAGCCTAAGAAATATGCTTTGCAATCCATAGATCTCTTTTTTTTTTTTTTTTTCCTTTCTCATAGATGCTTTTCCTGTCATTTGTCACCTATTAAATTAGCAGCTCCCTCATACATGTGCTCTGTTTTAAACTGTGACTTAGAATGAAAAGGGGAAGAAGTATTAGGAGAAAGGAAGGAAGTATGGGCGTAATAGTACTGGATGCAGTCTTCAATAGAGATTAGCAGCCTAATGTTAGATTCGTAGTCTCAAACAATTCTGTGACTTAAAACAGGCCAAGTATATGGGCAGGCTGGTTTTCCCATTCTTAGTGTTGTCCTATGACACTAATTTCACTACGGTCTGCAGTTCTCCTCACTTCTCTGTATGTATTCCCTAACACCACCCTTCATTTCAGCACTGACTGTGAACCTTTATATATGGAAGATGCCATGTACTGCCACCCTGCTATCCCTTTGTCATCGCTACCTAAAATACTAGCATTTTACTCATGTTACTATTTTACTTTGCTGACACTTCTATTCTTCTGGCAATAGAGTTTCTTGTCAAATCAAAGAAATGTGTGAATAGTTTGCCTTTTTTTTTTAAAGTTCCTTTTGGTGCCATACTTCAATATGCTTCTAACCTATCTGATACTATGGTTTCTTTGTTCTCCTTTACTGTTTTGCTTGCACACTAACTGCATTATTCTTTCTGCTCCCCACCACAATGCCCAATGAATATGGACTTGGACTCTTAGCCCGCCTCCTGAGAAGGCAGTAGCTGAGTCTCCAGTATGTTCACCTCTTTGCTGGCTCCTATCTTTCCTAGGTTCAGGAGTCTTTGCAGGGCATGGGAAGCAGTGCTGACAGCTGTGACAGCGAGACAACCGTGACGTCGCATAGTGAGGAACAGAAGACACTGATAGGCAAGGAACTGCCCTGTTTCAATAAGTTTGAGGAGGAGGAAGAAGATGATGAGGAGGATGATGACGATGACGATGATGAAGAGGATATTGTCTCGCAAGTAGAGAGACGAAAGGTAGGGTCACCTTCTGAGAACAGAGGGAGCAAAGATAGAAAATTTATTGACTATGAAACTGAACAAAATCAAGGAGGAGAAAGCAAGTCATCTCATGTATCAGAGGCAGTGCAAGGAGAGGTCAGCTCTAAAGAGGAAGACATTTCCAGTGAGCGAAAAGAATTGGACCTGCTGGAGGAAGGCAGTGTGTTTGAGTTTCCTCAGTACCACACACATCATATCCTCAAGTCGATGGAGTCTCTGAAAGGTGGCGGTTCCTCCCCATCATCCGTGGACAGGGTTCACGTGGCCTTGCAAAGAGCCGAGATGAGGATTGTCAGCACATCTGATTCCAGGTCTGGACGCACTCTGCTTAAGTCGAAAGATCTCTTGAGGAAGCAGAGACTCTGGTTTGCTGAATCGGGCTATCCTCTAAGGCGGTCTCAGTCTCTCCCAACTGCATTGCTGAATCCAGTGAAAGTGGTGTCCTCTGTGAATGTCCAGTTAACTCCAGGAAAAGAGACTCTGTGCAGTCCTCCTTCTTTCACCTACAAGTACACATGTGTGGAGGAAGATGAGAAAGCGATGTCTGAGAATGACAAAAGTGAGGGTGAGGCAGCTGCCGGCCAGCCGGTGTGCAAATCCACGTTGTTCATTGCACCTTCGTCCTCCAAAAAAGAAGTGCCCCAGACTGGGCCCAACAGGCTGTCTGAGGAGCCCAGTCCCACCAGGGTACAGAGCTGCCTGCTGCACACACCGGCACACATGTCCCAGTCAACGTGTTCCCTCCACTCCCTCCCCACTGAGTGGCAGGACAGACCGCTCTGCGAGCATGTGAGGACGCTGAGCACCCACAGCATCCCAAGCATCTCCGGCTCTTCCTTCAGCGCCTTGCTTTCCCCCTTCAGCTGTCCCTTCTCTCCAAGGCATGCTGGATATCCTCATCGCCCTCATGCCGTCAACTCGCCCTCCACCGTGGAGATGCAGCTGCGCAGGGTCCTACACGACATTAGAAACTCTCTGCAGAACCTCTCACAGGTAAGAGGAAGCCAAATTTTGCCCCTGGGCAAAGTGGCTCCTTATTTTATCCTTACAAAACCAAGATGTTAACTTGAATATTCCTTTGCATAGCGCAACAGATCAGGAGAAAATGACATTTTGTGCAAGTTTGATTTGCTACTGTTTTAGGAACATCTTTTTAAAGTGGTAAATTATCATGTCTCCAGTGCTCCACTGTTTTTGCATTTGATTTTTTCTTGTTGCAGTTGACCCAGATTGATGTGTTAGTTTTGTGGTTTTATTTTTTTTTACTTTTATGGATATTCTTGGGTGGGAGGGAAGAGCAGTGTACTCTTTATCAGCTATTATTTTAAGGTGATAGTCATTAGCTTTAGATTTGAAAATACATATTGACTGTCCTTTGACCTCTCTTCTTCTCTTTGACATACTTCCCATCGAACTGATAAAAATGTATTTTTTGCATTGCAAGTCGCATGGCTTCACTAGTGATGTCAGTGATGATTGATCCTTATATGTTTCTCTGCTGTTTCATGCCAATCTTTTGCACTTTCAACTCTGGAGCTAGTCAACATGTTCCTGACGTCATCAGTCATTTATTAAGAACCAGTTTTGTCAGAGCATGTGAAATTTTGTCCATCTCATCACTCAGAGAAGAAATGCTTTAAAATGCAAGCACGTTTTTTTTTACCAGTTTCTGCCACACCTTCTGCTCTCTCCCTCCTGATTGCCAGCTGTTCCTCCTCTGCCATCCCTATACTGCTGTTCTTTTAGGTGGTGATCCAACTTAGGAGCCTGCCAGCTGCTGCAGAAGGCTACGTGGGCAGAGCAGTTGCAGACTCTGCTTGTTTATATATGAATACATGAAGACTATTCAGTTGTAGAGCTTTAACAATTTCTTTGGCTTTTAACCAAGAACAAACATGTGCCTGCCTGCACCATATTGCAGGTTGTAGGCTGTAATGGGCTTTTTTAGGCCCTGCTTCTCGGAGTGAGCTTTGGTGGTGTGACCAGCTCTGCAGTGGAAAGCTGCGGTCAACTGTGTTTTAAGTCAGCCATTGCTCAAGGTAGTGGATGGTGTGCCTGGGAGTAAGCATTTGCAGAATTTAACCTTTTTTGTTAAATTCCCTCGAGTGTACCAGTTGCAGCCTTGATTTGTGTAAGGTTACATACAGTGTGCTACAGTACTTTTACCACATATAGCATGCTAACTAAACCTACTGAAGAAGAAACCTCTGTATTACGTCCAGAACTCATGCTCAAGCTGGTTCAATTAAAAAAAAAAAAATTAGTATTGGAGAGGATAATAACATCTCCTAGCCCACTTGTTCTACTTCCAGTGTATTTTGTCTAGACTAGTTCCATTTTGGGGGCTTGGTCCTTCTCATTGCAGAAGTTTGAATAAAAATGTATTCCCTGGTGCTGCTTTTTCCTACAGCCAAGATCAAGTTCGGCACACAGCATACTCAGCAGCTAAAGAAAAAGTTGAGGTGTTTCAAATATATGATTCTGATTTTAGGGAGGAATAAAGAGGAGTAGATAAATTCCTGGTAGAACAGGGAACAGAGAAAACTGGGAGAGGAAAAACAAAACATCCCCTTGATGTGATCATGTTTGAGCAAAACTCCTCTGGATGAATGGACATGCTTCAAATTTTCCATGGCGTGTCAATAGTCCTTTGAATTCTTTCAAAATTATATTGGACAAGCTGTCTTTTTCACGTTTGAAAAGGTAAATGTTTTTGCTGTTTCCACTGTTCTTTGTTGTGCCATGTCTCTACATGTAACAGCCCCTGAATTTTATCTGGTTGCTCCATATGTTGATGCAACATGCAAATAGAAATTCTTCAACAATCTCGTTTTCATGAGAGATCGTTAGCATACAGGGGTCTTTGGATGTAGGCAATGTAGTGAGATTAAAAACCAAAATCAACAAAAAAACCCCAAACTAAGAACAGCGCAAAACCCCACAACAAATGTGACTGTAATCATGAGTTGAAAATGGCACATAGTTTAATTTGCTCAGTTCTGTTTTTATCGTTAGCTAAGGCAATTGAGACTACTGAGTTTTCAGGCATAAAATGCCTGGTGCAGAAAAACTTAGCTTTTATTCCTACTTACTGTGTCAGACAGGATTAATTTGGTTTTTCACCTGCATCACATTTGCATTACAGAGATTTGATGCACATACTTCAGTTAAGAGCTGGCGCTGCCATTTTGTAAGGTTTCCTTTTCCTGATACAATATTTACATAGATAGCAGAAATCACAATACCAGAAAGGTTGTGTTTTAACAGTGGCTGCTGTCAGAGTATCTGTGTGTTTGAGAAGATAAGTTCATAAAGGAGATTGTTGACTTTCCCATTTCAAATTGTTTGTTTCTTCCCTAGTACCCAGTGATGAGGGGTCAGGATCTTTCAGCTGCCACTGGTTACAGTACTCAGAGATCATCCATTCTACCTCTCTACGAAGTAAGTTACCCTGTTCACATAGTGGTACTTAGCCAAAATAAAGTACAAAGAAACATCCTAAATGTGCCACAGACTGTGCTAACTTTGGGCAGCTCCCTATCTTTACTCTCAAGAGGTAACAGATTACTCCATCCTGGAAATAACATTAAAAAGGAATTAATCTAAATACATGGAAATACTTTCATGTGTTTGCTTGTATGATACATCTAAAAATGTTGTTTTCTTGAATTATTGTGAGTTCACAACATGCAGCCTCTGTAGTATAGTGAAGTTGCTGAGGTTCTGCTTGACTCAAAGGGTACATCTGGGCAAATGTGGTTATAGGATCCAGACTTATTTTAATTCAATTTTTCCATGTAATGCATTATTATCTTTTTATTATCTTTTTTTTTTTCTTCCCCCTAGAATACTTTCCAGGAGCTACAAGTGGTAAGGCGAAATCTAAATTTATTCAGAACCCAAATGATGGATTTGGAATTGACTATGTTACGTCAACAGACAACAGTTTATCAGCACATGACAGAAGAAGAAAGGTAAAATGATCTTTTAAAAAAACAAAAGAGAAAATACTCTGGCACTTCAGGAAGTGTGTCGCTGCCCCTGAAATCAGAGCAAGAAATCTATTAGTTTCAATTTGAACAGTGTTGGAGCTGAGTTTTTGCCAAAAACTTGTTTACTTCCTTCCTTATACTTCTTCATTCTAGAGTTTTTTTCTCTTTGTTTCTTCTAATCCCTATTTTTCATTAATTGGTGATTTTTTTTCTTTATCCTTTCTCCAAAGTGATTTTACAGCTGTAGATTTTAAGGACTTTTACCATAGGATACTTGAACATAGGATATTGGCGGGGAAAAAGCCTTAAAGATTTTTAGATTCCCCACACCCTCACCCCATCTTTGTAGATGTAAATAAAGAATGAACATTGTAGCATTCAGATGCTTTTCCGACTTACAGTGGCCACTGGGCAGGCTACAAATGGCATTCATATTCTGGCTCTGTGTGTTTCTGCTCACCATGAGTTGCAGCAGCAAGCTGATCTGGAACAATTTTCAAAACTGTTTATATATATGTTTACTTTAGTTGAATCAGCTCTTGACTAATCACTTTAAAAGTAAACATGTTTGAAATCAGTTGCCCTTCTTAGACAACGGTGTCCTGGCCAAAATGTAGCCGCAACTGCTTGGGAACCTAGAACCACACAGGAGAAGTAATATGCGATTACCGCGTTGCTCTGTGATTTTTGTTGCTACTGGTTTTAAACTGGATTTGATTAGACTTATCTGTAAATGACAGTTTCTTCTGCTTGCGCATATTTAAGCATTTAATTTAAAGCTAAAATTTTTGGAGAAATTTCTGTGATACACTATGTTGTTTGCTTTTCTTCATGAAGTGATATATATTTTCTATAAATGGAGAAAGAGTTTTGTTCCACCTAGGCGTTCAGCTAATTTTTCCACGAAAGAGGAATTCTCTGTGTTCCACTTTGAATTCCCTTGTATGAAGTCCTTTACTCATGGGACTATCCTGCTCAGTCCCCCCTTTGTGGTGTGCACCTGAGTGCAGTGACTGCCCTTGTTCTTTTTGTGATGGACTTGGTATAGATATGAAGCTGATCAGCTACAGAGCTTGAGGAAGTCTGTCCGCATGGAGCTACAGGAGTTAGAGATGCAGTTAGAAGAACGCCTACTCGCTTTGGAAGACCAGCTGAGAAGTCTGCACATGTCTTCACCTTACAGACCTCAGACACATGTAGTAAGTATTACTTTTGCAACAACATTATATATTTTCTCAGTACAATCGTAATAACTCATAACTGTTAAAACTCTTAAAGTGGAATGGTATCTGGGGAATCTAATGATGTCGTATGTATTATCAAGGGCCATATTTCATTATTTTCAGTCAGTGTTTCGTCTTGGGGAAAAGTTGTGTGAATAGAAGGACTTTCTTGGTGTTAATATGTATCAATACATATCTTCTGGGGTTTTAAGTCTGAGATTTTAGACCTCTTCTGTCAGTGCTTTCTTCTTTTTCCTCGTCATGACCCTGAATTCTCACAGTTTTGGTAGGTAGCGCTCATGTCTAAAATCCTTGGGGGATGGTGATGGTCTTTCTGGAGCTTCCCTACACTAATTTTCTTACTTGTGAAATGAGGGCAGAGAGACAAGAAATGCATGGTGTTTCTCTCCCAAGAAATGGGGTGTGCTTCCCCTCTAGCTTTGCCAATCCATGGAACCAAAAACCAGGAAAATCCAGTTGTCATCTTCAGTTTTTTCCTCCATTGCCTTTTGTAGCTCCTTCAGATGAACATGTGGCTCCCCGCCAAACAGTGGGAGAAGCTCTGCTCCCACAAACGCTCCCCACAAGCACAAGAGGGAGGGGATGAAAGAAACACTTGCATATATTTATTGGTGGCATGGCGATATACTTTCTCTTCTTTTTCACTCAGTGGAAGACACTTCCTCTTTTTTTCTGCTGCAGTTCTGTCATCAGCCAAACAAAAGAAGCACAGATGAAAAGTATCATATGTTCTTCCTGGGTTTCATTCCTCTTTCTTAGCCAATCCTCTTCTGTAGAAGCAGCACAGGCATAGGCCACATCTTCCTCTTCAGTATTTTGTCATGGGAAAAAAACTGAAACTCAAGAACAGGAAAATATGGTATTACTGTGATCCCAAGCCAAACTTGCATTCTTTGAACCATATAAATACCTTTTTATTTGTAAATCCTTTTCTAGAAGAGGGCCAGCTTTAAAAATGACTGAAATAAACTTTCTCCAACCAGCTTTGCTTCCTGTTTCCAAGTTTCTGCTTTTAACAGAAAGTTGTCTGAGACATGGCATGTTTATATATTAGCTTCTGACAGCTATAAAAAAATCCTCAAAGCATTAATTTGACTTAATTTTTCAGGGTATGTATGGAAGCAGAAGTGCTGATAATCTATCATGCCCTTCTCCATTGAATGTCATTGAACCAGTAAGTAATTGTTGTGTGGTGTATTTTTTTTGCTAAGAAAAAGAACCAGGAAGGGATTTCTTAAAAAAAGGTTGCAGGAGATTCATTTGACACATAATCTTGGAAATACTTTATTCACTTGAGTAGTTCTGTTGAGAACAGCTGCGTTTTCCCTTAAGCAAAGTTAACCATAGGTGTAAGTAGCTGTGAAGTCTTGTTTGTTTTTAAGAGGAATATGTAGAAGTGAGATGTTGTTTGCATTTAGTTGATACAATGACTACATGGTGAGTTTTCTAGGGAAAACTATTTCTTATTTTTCTGCGCATTTTATGCTACTGAAAACAAGTACTTCAAAGACTGCAGAAAGGAAAGAACAAACTTGAATTGTTTTAGCAAAGAAAAACAAAATCAAGCCTTTACGTGTGTCTCTGTCAATGGCTCTGGCAGGATGCGTCCGTATTGCAAAAGTCAGTGGCTTGGGGAACTGCCACAATTCATATTTATGTTGGCTTCCAAAAAAGCCCATTCCTTTTTATGATCCTCTTTGTTGCAGTCATAAAGGCAAAGCATATATTTATTTTATAGCTGTATTTGTTACATGGAGGGAATGAGTAAGTGAGTGAATAAATAACAAGAAAGCATAGTTGTGTCTGTATGTGACTTTTTATGTGCTTATTCAGGACTGTTTCTTTTCTGAATCCTTAGGTCTCTGAACTTATTCGAGAGCAGTCATTTCTGAAGTCTGAACTGGGTTTAGGACTGGGAGATCTTGGACTGGAAACTCTCCCAGCAGAGGGCACAGAGTCCGTATTCTCCCATGGAAACTCTGATTCCTCTTCAGTGTGCTCTGGTCACGCAGGTAGAAAAGCTACTGTTGGATCCTCTGAACTAACAGGAAAGTCTAAGAGTCAAAGCAAGAAGTTATACCGAGCCTCTGTTGCATTAACACCAACTCCCCCAGTGAGAGCAGGTGCTGGACAGCAGATGGAAAGCTCTGAGGAGCTTGCAGACTCCAAGCCAGAGGTGGAGCACAAACTTGAAAAAGTGCCTCTCATGCCTTCAGTTGATGAAATCCACAAAACTGTGGAGCAGGAGGAGCTTCAGCAAGTCATACGGGAGGTGAGGAGGGAGGGGCTGAGATCTAGGCTGTTTGAACAGTGTTTACTGAAACCTAAAGACAGGCTATCTGTAACTCTTGGCCACTGGGGTTTTCTCTTCCCTCTCAAGCCAAGGCGCCATACTGTTACTGTACTATTTCTGAAGGCTCAGAGCTTGTCACTAGATGTTCAAGCCACAGTTGTATTCTAGTGCAAAGCAGTAGATGTTTTTTCAGTGATAGTGGTTAGCATGTAAATTAACAGCTAGTTGCTACTATAAGTCTTGGTGAGAGAGAATTTGCCATCTCTACTACTTGGTTAAGCAGCAGTATTTCAGATTCCCAAGTGACAATTTCTCTGTCATGTTTGCTTGCTAAAATGCCAGGTCAGAGTTAATTTGATTGATGAAATACTGTTTCTGAAACAACTCCATAGTAAATGTTAAAAATACTTTTGCAGTCCCTCTACCCCAAACCACTAAGGACTGTAGAAGTGTAAGCGAAGCAAGCTGAAGTCAGATGAGAAGTTATTTCAGACTTTAAGACTGATGTTGGACCAATGCTGTTGGACTAGTTTTATTTGCAGTCAATAAATGTAAAGGGTGCCTGGTTATTTTTCCTGTGGGCCAGGTTAAAAAACAGGACTAAAACTGTATGTTTTGTTTGCCAGTGGCATGACAGGAAGCCTTATGGCAAGTAGTACAAATGGGAAAAGGAAGCAAAAGAAACTTCTTGTTATCAAAAGCAGCGTCCGTGAAAAAGTGGAGTGAGCTCTCTGCTGTGAATAGAGAAACGGGGACTGAGAACCTGTGGGTTTTATTCCCTCTCCTTCACTGGAGAGGGATCGCTTAGCCTTTAGCTGAGGGTCATTGGACCCTTAGCCTTTAACTCATCCCTTGAAGCTTTTGTAAGGCTCTGCCATAAACCACTTGAAAGGCCAGGAGAGGTGTCATGCTCAGGAATGTACAACGGGCCAGGCTGTAATGCTGCGGTACCATCCAGGTCTGCTTGCGTTGAGGCTGTGAATAACTGGAACCAGCTTTGCCTTAGCTTTGTCTTTAACGCAGATGGGAGGCAGGCTGCTTATCTCATGATGAAACAGGAGCTGTGATCCCAGAGGAGTCTTTTGCCACACCTTCACCCCTCTTCTCTCAGTGCAGAAAGAGGCAGAGTGTACTAGACCATAAGGTATCCTTTTACTCATCGTCTGACCACAAGACTGCTGTGTCTGTCTCTGCAAGGTGGAGATGTTTTCTTGGCTGACTCACTGTGGGCTTTGCTACGCGTAGGCATTTTACACTTGCACAGTGAGATTGTGAAGCAGTAGAGCATTACTAAGGAGTGTTCTTATAGGAGATGATGGCTGGAAGCAAGTGAAGATACTTACTTTGTTTACTTT
This sequence comes from Harpia harpyja, assembly GCF_026419915.1. Classification (NCBI taxonomy): domain Eukaryota; kingdom Metazoa; phylum Chordata; class Aves; order Accipitriformes; family Accipitridae; genus Harpia; species Harpia harpyja. Next base: position 29,820,016 of record NC_068946.1, on the reverse strand, counting down.
TGGGTAACTCCATGAATAACTAGAGCTGAAAGTGTGAAGAATAATGCATAGTCACAAGCATTAACCAGCAGTCAACTGCTGTTGTTAAAAGAGGATGAAGTTTGGCAGTGAGGTAAATGGAGACCAGCTTTCAGTAAGTAGCCTCAGGATGCTGAATAGTGCTTTGCCCCATCAGTAGCCCCATTAGAGTCAGTGGGATGAGTTATGGAAAGTGGCATTATCCTGTGGAAGGAAGGGTACCGCAGTCAGCTTGTGGTGAGGAACCACCAGACCGATGACCTCTTCGTTACTGTGCTCTGCATTAGGAGCTGAACACTTTCTGGCCATCACTGATCTTTACAGTGGAGCTGGTGATGCTACAACTTTACACCTCTACTTTGAAAGCAAAGGAATGAACGAGGCAGGGGGGCAAGCATTCATTTTTTAAATGTCTTCCTCCTCTGCCACTCTCCTGCTGCCATCTTCTCTAACGTTGCTAGAGTAAAGTTAGAAGGAGTCTTGGGAGAGGCCTTGATTTGGAGATGTCATAAAATGCTCCCAGGCATCCCAAATTCTCTCTCTTTCTGGTCCATTTTTTTTCCTTTCGTGCCTTTTTAAAGGGGTTCCTTGCCTAATGCTCAGAGAAGACTTGCACATTAGATATTTATGACGCCTTGCACTTTGCTGCTGATTCTGAAGTGAAGCCAGGATATTGCATTTGTATCTAGCCCTTCTGTAAAAACCTGCATGTCAGAGGAGTGGTATCATGGTGGAGGGTTGCTAAAGGGGAAACTGAGAGGAAGGAAAGCGCTGTAATTCAAATGTACTGTAAAAGCAGCAGAGACAATAAAGGGAGCTGGAGTCAAAGTACAGAGTTATTTCAGTCAATATTTTCTCTGAGGTTAGCCTGTGTGAAAGTTGCTTTTTAACTTCATTAATTGATAGCAAATAAAGATGTGTACTCTTTGCAAAGAGATTGTTCTTTGGGTTGTGTGGCACTGAAGACATTGTAATGCTGAAAGAATCCACACTGAACTGAGAGGCTACTATTCAAAGATGAGTAGTCAGCAAATGACTGAGCTTGACTCACTTCATAAATGTTTGAGCACACAGAGAGATTGTCCTTCAGTTTAACTTCATTGGCAGCCTGTTTTGAATCGGCTCAGATTCTCAGCATGAGAAGTTTTGCAGGTCAGAGTGAAGATGCATTGGCTCGAAGCACCTGGTAGTTTTCGCAGAGCCAGAATATGCTATTAAATACTGGTCAGGAATATCTTTTATATTTCATAAGAGCTAAAACGGAGCATAAATTGAAACGTGTCTTCCTTAAGTAGCCCTCCTGTTAGCAAAGGAATTCCAGTTTCATTGTCAAAAGAAAGAAATCTGCTAGGATGCATTCTTGATATATGCACTCACAAATGTTAAACCCTTGCTTGTTCCTCCCATTCTCTGTAGCTGTGTGACCTTGTGTTGGGGAAAGAAAAGTCAGGCAGTGTTTCAGAATATGTCTGGGTGGGTTGTAATGCATGTGAGCTTTGACCTGTAACTATTTGCTGGCATTAAAGAAACCCATGGTGTTAACTTTTAGCATTAATGGACTAACTCCCACGGAAAAATATTCAACAACGTGAAATGTTAAAACGCCAAACACTGGCCCTCTTGTTTTCATGAAAATACAGCCTGACCTCCACTGGAGTATCACATGAAGCACTTACTGCTTGACTCGTAGGTCACAGTGTCACTAGGAGTGCCACCAGGCCCTCTCACTCTGCTCTTCTGCAGCTTAAAAGATGTGATAGTTTAAAAAGCTTCTGCTTAAGAACAATGCAGGTTTTGTTTTTGCTAACAGTTCTCCATTGTAAATGACATTTAAGGAAGTTATACTTCAAGGAAATGTATGATTTTCCTGTCAACATCTGTTTTAAGAGGGGGTAATGTGTCTTTATGGGACAGAGAGATGGTCTGATAGACAATCTTCCTTTTTCCGTTTTCCATTCAAATTCATGTTAGCTCAGCATCAATCAAAAATGTCTGTTGGTTGTTCATACTTCCCTTGTGCAGGCATTGGCTTCCTCATCTTACTATCTTGAGCATAAAAACTCACCAGCTGCTGCTGCGAAGAAGTGGCACAAGAAGAAAACAGAGTAGAAAATAATTCTTTTAATTATAGAAAACGTGTATCAGATCAGGAGCGTGAGGACTGTGAAAAGCCTCATGCCCATTTGCCATCCATAGGTGAAGAACACCTATCTCCAGAATTGCCATTGTGGCACATTTCATTCTCAATCAGTTCATTATTTAGCAGCAACGTAAAATTACAGTAATGGTAATTCTTTCATAGGAAGAAAGATCACTGGTTTACTGTAGTAAAACTATGAATGTGGTACTGTGTTATTAATGCAATATTGAATATTAGTGTTGTACCAATGTAGTAGTATATGTACCATAAATGAGTGGGGTTCTCTCCTCTTTCAAATGATCAATTTTTCATTCAGCTGCTAAAAATACTGGTGGAGTATTCATTGACTGCTTTCTCTCTTTTGTATGGAGGAAGCCTTGGCAGCAGGCTGTGCCTTCTGCAGAGCAAATGGAAGGTGCACCTTGCCCTAAATAATTCGTAATGAAAAAGGCAAACACTGGCCATTTTTGTGACACATGCATGGGACTGAATCACTGCAGGAATCGATGCTGTGCTTGCCACGCAGGAATGACCTTGATGAGTCTGGAAAGGAGGGAGGAAGCAGTGGCAGTGAAAAGAAGCAGCAGAGGGTGGCTTTGTTGTTGTCTGGGCAGGAAGGTGAAAAGCAGAGGGCTCAATTGATCCACAAAGGTCAAGCCAGAAGTTGTTGGAAGAGCTGAGAATAGAACAGGAGCCGCTTCCCTTCCAGTCTTCACTTTGCCACAAGACTCTGTCATACTGGGCCCTTTACTTGCTAATTTGGGAAACTTCTATCAGTTTTCTTTGGAAAGTGAGGTTTACTTTTGTCTATCCATCGAGAGAAGGGCACAGAATGACTGTTTTGTAGCATGCTCGCAGACCCACCCCGTGTGATACTGAAAAAGAAAAGCAGAGAGAGCAGCGTGGGCCTCTCTTACGACAGTGGCCTGCCAGACAGCCGGGGTGCTGTGTGGCACGTTTCCCTGTGCCTGCATTTCTAAATTCCAAAGCCCTTACTGCATTGACAGTGGTCCTAAAACTTTGTACATCTGTGTGTGCATCAGCATAGACATCCTCAGGACTTGTGGCCATCGGTAAACCAGGTCTTGTTACACACTGGCTTTTCTTTTGTCAGTTAATCAGCAAGCAATCCAACTGGAAACCTGTTTCCCAATAATATTATGGTCTCTGAATTTCTGCTTGATGCAAAGTAGTAATGAAATGAGGAACTTTGCCACTAATGGTTTAGGGATTGAATTGTTTGCCAATGAGAACAAGGGATAAATAACCTGTTGCTAATGCTGCTGCCACCGTTCTGACGTTGTTGCTTAATCCTTTTGACGCACCAGGAAAAGGGGAGAATTAGAAGAAAAAGAAAACTGTATTGCTTGACTGGGCTGATGGGTGCTTCTGTGAGTGACCCCAGTGGCCGGGCTCTGGCTCTTACCGCCCTGCACTCTCTTACCATCGTTGTCCTCCCCTGTCCTTGGAACTGCATCTGACTTGTTAGTCCTTCCTGAAGACCATCCGAAAAATGAGTTGGTGCCAAAGATTTCTCATACTTGCGAGCAGCCCGTATTATTTTTCTTTGTCATGCTCTGCTCCTTTCCGGCATAATATGTTATTGTAGAACTGTGTTTTGCCTCCTTTTCTCCTTTGTTTCCTCTGCTGTAGCCATCAGTGTTCTGCTCTTCCTTTGCTCTAGCCTCAGCCACACTCAGGTGCCTGCTAGTAGTAACTCCTGTGTTTTATGTAAAACTTAATGGGAAAATGCTTTGTCACAATCCTGTGAAAATTAGTCTTTGCTGGCATAGATCATATCCCAGTGGTCAACTGATGACGTGAGTAACTGTTGAAGTTCTCTGTCTTTGCTGCTGAATGTATGTAATTAGGATTTGTCTCCTTTTGATTTATATGAAAACAGCAGCTCACGTTCATGGAGTTGGACCTTTCCTACTGTGTAATCCATTTGTGAGGCAGATTGGTCCTGCCTTCCTTGTCAAGAGATGACAACTAATGTCAAAAAGCAGTGCATTTGGGGTGTTTTTGATGTATATATCCTGAAATGCTATTTTCAGAACTTTGCATAGTTGAAATGTATTTTTTTTAATATAAAACCAGTTATCCTAAGTGTAAAACATAGATATATTTACCAGCTGGAAAAATAAAACTAGTTTGGGTTGCATTTATACGATTTGCAAGAACTTTAAAATTACTTACAGTTATTTTTCCAAGAGAAACTCTCTTATGTTTTTCCATTTGCATTTTTTGAAAGTTGACTTTTTGGTGGTGTGTGTTTTCATGTGTCGATAATGTCAAACGTATCTGCAATATCATTTAGTTTTATCCATTGGTTATATAACTTACTGACCTTAAAACTTTGGCTAATCCCTTTCAGATCAAGGAATCTATTGTTGGTGAAATAAGACGAGAAATAGTAAGTGGATTGTTAGCAGCTGTATCGCCCCAAAGCAGATCTGCAACTGCAAAACAAGATACACAGCCATGAAACTGGTACTACAGGTAATCTTTGGGAATTTGCCAGACCCAGATTTTATTTTTTTTATCATATGAAATATCATTGTTAGCATAAACCTTGCTTTGTTTGCATTTTCCCCTTGAAACATAAGTGATCAAAATTGAAGTTCATTAAATACAGAGAATACTAATAATCCTGGATAGCTTTGGAAGATCAGCTGGTTTATAGTTTGACCCATTCTACTGTCAGCTTTCATGCAGTGGTCCTTGATTTTTGGTTTCAGTGTGCTCTGTGATGACGTCGCATGTGAATGCATCATGCGAGAGGGTTTCTGTAGTTTGCCTGCCTTAGATATGAATATTATCAAAATACGTACTTAAGCATAACAAGCAGATTTCTGAAAATCTAATTTAGGTATTCATCTTGCTTTTTCTTTTCCGTAAGGTTGGATGTAGTCCGAAATGCTGTGGGAATCTGCTTTGGGCAGCATACACTGGCGAAAGTGTCAAGTTATTTTTGCTTCAGGAGATGTTAAAGCTGCTGAGATAGGCTACTGTATTCGACGCTTGGTTCTATGATGTGTACCTTTCCTTGAGTTCATCTATAAAGACTTAGACACTTTAACTAGTTCATTACTTTCCTTAAAGCATCAACAAAACTGTGGCTCTCTGAAAGGTTTTGTATTTATTTGTATGTCCCTGTTGTAAATTTTTATGTAGCTAATTTCTTTGTCTAATGATGCATCATGAAACTTGAAGATTTCCAGACGTAACCAATTTATAAATAACACACATGCATTCAGCCTAGCTTTTTTAAAAAAAAAAAAAACACAACAAAAATCCCCCCAAAACACTGACCTCTATGAGGTATTTATTGTGCAATAACTGATCCACTTTAAGAGCTTGAAACAACCAATAATGGTTTCCACTGCTGTTACTTAGTGCCACTTCAAAAGAAGGAAACAATCCTGTTGTAAAACTTGCTGTTAATTCTTGGGGCGGTTACTATTAGCAGAGTGGTAATAGTGAGGTTACTTAAAACTACTTAAAGTTCTGACACTGAAAGCCTTATCTTTGTGTAGAAGACAACTTTTAACTAATTGTATTTGCTTCCTTACTGTTTGCCCATCCCTCTATAGATAAGTGCCTTATTTTAAGCACTGTTTTTTGTCTTCGTGTTGACTGTTCTCAGTCATACCAAGAGAAGTTCTCTTCTGCTTCATATTAACCAAAATGCAATGAAAGTACTAATCTTCTGAAAGCAATTAGGATGTGCAACGTGGAACGGATGAATGACCTTGCTTGTATTATGGGGAAAATGGAAAAAATCTCTTTTCCTTCCCCATCCCTCACTGACTGTATTTTCAGTTAGCCTGGTGAACATGCATTTGTTCCAATGGAGCAAACTGGAAGTCGTTGGAGGTTTTATGTGGTCAAATAGACATTTAGTGGATATGTAATATCCCATTTTGCTGTGCTTGGAATCTCTTTACTCCTTTGCCATTTCCATCTACTAAAACTCGTTACACTATGTCAAGGTCTTTAATCAAAAATAGTTTCAAATATAACAATATTGTATGAAAAAGTTTATAAGATTTTAAATTGTGTTAGGAAGACACACAAGGGCTGATTTCTTAAAAAAAGTGTATATTAAACCAATAAAATATTTATTTTGCCTATAATCTGTGTCAGTGTTTTTCATTGTGCATGGTTTACTCTTAAGCAAAATAAGTAACATAGACTTGATCAAATAGTACACAGATTGGAGAATAGCAGGACAGCTCAGGACTTGGGTTTCCAAAAGCTTTCAGATGTTCAGGGGACCCCATATGCTTAGGAAATGTGAGATACAAATTTGAGAGAAATATTGGCGCTCAAAACCAAACTCTTAAAGTTGTTGGCTCCTGTTGCAACTCCAAGAATTTATTTGGTCTTGACCTCTCCTCAGAGTTTGTCCCTGTGAGTAGAGCCGGAGCTTTCTTGAAAACCTCATCCTACATGTTTAAAAGTTGAAATATAAACTCTGGCAGCACTTATGCATGGCAGTCCGTATGAGGTGGTAAGCTGCAGTAGGTTTCTGCTTTCCTTTGCAGTTCCATTCCAGAATGCCACCAGAGAGCAACCAGCCAGACCCGAGTACCTGCAACCTTCCTTCGCAAACACGCAAACCCCAAACCTGCTCAAATAATTGCAGTAGCAGATGCTCCCCTTGTCCCCTAGCCAGATTAATTAGAACACTCGACCGTTAACGTAGGTCCTGCGCCCATGTGCTACTCAAAGTGACGTTCCAAGAAAGGTGTCAGCTGTGGCTCTCGGGGAGCAATGGAGGAAAGCGCTTCGGGAGCCGGTGGCCGTCGAGCAGCGGCTGCCAGCAGCATCCTCTGTGGGTGCGGCCGCCTGGCTCCTCGCCGCGCTGGCAAGAAAAATCACTTGTAGGTAACATCGCAGATTGTCTGGGGCGCTTCAGCTTGTAGCTTGTAAGAACATTTGATCTCAGCAACGCAGAGTCTGGTGTTTAATATACCCCGAGAAATGAAAAATAGTGCCAATTTTTCATCCAGCTGGTGGAAGGCAGATTTGTGAAGTTCTGGCATAATTTAAAATAAAGACATTTAAAAAATGACATTTCTAAAAACTGTACTGAAACTAATGAATTTACAAGCACCTATTTTTCCATAATCCTGGTAACAGATTTTTGCCCTGCTTAAAGATACTTCTAGCTAATATTTTCTGAGTGACATTTATGTAGATACAGGAATGTCTATAAACTTCTGTTTTAAAAAAAAAAAAAATGGTAGTGCACTGGTGTCATATAAGTTAAGCTGAACTGGTGTCAACCTCTGTTGACATTTCTGCTTGTGCTTTAGGAACAGCCGTCATTATTATTGGACATACGCCTAACCTGGGTGGCTTGCCCTTTAGTAAGGTCAATTCAGCTGTAATGATTTTCTGAGCGTGGATGGTTTTTCTTTTGTTTAATGATTGCAACTGCTACTTTCCTTACAAACTAGCGTTGTCTTTTTTTCTGCCAGCCTGCAATTTGATATGAATTCTATGCAGATTAAAAAGTTTTATTAGTGGCTGATAAATATTAGCCAATCAAATTTGCTGTGAATAAAGCCAGCAGTAATGCCAGAGATGTTTTGGATGCTTTTCTAAACTTCACTGTGATAGTGGTCTTTGTGCCTGCCAGCTGGCTGCAGGAATATAAAGCCAAGGGCTGTATTTTGGAAACCCTAAGAGCTAGCTCTTTTCTGTGGGTACAGTACAGCTACATCCCTGTTGGTAGCAAAATAGACTTGTCTTTAGCCTGCTGCAGAGCAATATGTGCTTATAGCACAAATCAAATCAGGCAGAGGTTTGGGGGCCTAGTACTCAGAGGGGGTATTTTTTTTTTTTTTTTTTTTAGGGTGAGTAAAAGCATGTTTCTAGCCCCCATTGTTGCAGTGAAAAGCTACAGAAACGACCTATGCTGAGATGTGGAGACATCTCAGCATTCAGCAGCTGGAGGCAATAGCTGGAGAGGCAGGAGCAGCCCCCTGCACTGCTTGGGTTAGTGCTGCAATGCCCGTGAGGTGCTGCTGCCGCTTGGCCACGGCACCATGTGTGTGAGACCTGAAAAGGAAAGGACCGAGGATGGCCACGGACCCAGCTCTGTGGCCGGGGGTGAGTACGCAGGAGGAGAGGCTCCTGCTGCTGGTAGTTTCTGCAACACTTTGGAGAGAGGACTCGAAGTGGCCCTGCCCCTACTGAAAGAACTGATGGGCTCTTGAAGATCTCTCAGGCACTTTTGCTGACCATGACTTTCACAGAGGGAAGGCTGCCCCGTATCTTCTGCTTTCTCTAAAATTGCGTGGTCTGCAAGCCCTTGGCAGCCTGCTTTTAGATGGCAAGTGATGCCCAAGATGCCCCAAACCGTGCATTTCCTAAGGACCGGTTTGCTCTGATTGCTGTCTCTTTTAAAGTGAGAATTTAAAACCTTACTGATAGAGTTCAACCACCAGTACTCACCGGTACTACTCTACAGAGTCTCAAAGTGCAGCGTTTGTGCTGCCTTTGGATTTTGTGTACTGCTGAGCAAATGGCTTACGCTTGAAATACAGCATAGGTCAGAACATTTTAATTCAGTTATACCACAGATGAATCTGTTTCAATGAAACTGGCCACAGGAAGATACTGATTAGGGAGAGGGAACAAGAGCCCGGTCGGGAAACTGGAGTAATTCAAGCCATGACTAGCAGTGTAAAACAAAATCATGCATAAACTACTGGAAAATTTCTCTTTTGGAAGGTTTCTTTCAACAGGGAACAAACCTGAAACTCTGAAACTTGGATGATGTCATAAAATAGAATAACTGCTGGTTAGATGGCTTCAGTCCAATGCAACACTTTCTTCTGAATTAACATAATAATGTCAAAATAATACAAGATTCAATTTTCAGGAAAAACAAGAAACTCATTAACTTGGCATAATGCAAATTTACTTTGATATTTTGTATGTGATTTTAGATGTGATGCCATATTCATGCCATAGAATAAAAATGCACATTATTGTTATAATAAAAGTTGTAACAATAAAAGACAAGACAAATTAAAAAAAAAGAAAAAGAAACAAAATCACTTGATAATTCCATATAGCTTATATATCAGGCAATCCAGCATAGATGCTTGCTGAGTGATGGTGAATATTATATACAGAAACATCTTTCTCTTTTTTTGACAGGATAAAAGGAGAAAGCCTGGAGAACGTTTAAGTAATCAAATGGTAGCAATGAGAAGGCAGCACAATGAAAAGCAAGAATTGCCTCAGTGAGTGAGTAGCTGTTCTGCTTACCATGAAATCTTTGGTACAGATACCTGCTTTTACAGGTATTTCTAAATTTGTGACTCTTTGTATAATAATGTAGAGTTTCTCATTTTTTTCATTTTCTAAAGTCCTGTTTTCCATCAGTTATTTGCTACAACATATTAGGAAGTTTTAGAGTCAATTTTTTAAGAAAACATCTACAAAAATATTTCTGTTTAGTTTTGTGTGTTCAGCTTTAGGTTTAGATTTTGTTCTAAAAGTGTCATAAAGACAGGGGAAGTGATTCTGAAGGGCAACGTTCCCTACTAAAGATTGAACAATGCAGGTTTTAAATATGTACTTAATAAATTAGGTATTGTTATGATTGGGGGTGGTGCAGGAAAATTTACATCTAGGCATATTTTTGCACTGGCACAAGTGCTGGAGAAAAACTTAGCAAAGGGATTGATTATTCTTAAGAACAAGGAGCATAGCAGTGCAGGCTCATGAAACGCTTAGGGGTTTGTTGCAGTTAGTAACATAAGAGCAGCCGCAGCTGATGAAACCAAAAGTCCAGCCCCTTCAGTATCTTCACCCCCACAGCGGCCAACAGCAAATGCTACTCTTTGGGAAGAGTGTAGCCTGGGGGGAGCATCTCTGCCCTTTTGCTCTCAGCAGGCAGTGGCTCTGGGGTTTCCTGGCCAGCAGTGGTATCCTTGATGGATGTCTTTTCCATGCATGTATCTAATGGCTTTTCTAGCTCGTGTAAAGTTTTGGTGTCCACAGCATTCTGTGGTGATGAGTTCTGCAATTTAAGCACAGCCTGCATGGAGAAGGTTTTTTGTTTACACCAATCCCTGGATAATTTCACGTGATACCTTCTAGCTCTGCTGCCGCCTTCAGGCCCCGTGGGGCTGCAGAGAGGTCATGGCCCAAACTGGGGTAGCCCTCGGCTCCTGGCTTGTCCCTACTCACAGAGCAGCCCCGTTCCTGCTGCTCCCGACACTGGTATAAGAAATAGCAAATAATTGTGCCCCAGCCACCTTCTCCAGGTCACCAAACCCTAGATACCACCCTCCAGGTGCGCCAGCTGCACAGGGCTGGCTGGCTTGGTTCCTCCTTTGTGGATGCTGCAGACACCACCCTGAGGATCGCTGTGACTTCTCTAGGTCTAGCCTATCCTCTGAGGTGGAGGAGGAGGCAAGAGAGAAGGGACATCTAAAGAGTCTCAAACTCAAAAATCAGAATTTTAAAAACATGTTGTGAATTTGGCATACTGAGCTTTTATAGCGTAGTTGATGAGTTTCCATTTTTAGCCTGGTAGCGTGTGTTTGTACACTGAGTTTTCTAACTCAGACTCTGAAACTGTAGAAGTTCGTTCCTTGTTAAGCTTCTCTGTGTTCTATATTTTAACTTTTGTTTTAAAAAAAATGTACAGTAGAAACTAAATGTTATATTTCAATTGTTTAATTCAATGGTATAGTCAGTCAATTTTTGCATTAAAAATTTAATACAGAAATAAGATAATATAATTTCATTCTAAAGTCTAAGTAAACTGCTAACAGTAGTTCTGTTTATTGAAAAATATATTCAATTTACCCTCTTCTTGGTAAGGAAGCAAATTCTAGCATGACTTCCTGCTGACATACCTCCCTAAAACTGGTACCAGAATATTGGTTTCTGCACTATTGAACTATAGTCCATATTAGACATGGACCTTTTGACTGTCTAATCAGGTTATGTCCCATTAATCCAACTCATTTCCTATGGTTTGGATGTGCGTATTCTATGGACAGTAGTGGATCGCACCTACCAGTAAATGTCTGTACATTACTTGATAATCTGGAGAGCTGCGAGTCCCAGAGGAAGACTTGAATAGACAGTATCGGTTCTTATGTCCTCAGATAAAAGTAACTTTAAACTGATTATGATTAAAATTATACTGCTAAGAAATTATTATCTCAACTAAAGAGATCATATGAAGAGAAATAGTTGTATTTTTTACTTATCTAGGCTTTATGAAACCTTGTATGTAGTTGGTATGTAAGCATGTGCAAGCCTGGTGTTCAATGGACGAGTACTGGCAATGGAAATTTGGGTTAGGCTGTTACTAGACCAACAGATCTCACTGAATGTCCCACCGACTCTGTCACTGCTCAACAAAACTTTCTGTTCTTCTTGACCTGCCTGCGGCAGAGACAGATGTGATCTGCTCTACGTTCCCCCACCCTTTCAGATTTTAATTCTTCACATTTTCTGTATATAAATAGCAGACTGTGCTTCCAGCAGTTGAGTGGGAGCCACCCTGGTTGCAACACCTGTATTTAGCTATTTTGAAAGGAAACTTTCAGGTCATTGTTTATTCTTGGAAGGTTTGCATCTGATTTTAGCACCTATGAGCAATGCCTGGTGTAGAGCCCAAGATGAAAACCTGTCCATGAGCAGGTATGATGAGCACAGAAAAGACCGTGTCCAGCATTCACGCTTTCTGCCTCCCTTTTGCCCATGACCAACACCAAAAGCTGTGAAACGGATGCGTCTGTACAGAAGGCAGTGAAAAAACTGTTTGTCTGTTCATTAGGAAAGGGCAGAAGGAAGGGGCACGCTAAAGTCTCCTCTGGCTGTAGCAGAAAGCTGGTGAGCAGCAGGTGGGAAGCAACGTGCTCTGCAGCGTTTCTTCCCCCGATGCCGCTGGGGCTGCCCAGCAGCGCGCTGAGGAGATGCTGGCGTGAGGAGAGGTCTCAGACGGAGAGTCCAAGGAAAGCACGGATCAACACATCTTTACAAAGGCTTTGGCATATCAGTGGCTACAGTGGAGATTAAGGTTATGTCTTAAGGGAAATGCTGGAAGTGCCACTTCCAAGCTGAGTCCTCACTCTGCAAGGGCAGCCTGGTGGATCAGAGAACTGTAACTGAGTGCTTCCCTGCATCTGCACTAGTGAAATTAGGAGCCAAAGCCTTAAGTAGGTTGGCTTTACAAGCTCCAGCTCTCTCCTTTCCTCCAGGCTGATGCTGCAGTAGTCCCTGACTACAGCAGAGAAGCTGAAGCAGATAACAGCCACAACAGAAATTGTGTAAGGAGAGTGCAGGACAGAGACTCTTGAATTCCCTTCCCAGCAGCCTTGTCTTTGGCTGGGAAAAAAATATAAACGTCTCCTAACACAACAGGGAAAATATCTCAAGCAGGAACTGTGCCGTGAGTACTCTGATAGCTCATCACTACAGTAGGATATATTAAAAGGCAGTGCTTCATACCAGAATGTAGTGAATGACATAGGAAGGAAAGATCTTAGCTATTGTTATTTTTTCTTCCATGATAGTTTTAGCTGAATCATGAAGGAATTTGAAACATTGTGGGGAGTGCACTAAAACCAGAAGATGAGCTAAAAGGATTTGGCAATACTTAAATGCATTTCAGCTCTTCTCCAGACTGTGATGCAGTCTATAGAAAATGCAAGCACACTTTGCCTGGAGACATCTAGTGCTGCAAATTAGGTGTAAGAGTGAGCTGATGTAGTAATCCTGAAATGCTATATCCGAGTGCTCTCTGAAATATGCCTCTTATACTATTTTAAAAATACTTTCATTGTTATGGTGCATGTGAAGATTGCTGGGCAGCCAGCTCCAAATAAGTACAGAGAGGAGAGCTGCAGAGGCAAACATCTCCACATCCCATCGTCAGTGGGCCTCTCTCCGAGGTGTAGCAGCCCCATTAAGGATTTGTCCTTGTGTCTTGTCCTGTCCTGTTGTCTGGCTCCCTTCTGAACATGCCAAGAAGTGGTTTTGTTGGTTTGTTTCTTCGTATGATTGTTGAGCTTTTTTCTCAGATATTATTGCTAGCAACGACTTTGAGACATGATTCCTTTACGCACCAATGTCCAGCAATCTAGAGCTGAAACACACCTCTATAATCCTTTGAGCATTTAATGTTTTAATATTTTTTCACTATCTGAATGTGATCTTTCAACTTAGTCACTAGCATAAGAAGTTGTAAGCCTTTGTAATGAGAATTATAGCTCCTGTAATACGGTAACATACACTGTAATTGTAGCATAATTTAATACATGAAGTTTCATAGACAGCTATAATAGATATTTTATGGCAAAGTTTTTTCATAGAGAAACCCAATATTTAAAATATACTATTTATTAATATATGTAATAGCAAAGCAGCTGGAAAACATTTTTCCCATGTTATCTGGGACTGAGAAAACAAAAATTATTTTCTTTAAAGTACGAAAATTTATCAGAGAAAAGCCACAACTTCAGATCCCTGTGTATGTTCTGCCCGCGGGTGTATCTCTGTGTATATCTGCTATGTCTGAAGCTGTCATTGAAGTTAATGGCACGTCTGTTCATGAAGGACTTGTGAAATTGGATAATTAGACTGTCCTGAAAACAGGTCTTTAATCGTCCTTAGTGAAAGTGGCGTGTGCCTCTCTTACTTCAGTGTCTTAGACTCTTAGTTGTACCAGCAGAACTGCTGCAGTCGCACTCTGGCTCTAATTGTCTGTGGAAGTCTATAAAGCAAATTATGATTCATCTTTGTAGGAATAGTGAAGGCTTAAAAATGATCACATGAAACACTGAACATCACTATTCTGTGTGTCTCTTTCATTTGTTGTAGACACACAGATGAAACTGAGCATTTCACCTTAGCACTGAAAATATTCAGGACTCAGCCTGAGAGGGCCCAGGATAACCTGATCTCAGGCCCTGCTTCGAGCAGCAGGTGGGACCAGGTGTCTCCAGATGTCCCCTCCAAGTGGGACTCTTCCATGGTTCTCCAATTCTAAGTTAATGCCACCTAAACTATCACAATAAATCTAACGGGAAAATTGCCAGCTGCTAGTCATCATCTGGAAATGACTGTAGCACACAGTAGTTTTGATTTGGACAAGGAGGGAAATTTCAGCCCTCACTGAGAGTAATTTTTGATCGAGTCAACAGGGTTATTAACTTTAAGTGGATTCTCACCTCCTGAGCTTTATCAGGTTCTTCATAAACCAGTTAGCTAGTGTGCTTGCCTCTGTTCAGAAATACCCTGGTATTCTGATAATGTGTTAACAGTTTTCATTTGTATAAATCAAAGCCAAACAAATGTGCCATCCCTGACTTGCTGGCTTATTCTGCTGTGTACAGCCCGTACATTGTTCTTAACCATGATCCCCACTCCTTCCCCGCCTCCTCCACTGGCACAGGTGGGAAAATACTCAGTGACTCTGAATAAGCCTGTGATGAACTGTGAAAAACCTTAGTGCTTTCAGTGGCCTGAACAAGAAGCGCATTTTCAAATTCCTTTGAGTTTTGGTGATGTCCAGCCTCAACTCCGAACTCAGCTGCTTCGCTGTTTCCTTACTGCAGTCTGTCAGAGGCAGACCCAAGTTGTTACTCCTCCCTGTGAGTTTTGTCCGTTTGCTCTTTGGTCTGGCCGGTTGTGTTTCCTTTCCCTGTTGAGAGAGTTGACAGGCCCTCCAAAAACCTGACCAAAATGCACTTTCTCTCTGCAGGTAGCTTCATCCCAGGTCAAGCAGATTCTGTGCTGGGCTGGGCCAGTCTGGGTTTTCCTGCTCTACCCCATTTTCTCTTTCTTCCCAGTTGGCAGTGGGGTGTAACAGGAGATTGGCCTGATGCTCTCCGGCTTAGACTGAAGCTTTCAGCATAGCCCTTTGAACTGGCTCTAGGGCATTTTCCAGCCACGGATGCAGGTTTGGCATCAAGCACACCTTTGTCGCAGGAGCTCTGCTGTGCTGCTTGGCAGCGGTGGTCAGGTGCTCTAAGCAAAGAGGTAGGTTAAGTCAGTGGTCGCTGTGTACCTTTTCATACACTTCTTTTGAAATAAGGTGAAATAAAGAGTGAAAATCAATTGTATTCACCAAAGAGTACTATTGGTATGATTGACCAAATTCTTTTCCTGGTCTTGAAAGAAGGCACAGATTTTGTACCCCAAAGTAGGATTTGGCCCTCTAAATTTTAGCCATCTAAAAGTGAGGTAACTAGTCTGAGTCATCTACTTTTTCTAGGGTTAATGGAGAGAAAATGTCATCTCCAGTAAACACTATATTCCACTTAACTAGGACGGGTGAAGTGCCCTTTGATGTGTCTAGCACGAGGGAGCCCAGATAGCTGGCTTTAAGTGTGGATGTTCTCAGTATCTGAAGTCACATGAGATGGAGCCCACCAGAAGAAATTGCAGTCTAAATCTGCAAACCCAGCCTAAGGCGCAAACCCACTTAGCACAGCCGATAAGGTTCATGAAACTGTAGGCATCCGTGTAGCATCATCATCAAAAATCTTCCTGGAAGAGGTTTAGAAAAGGATTTGAAAGAGCAAAGGCAATCGTTTGATACGTGAGAAGAGGAGAGCGGTTCTGGCACACTGTAACAGAGATAGAATTATTGCATCCACCCCTCCTGCTACCTCCACCCCCAAAATCTGAAAACTTCCTGATTTGTGTTCATCAATAATTAAGAGCCCATCAGCAATACTCAGAGGGAGCTTGCATTGCACTTCTGAGCAGCCAGTTAGTAATGTACGGTGGAGAGATCCTCTTTTTCAAATCCCAGGGCTCCAGGCCATGCAACGCTAGTATTGCATTTTCAATTAGCTTCTGAGTGAATGCTTGGCATACGTAGAAGTGAACTGGTACACAATTAGCTTATTGTTCCTTTCAGCTTTGTGCTGAGAGGATCTGAAGTACTGCAGAAGAGAGGGGAGAGGGGGAAAAAAAGAAAATAGCCAAGCCAGCGGCATCTCCGTGGATGTGGAATAAGGGAGTTGCTCAGCTCACGCAGATTCCCGTGCTAAGTTGGGAGTTACAGCTGTTACTGAGGAGCACTCAGCCTGGAGGTGGGGAGGGCGCTCAGGGAGAGGCACAGACCGAGTCTCAAGCTCCAGGCTCTTCTTTCATCTGACTCACCTCAGCAACGCGATGGAGCCCAACAGCCCTAAAAAAATACAGTTTGCTGTGCCACTGTTTCAGAGTCAAATAGATCCCGAGGCAGCTGAGCAGGTAAGGAAGAAGAGTTTCTTTCGCTGTTTCGAGGGTATGGGGTGGGAATGGGGGGCAAGATGTGGGGTGAGAACAGGTAATACTTGTGGCCTGAACACTTTTCTAACTTATATTAGTGTAACTATAGATTAAATGCTCTGGAGGTTATAGCGATGTCTGGATATACCTAAAGAGGGAGGAGGATAATGTCCTCTGGCCAGAATAAGGCTTCTTTACCTTGGGTAGGTTTATTCAGTGTGTATTTGTTGTGCCTTTTCTATAACTGGACTTGTACCCTAATATATACACTTCACATGAATACACATTGTCAACAAATCAACTAAAGTATATTATTTTTACATAAAGTGAAACATGAAGCTGATAATAGGTACCTAATGGAAATATTGCGCAGAAGACAGCTTATTTACCATTCGTTTTAACATGAGAAAATACGAGTTATGTTTTGTACAACAGTTATCACTTCAGTTACCTCTTGTATTTCTCATGATTTTTATACAGTCGTCTTTATGTCATTGTTACAGTGTTTTACATATTTGAAAATTATGGATGTGTAGAAATATGCCTGACTTATGACCGCATTGGAATTATGTGTGCGCTATTTTAGGTTTTGACTCAGTCCCAAAACATACACACACATATAATACATATAGCAATACAGACGTCTAAGGAGGAAAAGATATTATTCTGTACAGATACACGTAGGTGCACATAAAGAAGGACACAGGGAATCTTACGAGAAAAGCTGGATAAATTGTAATTAGGTGACCCAGTATATTTCTCTCAGTGCAAGTCCGTCTCGACGTATGCTTCTATTTTGGTAAGTCTAGTTTTAGATGATACCAGGGGAATACTATAACCTTGACAGTTCCGTGCCATTAGCTATGAAATTATTTGCACCTTTAGGACAGGTATCTGGTTTCCTGAATATTCTGATGTCGTGTTTCTTAAAAGGCAGCCACCTTTGCCAGAAAATGATGAGTTGTGAGTGACCACTGAACAAAGAAATACTAGAAGGGTGCAGGAGAGAATTGCTGTGGGTCTTCATTTTGTCCATAAGTATTTCTGAGCTGTGAGACATCCATACCTTATGGAACAGTCCTGCAATGAATTCAAGCAGGATGTGTTCTGATGTTTTTCTGAAATCTGTGGGAACCATAGGATTAGGATTTCCTGGAATTCCCATGGCTTTTGAAATGCTGTGGCCCAAATTCTGCCCAGTATTTATGGGCAGTCCCTTTTTATGTTGTGAGTTTAATTCCAAGTGCTATACAGTTTCACTGTGGGTGTGTGATGAAATGAAAGTAGTAAATTCTGCTGTCAGCTACAGTTATGCTAATCTGGAATAAACCCATTAAACCTGATGATGTAATTTCCATTTACACCTCTGAAAGCAGAATTTGAACCCAGCTAAATACAGATGTTGGCTCAGCAACTAAAAAAGAACAAACGCACTGACATTGAGGGTTTGTGTCAGAATGGTTTCTAGGTTAAATAATCTTGGTCCCTCTCTTAAATTCAATAGAATATCAATAGCCTGGAGGCTTTAGTGAAGCAACACAAAGCTTTCAATGCAAATGTGTGCATTACAGGAGGGTAGTCCAATATCATGTAGTTCAACCACTGTTAATGGAACAGAAGTACTTAACCAAATAAACTCTGAATAAGAAGAATTGCATACAATCCAGTATTATATATTGATGTGTAAAGATCTGTTGCATAGTGCTCTTCGAAAATATTCTTTTGAAAGTCTTAGGTGTTGTTTTTCTTTAGTTAAAGAACAATAGTAACACCTCTGGCCACAGTTTAGAAATATCATAAATTCATTGGAAGGCATACATGCAATATCAACTCTCACGTGCACTTACAAAATATTAATATTAATGATTACTTGTGAGAGCTGACAGTACTCGGTATTTGCACGTATAAGCTCACAAACTACTGCAATTCTTTTCCTGACGCAAAGCTAAATGTCAATATTTTAAGATATGACTGATATATGTCAGCAATACGTGTCCAAAAACTTATTCAAGATGATTGCAAATCCTAAAGCTCTCCCCTCTGCCTTTGCCTTCCATGTACAAGCAACAGCATGACCCTGATCACCAACAGATCAGATGAGCAGTCAGTAAGACGGTGATGTGCTGCTGTTCTTTAAATATTTTCTTTTTTAACTTTGCCTGGTCTATACTCAGGAGGACACCAGGTGGATTTTTTTGCTTTGCTTTGCTTTGTGTGTGAGGTTGTTGAGGGACCCTAATGACTCTTCTTGGTTTATGCCTGTTACAGATCAGGAAAAGAAGGCCTACACCAGCATCACTTGTCATCATGAATGAACACGTGCCCCCGGGTGAGTGCCAACATACCTTCTAAACCATTGAACTTGTATACACAAGATTGTCTGCAAATTGGTTTTATTAGCTACATGATTTTAAAAATCCAGCATTAATTTCATAGCACTACATATCAAATAATGGATCTTAGAACTGTTTGGAGTAAACCCCATGAATACATGTAACTCCTAGCCTCCAGATAATGTCAATAATTTCAGCATTTTATCCTCCATGTAAATCTTTTGTTCTATGTACAAGGAGAATTAATATGACCCAGATCCAGCACTTCCGTCCACAAACATTTTCTTTCCCTGGGTGGATACTTTGGAGATCCATGAAGTCCTGGTCTTGGTTCTCTGATCTCTAGAGATACCAGGGTGGCTCCAGGGCTAATTCAACTGAGGGAACTGCTTCTGCAAAACAGGTTGTTTTCTACTTTTCCGATGAAAGATGTGATACCTGTTTTCATTATTCCTTTTCAACTGTGAATACATTATCTTCATCCAAGACTCCTCCCAGAAGATTTTCTGTGGGATGGGATGATTTGAGGTTGCAACATACTTTGTCACATAAATGTGACTTCAGAAAGACTCACTAATAAGCTGTTTAGGGAGTATTATAAGCAAAAAAGCTCAGCAAAAATGGATTACAGGAAAAAGTCCTCAAGACAGAATCCATTTGAAACACACTACCTACTTTATATCAAACTTTTCTTTTGTAGTGCTCTGCAACATTTTTTTTCCTGCCTTATCTCTTCATCACCTAAATCTTTTTTTAAAAGTAGGTTAGGCTTTTTCCTCACTGATGTGTCTCTAAGGTCATTACTGTATGCACTGGCACCTCAGTAAAATAAAACCATCTTAGCTCTATTAGGATCTCCACTCACCGCACTGTGCTGATGGTCTCTGGTTCTGATTATCACCAGTAGCTGAAGTTCCCCAGAAATGTGCAGAAAGAAGCATTTAGAGAGCCCTGCTCTTGGGGTCGAGATCATTGCAGCACAGCACACAGATTAGGGAGGTTCAAGCATGGCATATGGCTAAGGTTATATTCTTCTGACACTGAGAGTGACCCATGTGTTTGATGCTGGACTAACACCAATCCCAGTTTGGAGAGTAGCTTTCTGGCCTGAATTTCAGGTGCAGTAATGGTGCACAAAAGATCTGCCTTAGACTGACTTTCCTTACCTTAATGGGATCTACAGTGTCTGTGTTGCTAGGACTTAATTTAAAGCAAACTCACCTTGACTGTTAATCTCTTTTGCAATTCACTTTGTACACTTTGTACCGTCATATTTCCTTTTATAAACAGATACTTGGTACAGTACCAAATCAAAACCAAACAGAGAATAAGAACTCTTTTCAATTTACAGGAAATGTTACTGTAAATAAAGTGGTGTATGTCTGTTATCTCCTTTCCTGCAATGTTCATAATAAATCTTTAAATAAATCATTTTTATTATGAGTCAGGATTGCTGCAACTATCAGTCAACTTCCATATAAGCCCGAGAGTTTGTATTCACCGTCTTCACTTATTTATATTTATTCATTTAGATACTATCCCCTCTTACTAGATACTGGGAACAAATGTCAATGAAGCTATTCTTTTGTTAAATTATAATCTTGTCTTGTTTTTTCATTTTCTATAAAGTCAGATAAAAATAAAAACTTTAAAAGCACCTTCATTTTCCTGCACCTCACCCTGCAGTTTATGTGTGAGCATGTGCATGCATATTTCCATATGGTATGCTTGATGTGGGCAAGTGTTTTGAACAGGGTATGCACATGTAGCTATGTAAACCTGCTGAATACGAGGACTGCAAAGCCAAATTGGAAAGGCAGAAAATAGCTTTACAATGGAAGTAGAACTAATAAAAAAATGTCTTATGGTCTTGATCTTGCAAGGTGCTGTACAGCTTCTGAAATCATTGTAGACCTTCAGCTTTCAGAGCCAGCTAATTCTAGGGGCTCTTGACACCTTGCTGATTAAACCCCAAAATGCTGGTTGGTTATTGGGTTTTAAATAGAATTCAGTGGGATGCTGAATAACAATTTGTCTCAAAAAATGTTAAATTCATCACTGCACATGGTTGCAGTCAATAAAATAATAATAATAGTTAGAGTGCTAACTTGAGACTCCAACAAAGTGCTTTAGAGGCGTGGTTCCCTAGGTCAACAGGGAAAATAAGCAGCAGAGAGTTTAAGTGATACTGTCAAAGCCACCTATTAAGTTAGAGCTGGGCTAAACCAGAATCCTGTCTCTTGAATTTTACCCACTGGAGCACTTCAATTCCCTCATCAGGAGCAAACAGCTAGTGAGGGATATGCTTCCAAGGGTTTGAAATGTGTGTCCTAATACAATTCTAAATGTTTGGATGCCCCTGAAAAGTTTACTCAAATTATCTAAACTTCTTTTATTTTGAAAAACAGAGACAGGCATTTGCTAAGAATCAGATTTTTCTATATTCTGTTGCAGCTGCTTCTGATTGTAGCAGGAAAAAAGCAGCATTTTTGTGGTATTCTGGTGTTCTGGATGCGGACCCATCTGGAAACCAGAAGGCAGTAAAATGTGTTTGGACATTTCAGAACTTCATAATAAATTCAGTTTGAGTTGTGCTGTACAAAGATCTAAAATAGTTGTTTTCTTCTAAGTCTTCTCACCCATCCCCGATGTCTACTACAGCTTTGACAGGAATCTATCTTCACTGATTTAGGTCAGGTCCATTGTGCTATAAAGTGAAGATGGAATATCTACTAAGGCTAAGTCATTTTAAACGGATGACAGCTACTCAAAAACTGTAAGAAGACTCTGCTTGGCTTCCTTGCTTCCAAGGAGACAGTGTTAGACCACACTAAATGATTTAAAGACAGGTGGTAGATGTGACTGCAGGAGCTAATATCCAGCCTGTAGTATCATTGACTGGCGTGTTTTCTCATGTTCACTCTGGTTGGCATCATATATAATTGCGATCAAAGTCAACAAAAGAGAAATTTGAATTGCAGCAGCAACAGTGATTGCAGTGGACAATATAAGCTTGTGAAGCAATGTAGCAAAGAACAACCCCTTAATTCTTTCTGTAAGTGCTCTGAAAAGTGCTCTTTGATGGGTTATGTCACATCTGAGCAGAGAAGTTAGAGCTAGCAATTTGAGACTCAAGTTACGAAGGTACTTAACCCTATTGTTCTTCAGTTGCCATCAATGGAGCTATATTTTCTGATGTTTGATTTCCTGATACCTAATCAGTTTTACTTTTATTTGAAATTATAAGACCCTTTTACTATCTGTGGAAGCAAAGACAAATATTAGTGGACAGAACTACAAAAATGTGCAGCATCTCATCCTGTGCAGGATGCCTACATGGGTTACTGGGGTAACCCACTCATATCCTGCTATAGTTGCAGTTGCACCATGTCTGTCCTTTAGAAAAGGAACATGAGCATATGCTTAGTTTTATAGACACATTTAACTATTATGCTGCACAAGGGCTTAATCCAAAAATTGCTAAAGCTCTCCTGCTTCCTCTTTCTCTTGCAATATCATTGGAGCCAACAGAAACTGAATATCACCATACCCTGAAAGCAGCCTTTTCTGCACTGCCATAATGTACTCACAACCTCCTGTCTCTTTACCAAGCATAGCAGAATATATATGAAAATCAATTCTTATCATCTGAAATAAAAGTCTGACCATGCTTTAAACTAGCAGAATATCATACTGTGATGGCTCGAGAAAAAGCTGGTGGCAATGTAAAGAAGTGACGGTTGAGAGAGGAAAACATGTCAGACCACAACTCAGGTTTAATGCCATTAGGGCTTGCTTTGATCAGAAAACAATGCCAGCGTTCCTGTATGGACTGACTTTGTCACAGAGCCAATGCAACATCAAGCAGTCTGGCTGGCAAAGGCTCTTCAATTTGTGTCAAAGTGTTCAGTCTTCTTGGAGCATTAGAATATGGGTAAACGTTAGGATAAACTTCTGCATTTCTGAACTTGCTATGTATTTGCTATTTCCAACTCTCCTTTCTACTCAGTTGCCTGTTTTGGCTTCCTTGCTTGTAATGTAAATGTTACTTGGTGTTTGGAAATAAGAAAAACATAGCAATGTGTTTTGATAACTCTTCTCCAGAGCTGCCTTTTTGTATTTTGCAAATCTCATTTCAAAGCAGAAAGGGTAGATTATCACTGCAAAAGCAATATAAAACCTATATTCCAAGTACAACTCAGTACACCTGAGTTTTCTGAAGGCAGGAAATCATACCTTGAAGATAAGCAAGCTGTACCTGTCTCCAGACAAGAAACTTGCTTGCAGCTTGTCTTTGGGCATTAGCAGTTTTTCTGTCTTGTTCCCAGCTGATTTTCCGTTGTCCAGAGACGGATTCACACCTTTCAGCTTACTGCCACTTCCTCAGAGGTCTGCTGAGATGCCTCAGGAGCAGCCTCGATATTTAGTGCAGTAGCAAACACCACAGCCAGACGGGTGGTGGGAGGAAAAACTGTCCTTACACCTGTGGCAATCCCATGACAACCCAAAGCAGATTAGGATTTTTATGCTGAATTGGTTCTAGACACTCCCAGACTTTCCCTGCACAATAAATCTCATTACCCTGTATAGATGTGCTTTTCTGATGATGCAAACTATACCAGCACCACATCCTTGAGGGGATAAATGCGATATGCTCACCCAACATTAATGTTTGTGACTAATATTTGTTAGATTATGCTTCTAGGTGAATGAATGTGTTTGGTTTGCATCTAATGGTCACTTTTTTTTTCTCCCAAACCAAAATAAACTGGGATCAAAAAAAGGCCTAAGTAGGAGGCAGCTGTTCCTGGGCATTGTCAAGCAGTTCTGCTGTACTTTCCTAGGCAAAAGTCTCACTGAAACTTGAATCAGTGGAGAACTCTTGGTCTCACTGTTCATGAAAACTGATACGTTTTTCAAAAGCTTGAGATTCTGGTAGGGCAAACTGCTTACTTTGATTCAGGAAATAGAAAGCAAGTAAGCCAAATAGCAGCTGTTTTCAATTGCAGATGTAGGCTTCTAATGTGGTAATAAAGCATTCAGAAAAGCAGTACATTAATAAAAGCTGTCATTAACTGTATTTTTTTTTGTCAGCCTAGTTGGCCTTTCTATATGCTGAATGTGGATACCATTTAAGTGTGCTGTCTGTTTTTATTTCAGTCTAGGAGTTCATGGAGGTATGGCAATAAGCAATGAAAAAGCTTTGTGTCCCCTCACATCACAGGACCGGTACAGCTCAGTGTACATTACCAATGGCACCAGGATGCTCAGACATCAGGCATTGTTGGTCAGGGCAGTAAGGACCTTTGTGTTCTTTCGGCCTCTGCTGGAAAGGACTATTTGACACAGTGAAACAATGAAATATATAAAACAAACTTTGCATAAGACCTGACAGCTGATAGGCATTCCAGAACAGAGATTAAAACATCTGTGCTTGAAAATATCCTGCTGTTTGCAGTCTGATGTGTGACTGCAAATGTTCAGTGGTAAACTACATCCCTTTTTCTTATCTATATACAGTATGCGTGGATGCTCTTTCATTTGGGTTACTTTGAATTTAATCTGCAGTTCAAGCTCACAGAAATCCCTGGGACAAGCCACAGAATAAGTTCCTCACACATATGCAGCGTGAGTAAAGACTCCATGATCTCATCCATGAAAATAAGAAGAAAAGTTCAGGGACTTAAAAAAAATAAAAGAAGAAAAAAGTCAGGAAACTGTGCTTGAGCTTTTTTTAATGCAGCCCAGAAGTGACAGCTCACAGGTTCCAAACAGAAGCAATGAATTTAAAAAAAAAAAAAAAGTTTTCCTTAGCGTCTTTCATGAAAATGCCGCATTTTCATGGGAGGGTGAGGATTTTATATGTCATTGTTATCACCTGCCAAAAGAGCTGTCATGCTCCCTGCAGTATACTAAAGACAGCAAGCCGGAGGACTAGGCGTGAGTTGGTTGGGATGCACTGGGCACTGCTGTGCCTAAACTGAAGGTTATCACTGAAGCAGCCAGATGCATTTTTGCTATTCTTTGAGGTTATGAACACATTAGTTCAAAAATAAAAACATTCCCTGGGAATGTTTCAGTCCTTGTGTAAAACACATAGTGTGAAACAGAAGGAAACACATACTATTTCATATCGTGCCCGAGTAGAGCCTGGACTGTCTCTTTAGTCAGTAAGTAACGCTTTAACAAGGAGAAGGGTCTGAAAACTACTCAGAGAAAGTCAAAACAAAAGGGTGTTGTGCATGTTCTGTCAAAAGTCACTTATTTTACTTAATTTTTTGTGTTTATTTTTATCCATGTTTCCTTCATTTTCAGTGTTTAATAACAACTGCATAGATACATTTTACATGACACATAACCCATATGAGCTTGGTTGCTTCTCCTGACTACAGTCTAGTTGGCTGAACTGAGTAAATTTAGTCAAACCAAGAACAAGTCCCTTTCGTTCACTGGAGCCTGCCTTCCCTCTGTGAGATGGGGGAGCACGGGATGCAAACACCACCTGAAAAAGCTCTGGTCTGGGGAAAGGCCAGAGCCAGCCTGGCAGACTGGAAATAGAGGTTGGGTATTTACAACCAGGACTCAGATTTCTGGCCTAGATCAGAGAAGTGGTGCAGCTGAGAGATTTCTGGCCTAGATCAGAGAAGTGGTGCAGCTGAGAGGACATGAAGCCAAAAAAAAAGTTTTACTTGCTCCTAGCGTGGGTGGAATTGTATTAACCCATTTCTGTCATTCCAGCCTGAAATCCCCAACAGGTGAATCGACATACTTTTTATTTATCAGTGCAGCTAAGCCCCTAATGTGTACCATGACATTACTTGTGCCTCCTGCTCCCTGCCTCCTGTTGGTTTTGCGTTGGAAGGGTCAATGTCCGTGGAACTATCTGAAAGTGAAGGAGGTATTTTTAGAATTGAACCTTGTACTCTTCATCCGTTTTCCTCATTCCTCGTACAAAAGCACCATAGAAACAGCCTTCTGCCACCCCAGGAGATTATTTGCAAATCATTTTTAATATATACAGCTTCATGTAACATGCTTGATTATTCAGTGTCAGGACTGATAAGCTTTCAACTGTTTACCTCTGTTATCACCTCCGTGCGTATTAACATGACAAGGAGTTGTGCCATGGGTAGACAACAGCAGTACGCACAATGATCTAACCTGGTGAGGAAGTTAGCTGGGCAGATTCTAACTCTATTGCAATCATAAGGCTTAATATTTTGCTAGAGGAACTCTAAAAGATTTGCACTGTGCCAAATACTTATATACCTCATACAGTTTGTTTTGGTGAGAATTCTGAATAGATGGTGAGTTTTCTATTTAAAAAAATGAAATGCCGAGGTGTAATTACCTACTTCTTATAGTCAAAATACTTAAGCTATATCTAATATAGCTACATGAGTATACAATTTGGGGGGTTGGTGGCATTTAAAAAAAAAAAAGTTTGGATCAAAATAGGTCCAGTTTAGCTTGTGGCAAATGTTCTGTTTGGTTTTTTTTAAACGGTAAAAAATGTTAGAGGCTATTTGAAATTAAATCAATTTAAACATTGTAAGACAAAACGTTTTGAATAAGAATGTCACATTAGTTTGCTTTGAGATTATGTTTAAATTATACTTCAATAATGTGCTAATACTGATTATTTTTTCTTTTTTTTTTTTTTTAATCAGGTAATAAACTAAAACCCATTAATAAATGTTTTAGCCTTGCTGAGGGGAAAAAAACCACAGCACCGGGTTTGTCTGACCTCTACTATTTAGTACTTAATGCAGCACTCATTTACCATGGTGGCGTGTGCGGAATAAATAGATAATGCAGACAGATGAGAGAGAATCCAGTAACCTCATTATGTTCAGAATATTGGGAAGGGGTTGCACTTAAAGCATCAATCAAGATAGCCCCATTTATTGAGCTTTCAGAGACAAAATTTAACTCTTTATATGGAGTAACTGAAGTTAAAACTTCAAAATACACTGAAGGTGGGAGTTTAATGAATCTGGACCAAAAGCTAGCAGAGACTCTAAGCAAAACAAAGCTATCAGTCCTGAAAGTTTTTGCCAACTACACAAGGCTGCAGAAATTCAGAGAGTGTGCAGGGAGGTGTAGAGCTTAGCTTTGCTTCCCTGTGAGTCTGAGCTGTCTGTGTCACCAGCTGGTGGAAATGAGATCAACTGGACCAGCCAAGTCTCTTTTTACAGTAACCAAAGCAGTCCCAGGGTAGAATTAAACTATATGTCTATTGGAAGGAGCTCTGTTTTCCCCTTGTCCCCCTCAAAATTCTATTCATGTGTCTGTATCTAAAATTATCACTTCTAATATTTTTCTCAAATGGCTTTACTGGAGGATCAAAAGAATATCATAGTAGCAGAATGAAGCACAGCTACATGCTCACTTTTTGTTCATGTCTTCCCTGGGATACCTGGGATGCAGAAATACCCCAGAATATTAATGTCCTGGCATTATTCATCTTGTGGAACCAAACCGCACTTACAGAGTAAGCAGTGCTAAGTAGACGAATGTGCATTTTAAACATTGTGTTTTTCACCTGAGGCCACATCCTTCATTCTGATGAGACAAGCAGAGAAGAGTCACAACGGGCAGAAAATGAGCTTGAGCAAGGCAGATAGAAAATTCAATAAAGCAGTAAGCTCTGTTGCATCCTACAGTACTGCTTCTCCTGGTACCTAGACATGCCATAGCCTAAACATTTTGGCACTGAGCCTCCACCACTCAGTGGCTTGTGGTGAGAGTATTCCCTTCAAGTCTTTCTGAAGTTCCCTGCCACAGCTGTTGTCAGATGGTGGCAGAAAGCAAAGAAGATCTGGATGAACCTTTCCTGCTCTTTCTTTAACCGCCCTGAAACAGTAGCATCTCTGGGATCATCCACCATATAGCTGCAGCACTTGCTGGACCTTCTTCCTGTTATATTAGGATCTGCAGGACAGCTACAGAATCAAGGAGCAATTTAACTTACAAGCCCAGCTGGTCTGAATGCAACATGTTTGTATTACTAAGTGCTATTTTATAACCTATTCTCTTTGAAGTGAAATTGTACTGATGAACTAAAAAGTGATTTGGGGGAGTAGGGGAGAAAGAAGAATTTTCCCTTTAAAGAATTGTGATCCAGAAGATTTTTGATCCATATCAACATTAGGTTTTTACTGTCTGTTTTTGAAATACAGTAAGTAGAAAGCAGGGCTGTAATTGTTTAGAAATGTGCTTTCAAGCCTCCTAAAATGCTGACGCTAGTGTGTGACTTGGGCTTTAATGTGTACAGCATATCCTGTAGGAGGGTGTGGAACAGTTAATTCCACGGGAATCTCAGCGACATGTTTCTGATTGTGACAGTACAGATGGAGATGTATAAAATAAAACCCAGGGCCCTCTCTGTCTCTAGTATGTAGTGAGGTTAGCAGAAATCCTGACAAATGCCTTTGGAAATGACAGCTGACAGTCTGAGTTAACAGTGATTGCTCAGTCTTTTCCATCCCACCTAGTTGTGCTGATGGTGAGAATGAGATTATGGAACCTTGTTTTGCTAATGCTTTGAAAGCTTAGAAAACCAAACAATGAATTCACGAAACTGGTATTTGCATCTTCTTTTTGTAAAAAGGATCGTAAACCCCAAGAAGTACTATTATTAGTAGCTCATTTGATTCATGCATAAGATGATACCTGTATGGGAGGATCTTTATGCATGTGCATTCTAACCACAAGCAAGCTGTGAGCAGTTGGCCAGGACTAGCTTTACAACACATTCTTACTGAAATCCTTGAGGTATTATTCCAAAAGGAAGGAAACTGCAAAGGCAGCAATAATAATCACTGCCAAAGGAAGAGTTTTATTGTTTTGCATTTGTTTTCTTCTCCCCTAGCAAATGTCACTTTCCAGAATGTACAATACACAACTGTTCAGCTATGGGGGTTTTTTAATGGCTTTATGAGCTATAGCATGCTAAGAAACATTCTACTTTTTCAGTTTTGGCTGCTGCTGCTGGTTTTTATTTTAGAGCCTGGAATACTCCTACAGCTCACAACCGAGAAGGGAACTGCACGCAGTGATAGCTATTGCAGCTGTAACTCTGATACAAAGATTGCAATCAGTGGGTCAATTCTGAGCCATTTTCCATCACAATTGATTCCTGCATATGAAGCTATTAGGAAATGGTTTAAATGTATATCAGGGGATCGGCTAGTATTATATTTCTGGTAACCATGGATTTTTCTTCATGATCTTTGCCTCAGTTGTGTTTAGATCTTCAACCTCTTCAATATGTCATTTGAACATAAAGAAAGCAAGCAGCTGGAAAGTAACACATTACTAATACTATTCAGTATTACTGATGAATTCACAACTCTGGGTAACTGTCTTCTCAAGGTACTTAGCTTCCTTCTGTATTTGAAAATACTTAATGAACATGTTAAGTCTTTTTGCAAACTAATACATTTTATTACTGAGTTAACAGACAAAGTAATTGCTAGCTGTTTGGGAAGTTTTTGCGTACGTGCTTTGGTAACATTTGGTAAAACAGTAGCCATTATTTGCAAACATTTAGTAGTCTGGCAATATGCTTTTCTTGCACACCTTCATTTCAGAGGCACATTTCTGCTCTTCGAAGCTGTTTCTCTGAGTATTTGCTGGCAGTCACTCAGCGGCTCCAGCCCTCCTCTAACCTCTCAAAAGCTGTCTTTGTCTCCAGTGCCCTCCTATTTCCTTCATGGGAGTCTTTTCTTTCACTGTCAGGTTTCAGGCCAGGTGAGGTTGTGCTGTGAGTGTGGAAACTGCCCTTACTCCATGCAGCAAAGATGTAATCTTTATTGACGGCTGCTTTTGTGTCAGAATAGACCCTGTGTCGACGTAACCTTACAATGCGGTGAGTTCTCCCACTACACAGTTGGACACACTTTGAGACACCACACTGTGCTTTTGGTCTATTTTCCAGTCCTTGTCCTTTGCCTTGTTCCATATCTCTGTGAAAGTCTATTTTTCCAAGGTCTTCTTGTCATTCAGTTTGGCCCTCCAGCACCACCTGGGGCACCCAGAAATGCTGGCTGTCAGGTTCCCCTTCTGGCTCACATCAGAAAATCAGTGTCACCCTGGTTTGCATTTTATTTGCTTCAAGAATAAGGGAACTTTTCTTATGTATATTTCAATCTAAAAGAGAGATTTGAATCATCCTACATAGATGTGCATAAAAGAGAGACATATGTAGATCATCATATATCTTTTAAGCCTTACTTTGCGCATTTTGAGACTTGAGTTTACCATCAACCTTCCCAATAGGCCAAGGGTTTTAAATTTCACATCACCGATCACAACAATTTTCTTCAGTTTGTCTCACTTATTTTTGCTTAGTTGAATGAATTAACCTGGATCTTTCAAAGATGCAGTGAATATTAATGTGACTGTCATTACTTAGTTTAGATAATTCTTGACTAAGAAGCCAGTTTACATATGGCTGAAGTTCTTTCCCAGTTGCACGAACTCTAGAACTAGTTCATTAAATAAGAAAGTAGTTTGCCTTTTTTCTCTTTTTTCTTTTTTTTTTTTTTTTTTACCAAACTCATACTATATATCTGGGATAAAATCTTGACTTTCAAGTCGATGGCAAACTTTCCTGTTGCTTATGGCCTAATAAAGTCAGCGGTAAAATAATTTTCTGTCTTTCACTTCCCTCAAAAATTCTGTTTTGCCTGATTCGTTTTGCTGATGCAGACCATAGATTTGCCACAATATTTGCCCTGGGAAGCCCTCCCCATATGTTGAACTCCTGTGCTGGAGTCGTTTTGTCTGGAGCACTTCTTAGCTCCCCTTAATGCCCAGCTGAGCCAGGCACTGACACTGATGGAACTCCTCTTTGCAGGAGGTGGGAGTGTAACAGGCAGTGCAGATTTGTGATTAGGCTTAACTTTGTTGTGCTGGAAGTGGAAAGAAGTACTTTGCTATTAAATAAATGGTGTTCTTTTGGAATGAGTTAATTTAAGGGAGCTCTGAAGCAAAATAGAGATAGACCCTGATGTAGAGCTTCTGCGCACAGGGACACCCTGTGCTCTTACCAGAGGTTCCTCCCAGCTCTGATGCCATCAGTCCACACTGGTCACCTGCAAATTATAAGAAAAGTTTAGCTCAGGGTCGTTCCTGGTAATCTAGTAAGAAATTTATATTGGGTCCAGAAAATGTCTCATCTGAGAGATCAAAAGAAGAAAAAGACTTTTACTTACTTCTTCCTGGTTCCTCTTATTTAGTCAGTTGTTCTTTGAAAGCCATCTCCATTTCCTTCACCAAAGAGGAGTTTGTGCCGCTTAGAAAGCAATTAGAAGAAAGCAACTTCGAGCCTACTATTGTTTGTGTTGTGATTTAAAGTCAATCTTTACATTAGTTATCCAAACAGAATGTTTACTTCAAGCGTATTTCTCCCTGGGTTGATTACTTTCCCTGGGAAGATCTGCCAAGTCTGTAATTGTCCCCATATGATGGATGAGGGACTTCATGTCAGGAAGCTCTGCTCCACGCTCCTCGCTCAGCTGACCTTCTCATGGAGCAGGGCTGCAGAGCAGGGTCTCTTGTGCTATGAGGAAAAGAAACTTCTGCATGGAAGGGTTTTGTCATGACAGGTTTTTCCATGAAGCCTGTTTTGTGTTCTGTCATTCAAAGCCAGGAAAGTATCAGAAAAAGCCTTACAGAGCTGGCAGCAGCTGGAAGACCACAGAGTCAGGCAGAAGTGTAACACCAAGGAGGCAGACAGAACAACTCAGTCCTTATTAATAAGAAGGAAGAAAATAAAGAATTAAATTTGAATTCTCTTCCAACGTATATTTTGAGAGCTATATTTGATTTATGGGACTTATTTAGAATTTGTTTTATATTTATATTTAACAGGTATCATAGGGAGGGAGAATGAAAGTTGAAAATAAAATCCTTAAGAGAGGGATGATTTTTTGTGCTTGTTGTAATACTGCATGACTGCTCTGTGGTAAGGCTGCAGACCTGATTCATCACTGTTATATTCTAGTTTAATGCCAGTGAAACTAGACTGATTTCCATGAGTCTAGCATGAAACTGGAATAACAAGGTGGTGAATCAGGCACTACAATTCCCTTCTGAGACTTGTGTGATATAAACAAATACATTTAGATTCACATTTGAGGTTTGTAATGTCTCCAGTTTCTTCCAAACCAGATTATGGTCTCAGAATGTAAGTTGTAAAGAAATTTTGATCTGTGTAATTTATGAAAGGCGGTTTTATTTTATATTCTTATGGCTGTGCAGTTGAAAGTGGGTCCTTCAATACTGTCTGTATGATGTTCAGAAATATAGATGCCGTTTGGATCAGATGCTGTTGTGTGTGTTGGGAGGAAAAAGATGATCGTTCTTTTCCTTTAGAAGTCGACTTTGAGCACCATGAGGAAGGATTTGGTCTAACAAAGGAGATTGCTGCCCCTACACTCAGTACTAGTAGTGGCTACTTGAATATTGAAGGTGGGAAATACAGAGCTGTGTAAATATAAATGGGCTAATTTACCTGGAAAGAAAATTTTAAATGTCCAAACAGCTGCTTCATCCAGCCTGTGGCATTTTAGTGAACTACAAAGGGCTGGTTCCAGTCTGGAGCTAGTTGGGAGAAGCTACCCTATGGTCTCTGAGCCAGAGTGATGAGATGTCTCTCAGTGATGGTGCTGTCAGGGTAACGTGGGACCTTTCCCACGCTACATACCTTAACTGCAAACACCTGATAGAATAAGCGTGCAAATATTTGTGTATATAGCAAATTCTTCTCTCCCCTAAGTTTTTATTAATATTTCCTATACAAATCATGTTATTAGTGTTCCCTAAAGGGCCAGGCAGTAATTCAGATGCTGATTAGTGTGTGAGATGCAGCAGAACCGCAATGTATGCACTCTCTTGTCAGCACTTGACTGAGGAGGGGAGCAGACCCTCCAGCTACATTTGCCGCAGCAGCTGGGATACTGGAGTTTAATGAGGTGCTTTTTCAATATGAAGATTTTCAGAAACATATACTCACGCCAGGAGGGCTTACCAGAATATTTTTTTGTAATTAAATGTAATTACATCTATACCTGTAGTCAAGTTTTCACTGATAGATGCAGGCAAATAAAAACCAGCAAGCAAAAGTCAAACTATTAACTACATAAGCATTTTTTACGTTTGTCTTTCTGGAGTTTTTTCCTTTTCTTACCTCAGTGGTTTAGTAAAAAGTGATGAGATGCTAGCTCATCTGGCAATGTGTAGTTAGAACTCTGGCAAAAGCAAAGCATTAAGTATTTTTTGATCTTACTTTGTCTTCTGGGGGGAAGCAAAAGTAGCTTTGATAGCAGAAAAACCAAATAATATTAGGCCAGTCAATTTCTAAATCAGATTTCAATGAGCTTGTTTTATAAATGTCAATGGCAAATACAAATGGCAGTGGTCAAACACCAGTGAGGCAAGCTGGTAAATTTAAAAAGATCCTTATTTTACTGATGAAGAAATCAAAATGCAAAATGACTGAAACCAAATTTTCGGAAAATTTCAAGTTTGCCTGCCACTAAGTGGCAGCAGAATGAAGAATTATTTGGGAAATTATCCATTTCTTTTCTTAGTTCCTAAAATTGTGTGGGTCTGTGCCATTTAAATGTAAGGTTTTGAAACTGGTGATCTGCCTTGTTGCACCATTAGCACACAGCAAGGCTGGGAGCAGAGCTCTGCCGCCCGCTGCCCAAGCACACAAGCATCCCCCAACCCTGCAGCAGGAGGAGAGAGCCACCCTCCTCTTCATCACAGGAGATGACTACATGGAGCCAGAGCCAGGAAAATGACTTTCCTTTTCCAACTGTATGTCATCATCAAGCACATTGATCAGAAGTCAGCAATTGGTTCATTTCTTTCACATTTTTTGAGAGAGAAAGCTTTGCTCATGGACATAGTACTGTTTGGCCATGGAGACATTTCATCAAAAATAATGAAATGGAACTGACTGAAGTACTTCATAACATCATTATTATCTGATTTGTCTCTAGCTTGGGGTGTTCTGCACTAAAGTTTGCATGTGAAAGGCTGGCTCCATGCTTCTGTTTATCTACTTTGCTCTCTCCAGAGGCACAGTTTATACAAGGGTAGGGGCAGGATTATAAGAAGGCTCCAGACTGACAGTGACATTGTGTCCTTAAAGTCTCCATGCTCATTTCTTTCAGATTCCAACCATTCTTGTTTAAATCATTCTTTAACTAAAACCTGTTACAGGCATGCGGCTCATGGGCTATTTCTACTATCTGAGCAATTAGAGAGTATCGTGTTTATTATTTTTAAGAGAAAATTCAGACACTGTGACAAAAACTAACCAAATCCAAAGCCCTATCAGTGCCCTGTGACTTTCATCTGAAACTTCTCAGCTTTTCTTTCCCAAGGAAAATTCCAAACTCTCTACAAGAAGCTTTCTCCAACAATTATACCAGCCTCTTGCTGAGTTTCTTTTGTGTAAAAGCCGGCCTCTCCGACCTGTTCTGTTGCTCCAGTGCCTGACTGAAACCCTACAGAAAAGGCTTTTATTTGCTTTTGCCAAGGGGAAAGAAAGCAGGGTACTTAGCTGGATGAGATAAGCCTTTGCTGGATGACTCCACTGCAGAGCCCATGGGTGATATCAGAGGCCAAGTCTTTTAAAATAGGTCACCTCTTGCCCTGCATAGCTGCTCCAAGTGCATTAACATTATCCAGTGGGAGAAGAGAGGCAGATGAATTTTGATCTTACTCTAAAATGACCACAAGGCTTCCCCCAGCATGGTCATGCTCTTTGCACAACAGTGGAGATTCACAGAAAAAGTGACCAGCAACATCAAGCAGTTGTCATCCTGGCTATAACCAGCCTCCTTCCACTCATTTCTTTTCTGGCCTCATATAATGACACCTTTGGGGTAGCTCAGCTTATATCAGCTTGGCTGGGTGGATCTGCTAATAAACATTCAAAAGAGCTCTGCTAACAAGAGCATTTGGGAGACAAATCCCTTGGTGTTTCTTTCTCCGTATTTCAGCAATATAGGTGGGCCAAATCTTGCAGGTTTCCCTGCAAGTGGGTGAAATTTTGCCCTGGGTAAAGACTAAAGCTTAGAGGTCTAATGCTGAAAGGGGCTCTGTGCAGGTAGATGGACTTTCAGAAGTGTCTCTCCTTGAAGAACTAAGGTTTCATTTCAGAAAGTCTGTGTACATATCTGGACTGATGGAAATATGCTTTAGACTGAACCTTTCATTGATGAACATGACCATTTCTCTTCCTGAGGACACTGATTAAAGCCTGAAATCCTGTTTATTTGCCAGGTGCTAGTCCAGTCTACATGAGGTAAGGGTCACACTAGCCTCGGAAATGATCCACCCAGCACAGGGGAAAGTCCTCAGCTGCTTTTTCCTCAGCACTGGTGTAAAAAAACCTCTAAACAAAGTTCCAATCTTATTTTTACATACCTCAACTTTCCAGTAACTTGGGTATGTACAAACCTGTTCTCAGCTCTTCATATGACTTCTATTATACCACTTTAAAACAAAAACACAAAAACTGTGAAGAAATGACTTGAGTAATTAGATTCCTGTTAGCTAATTAGAGCAGCCAAGAATAAGTTAAACTGGAAAAATGCCATATGTTCAGATTTGGAGTATAATACAGCTGTACTGTGTTCTGTAAGCGATGTTATGGTCTGTCAGGGAAGAAAATGGAGCATCATTAAAAAGTCTCCTTCCCTCCTGGCCCCCAAAAGAGACTAAATCTCTAGGGAGAAGTTATCTACTGAGAGCTTGGGTTTTGTTTCATATAAGAGAGCAATAGCCAATCACTTGAATTCTCCATGATATATTTGCCTTGTTATAAACATGATAAGGAAATTTCTCGTCCTGTATAACTAGGCTTTTTTTGTGAGCAGAGTCCTGACTGCACAGTAGTCAATGGGAACTGAAGGAGATTGAGAAACCAGGGATTTTATTCTCTCCTGTGAATCAAGTGATATCACAGTCTGATATTTGTGATTTAGTTTCCGATTATTTCCTGACCCCTCTCAAAAGGAATTTATGATCAAAGAGTTCAGTAAAGAAACTTAGCTTATAATTGTCAATGGATTTGAGAGGGATTTAAGGGTGGGAAACATGTGGCTTGTTTGACTTCTGTAGGAGGGTATATCTGATTTGCAGTAGCTAAATGATAATGTTCTTTTTTACCTTGTAAATTCCATTCTCATCATAAATCATATTGTCACAGAGATTTTCTATGTGGAATCTCTTGATGCCAGAACTGACCTGTTGTACTGAGAGCATCGATTCGTACATGCATTGACTCTCATAAGGACACTTTCTTAGTAAGACTGTTATAAGAACATGCTTTCATTAATTTATTTAGACTGCTTTCAAGGCATTATAAGTTACACTAGAAAAATACTATTTGTCCAAGGAAGACTGTTCACACCAAGTATTAATGTAATCCTTCACTTAGACCAATATGGCTCTGTGTATTTCCCCTGGCAGAGAGCACTTGACTGAACTCCAGCCCACACTGCACTCCAGCTCTGCTCTGCCACCACTAAATTCCCCCTTTTACTTCTGCTACAACCGCACTGTCCCTGTCTCTCATTACTACCTCAGCTGCACACAAGCACTTATATTTTCCTTCCATGTCCCCCTTGCCTTTTGTCTTTTCCTCATCCTCTACAGAAAGAGTTTTTGTATATTTTCTACTCTCTGCCTCAGTCTATGGCACTCAGGGATCTCAGCTTCCCTCGTTCCCATTCCTTGTCACCTCTCCTTAAAAATTTATACTCTCCATTGTGTCTTATCCATCAAAATGCCTGTCAAAAATAAGCATGCAATGGTCTTTCTGTCCTCAAAAATAAATGCATGCCAAAATGTACCAGTGACCAAACTGCGTCTCCAAGCAGCTCTACCTTTCCCTTCATCTCACAATTGACTTGAAACACTTTATGTCCTCAGGTTTGTCTCTTTTGCTCCTTTAGGTTAATTTCTCATCTCTGTTTACTGGATTTGAAAACCTGCTTGTTTATGTAATTTTGTAAGTCATTTTTAAATTTCCACGTTGTCTGATGCTATTCATTGGCACAATTTGCCCTGTGGATATGAATGATTTCTCTAACTCCATACAGGACCAGTTCTTGTTCCCAAAGTTGCCTGTCATATAAGTGCTGCTGGGTGAAAGGAAAGGCTGGAAACATTCCAGTTCTGGTAGGTTTAATGTTACCCTACTAAGAACACTAAGTGTGCAAGCCCAAAGGATTAGAGTTGTGCACATCCTTAGGAATGTCGTGGTTTAACCCCAGCCAGCAACTAAACACCACGCAGCCGCTCACTCACTCCCCCTCCCACAGTGGGATGGGGGAGAAAATCGGGAAAAGAAGCAAAACCCGTGGGTTGAGATAAGAACGGTTTAATAGAACAGAAAAGAAGAAACTAATAATGATAATGATAACACTAATAAAATGACAACAGCAATAATGAAAGGATTGGAATGTACAAATGATACGCAGTGCAATTGCTCACCACCCGCCGACCGACACCCAGCCAGTCCCCCGAGCGGCCAATCCCTGCCCCCCCACTTCCCCGTTTCTGTACTGGATGGGACGTCACATGGTATGGAATACACCGTTGGCCAGTTTGGGTCAGGTGCCCTGGCTGTGTCCTGTGCCAACTTCTTGTGCCCCTCCAGCTTTCTCACTGGCTGGGCATGAGAAGCTGAAAAATCCTTGACATTAGTCTAAACACTACTGAGCAACAACTGAAAACATCAGTGTTATCAACATTCTTCGCTCTGAACTCAAAACATAGCACTGTACCAGCTACTAGGAAGACAGTTAACTCTATCCCAGCTGAAACCAGGACAAGGAACAAGACCTGGGACCTGACAAAGCTGCTGGTTGCAGTTTTTGTTCCTCATGCAAGCTTCAGCCTGGGTTTACAAAACATATTTTTAACCTGGGCAAGTTTAGAGTTTCAGGAAGCAATGGGACATAGCTTACTTTTCATTGTTCTCTGCTGAAAATTCCTGATTTATTCAAATTTCAGCCTCCAAACTAAATCCAGGATCCTGAACTAAAAAAAAAAAAAAATCCACTGTTGAATCATTGAAGTTCATGTCTGTTTGATATACAACTAATAAGAAAAAGATTACAAGCACATAAATAATCACCCATTTAGCCAACTTAACTTCACACCCCAAAGTGCTTTACAAACACAAATAGACGTTGCTATACTTAAATAGGCACTGCTATACTTATTTAAAGGTAGGGAAGTCAAGGAAGAGATTAGTCACCTTACCAAAGTTCATACAAATGTCAATGGCAGGAACTGGCCTCCTGATTGTCCCTTCTAATTCTGTATCTATCTGTGGGACCATGCTTTAGTAATCATCAGCACTGTTTTCAACTACATTTTTTAACCTGAAATATGAGTTGTTTGAATGTCTTTCATATAAAGGTGATGGGAAATATATACATTGAAAAAATCCAGTAAATCAATTAATGTTTGCAAGATGCACAGATACATCAGTAAAGAATACGATAGAAAATGCAATCCATCTGCCTGGACTGGCTCTTCCTCTCACACACAGCACACCAACCACAAGCAGCCAATATCTAGAGAATGAGTTAGATATAAAGTGATATTGCCCGGACCTAATTCTTCCCTCAGACATACATTTACAGATCTGCCACACCTCAGCAGAAATTGCACAGTGATATCTGCAAGCGGAAAATTTTAGAAGAAGGGGCGTTGGTACAGTGATAGATTGATGTCTCTGTTTTTAATGGCATTTTATTTTAGAGCTCCAAACTACTGTGCACCAAAGATCCTACATGATCTCTGTCAAATATTTGGGAAATCATCATCAGAAGACAGACACTTTCTGGCCATTAACCACATCAAGACAACAGTAGAAAAATAATTTAATCTCACGCAAAAACTGGTTAAATGCAATACTTAGGAAGATCCTTGACCCACCTCTGCTTCATACAATTTTACTTGTTCAGACAGGTTCTCAAAGATGCTTTTTTTCATTAGAAATCTCTAGTATTGACCATTTCTGCCATGCTTATAGTCCAAAACACATTAAAGCAACAAAAGTAAGCAGTTCCAGGAAAAAATTCAGTCCAGTAATGTCATGAAACTTTTAAGATGAAAGATTAGTCTTTGTTAAGCTTTGGTTTGCTAATTTTACATATTACTCTTAGGTGCTCTTCAGTACCAGTGTTGGTATATTAACAACTTAGCCGAGGTGAGGTTCTTGTTATTATTTGAGTCTAGTAGAGCCCTTCATGAGTTTGCTGTACACCGTTTGGCAACAAAGCCTTTTCTGACCATAGAAGAAAGAGCAGTCCCTGGGCAAAACAGCCACGTATCCCGATGGCCACCGCTGAGCACAGAGCCCTGCTGTGAGCCTGGCCAAAGGACCTGCTGCTAAAGGCACTCCATCGCTTGCTGTTAATTCACAGACAAAAAATGGGAGTTAAGTGCTTTAGCCATAGTGCTTATGTCTAAATGCTAATCAGGGCCTCTGGTTTTCTGAGAAAGAAAGAAAAAAGAGAAAGAAAAGCTGTAAATTAGAAGGGTAGTTTCTTATTTACAATAGTGCTGTAGGGTTCAGGGCAAAGTCTCAAGGTTTGTCACTGAGGAGCGCTTCTGTACTAACTTTTCTCTTTCCGTATCTTTTCTTCCTCTAGAAAAAGATGAGAAGAGAACAAATATCTCACAGGCAGAGGTAAGTGAAATCTTTTTTTTTAAAACATATTTATCATCAAAATAGGTCTGTTGGTAAAAACCCTTTGAAATTCACTGATTCATCCTGGTTAATATATTTATTTACATTATCACGCTATCTTCAGTAACGCAACCTTTTAAGAACAACCGCTTTCAGACCAGGGCTGTGTAAACTACGTTGTGTCTCAGCTGTGCCGGCTCTTCCTTCTCCCTGTAGCAGGGAAGTGAGAAAGGCAAGTTTCCCCCTTGCTGCCACGCCCTGGCAAATAATAGCAAACCTGGCCCAAGGTGACCCTGCCAGGTCACCTCATCCAGCATCGCTTTGGGTCTGCAGGTCACTGCTGGTCTACAAAAGCATTGCAAACTCCTCTCTCCTCTTCCTGTCATTTGCCAAGCCCACAGCAGGCAGCGCATTGATGTTGTTTGCACAAGAGTTAAGTCGGCTCCTCCGATCTCATTTTCTAACCTCCCCTTGCCTAGCTCCCGCAATTCCCTGATCTCTTTCTCCTTCACCCATTACTCAGAGCAGCAGGCAGTGCTCAGTGCTTTAAATAGCAGTAGGAGGTATTGATTGGTTCAAATTTGGACTCAAATACAGACTTATAAAGATTTACTGGGGCGAGGATCAACAACCTATCCCACAGTGTTTATAAATAGCTTTCTCTTTCAAAAGAAGACAACCTTTAATTTATAAATGTTATCATTCCATCCATTGCGATAAGGTAAGGTAAGGTAATAGGATTGGCCATACTTGTGTGAAAGTGGTTTTCTTAAGAACTGTCTCAAATGTTCCTTGAAGAAATAGATCTGACGACAATTCACAGACTATATACCAGTCAAAGTACTCAGGGAAAAGGTGTTTTTTCAAATATTTGGGAAAAATCAACATCGTTATGACCAAATAAAACTAGAAATTGATTAGATGAGAAAAAATAAAGCTTGCCTATGCACAGCTGTTTTTTAACTTTTTTCTTAGGAATGTGATAGGGTGCTTATGTCTTCAAAAGCTAGCTATGTGTGTGACCTTATGTAGTTTTATTATCCTTTGTATATGGACATATTCCAAGTTGGTATAATATGGACACCAATTTAACCACTTTCATTTTGCAAAAGTTGCTCTGCTTTAGCACTTGAATATATTCCAGTTAGTTTTTGCTAAATATACGTTGGTATAATTACACTACTATTACTCTCTGTGTAATTTTACTACCGTTATTTTGGAATAATTTATTTTTTGTCCGTAGATGTGATTTTGTGGCCATAAAAAGTTTAACTGTGTCTAAATATATGACTTAAATGAGGCCCAGTTAAAGGCTCAGTAGTGGGTTGCTGAAATTATTGTTTTTTATTTTAGGAGTAATACAACACATTGAAGTGCAGGGGGGAGGGATCTTCCATTTATTTATGTAAAAAATGATATATTAATAGTTTCAGTACTACCTTACCTATACATCTCAATCTTCATTACACTGTAATTAATTGGAATATTGGTTAATGTAAAACTTGCAACTATTTTAATAGATGTAAACTTTTATTTGCCTTATGAGAATCATTTACATAGACTGTTAAAAGCACAGGCTGTCTTAATTTTATGCTTAATATTTTTTTAGAGCGAAGGATTCTTTTCAGTAGTATTGGGTCTGTTTTGCCTGGGAGCCATAAAGGTTGTCCATTAAACATGTATTTTGTCTATCTAATCTTAGTTTTCCCTGTATTCATAAAAGCCCGGGAGCTGGCATCAGATTAATACTTATCATTTTCTTAGAAACTTCTCGGATTGCTGGGTGCACCCTCTGGAAGCAGCTGTGGGGCAAGACCCGGAGCTGCCACGACCAGAAAACTCTCCCCGTGCCCGTCTCTTACTGCCTCTCTCTGTGTTTTGTCCCTCCCCAGTCCCAGAGTGCCTCTCCCAAGCAAAGGAAGCAGAGCGTCTTCACCCCGCCTGCCCTCAAAGGTACTGTGCAGGTACTGGCTCTGCCCCGGCAGGGCGCGCGCCCCTTGCGCCGTGGCTCTGCGTCTTCTCTTCCAGAGGGAACGCTGGGGCCTGAGCAATGGCTCTCTGCCCACGAGCAGCACAGCTGTGAAAGGTTCGTGCTTAGCCATCGCTGGTTCCACATGCTGAACTATCTGGCGTTGACTATCTGCTGATACCCATCATCTATTTATTCTTACCACAGAATCTTCTAGCAGTGGCAATTTTTTTTTTTTTTAAGTCCTGATACTTTTATTAGTTTGATATAACCGATAATTCAATGCCAAACTTCGAAGAGAACTCCATGAATACCTAAGTTTTATCAGTGCTGGTCCCGTACAGCTCTGTGTTTCTTATTTCAACCACTCCCATATACTCTGCCTCCCTTGCCAGGCAGCTGTGAAAAGGAGAATAGCCAAAATTGTGGGCTGGGTGTCTGGTCATAGGAAGTGTGAAGCCTTTCTTGTGAAGATAAGGAGAAATGAGAAATCTTAGTAAATGTTTAAAGCGCTTACATGCTTTTCAGGAATGAATGTAAAAGCAGCGGGAATATTAGCTGGGATCAGAACAGCTACATTTAGGCCATGTTTCTCAAATGACTCTGAACAGAGTTTGACTTGATGGTGCTTGCAGTGAAGCAAGATCTATAGTGATTCACCAGCACTTACGACTGACACTTGTCAGTGCAGGATTATTTTCAGCCTGCAGACCAAAGGCTATCCTGCCAGGTGTCTCTTGATAGATAATGAATACCCTCAATTTCCATTCCTTCTGCTTAACACAATTTATTACCTGGCAAAAAAAGGTAGGATATCTGATTTACTGTGTGAAATACTGCTGCTGCTGCTGCTAGGTAATTTACCATATCAGCCAGTTCTATGTATCTCATTCTGTAGCTTCAGTTCTCTAGTACCTGTCTCAGCAACAGTTAAAACATCACTCAGGTGCCACACAAGACTTACTATCTGTTTGTCAAAATGGGCTAAAGTTTGTGTACTGGATATTAGAAATAATCTTATTACAGTCAATTACAATAATTTGTGGAAGGAAGAAGCTTTGCATGGGTAGCAATGATACCTATTGATCTCAATGCTGTATTATTTTGCTGTACAAGCCTAAACTAAATACTGTGCAAACGAAGTGCTCTGTAAAACAGGTCCTTGTATCTCCTCTCAAGGACTGCAGCCTACTCAGAGTTACCTTTAATACCCTGCTGAGACCTGGAGAAGTACCTGCCATAGTTAGCTTCTACATCAACTTAATTCCCAGGGAACAGTAGGAAAGTATATGATTCAAGACAGATCACAACTAACCTGAAATATGTTGTAAACAGAACTAGCAAAGCACAAAATGCCTCTCCTCGATACCTTAACACCCTAAACTACACAGTATTCCCAGGTACACAGGTGGACACCTGGAGGTTGATAACCCTTCCTGTAAACACGCTGGATTGCTCCAGATTTACCGTACTGGAACTGCCATAAATACTGTCCTTTCTATTTAAAAGTTACTTAAAGTAGAAAATTCATTATTCCTTCCTCTACATTGTTACAAAAACATGAATGTTATTTTGTTCAGACTAAGAGATTAGGAGGCAAACATGTAGCAATGTGAAATACACAATGCTATGAAAGCATTACTGAGAAATACAGAGGGTTTGTAATGATTTAAATTATTCTAGTTTTATAGCAGTTGAAGATAGCAATATTCAGCAGTATTTTCAGAATAACAAGCTTCATAATTGCACACTATTCCCACAGCTTTGCATATGTTTATCTCCTGTGGGCTGTTTCTCTCTCAGTATATTCACAACATGGTTGGTATTCAATATACAGCAAAGAATGAGATTCTGGATGCTGAACCTCTCTTCTTTACACCTCCTTTGGCTGCTCTGTATCTTCCAGGGCTGTTATTAATGGAAGGTGGGATAGACTGTAAGCCAGTACCTTACATTCAAAGATGGAGATAATAAATCTCCAAAAAATGGAACTTGTAGTGGAAAAGAGGGACAAACATTTTCATTTGTTAATTTCTCTGCCATTTTAGTAGATTTTAGCTGCTCTTAACTCAAAATTCCCAGAAATAAGCTAAGCTCGCAGGTGGGTGTAGAGCCTGGAAGCCGAGACAGCAGCCACGTGCAGAGAGCCATGGGAGAGACGAGGGACCGTGGCACGAGCTTTGCTCTGTGCCTGCAGCGGACAGGTGGTCAAGAGAAACTGTGGAGAGAGTCATGCTTCAGCCTGACTCCAGATGTCCAAGTAGCTCTTGAGATTATTATTTCTTCTTTGAACCGAAAACATTTTTGCTGCACTTCTTGCAAGTTCCTTGAAATCATTGCAAAACTGTGTGAGAGAAAGGTTGCTGGTTTCATGAATTCATGGCTAAGCAAGAGAGAAAGCAAGAGGAAATGAACTTGCGTGTTGTGATTACAAACAAAATAGGAAATTGTTAACATGGTTAAAAGGAGCAGAAGCAACATCAGACAATAGTGATGACTAGTTACAGTACGAGGACTATAGTACATGTTACATGGAATATGTAAATACGTGAAAATATATGAAATAAATGAAAGTGCAGTACTGATGAGGTTTTACAGTCACGGTAAATATATGGAGATCAGCTGCTTAGTTAAATGTGGGCATATTTTTCCCCTCCGCCATAGCAGTCACCTAAACTGAAAGACAATGTTATTATCTGTCTAAGATCACCCCCAAATATTTTGCTTCCATCCTTACAATGGCTTGCTTTAGCTCGAGGCGGGTCTGTAGTTGCTGCAGCAAGCTGTAGCAAACCTGTGAGCCTGCAGAGCCAGTGTCATGTTATGGTGCAACAGGCAGGTTCCTATTAGTATATATTTGTGTGTACTTTGGCTCCTGCTCTTATTTTCCTAATTGAAAATGCACCAGAGTCCCTACAGACAGAGCAAATAGCTGACTCATCTCAGAGCATTGTTCTTTTTACTGGAATACAGT
Organism: Harpia harpyja; assembly: GCF_026419915.1. Classification (NCBI taxonomy): domain Eukaryota; kingdom Metazoa; phylum Chordata; class Aves; order Accipitriformes; family Accipitridae; genus Harpia; species Harpia harpyja. Next base: position 29,775,574 of record NC_068946.1, on the reverse strand, counting down.
GTGCTGGAAAAATCAATGTGAGAGCTATTGATTTAAGTGGTAATCTGGAGAGTGAATCAGACAGCAAACCAGATAACAGCTCAGTGCAGTGTTCTTGTTAGTATTATATTACCAAACCTAATGGATGTCAAAGAGGTTTTCCATTTTGCTTTCAAAAATATTTCTTTTTCTAACCCTGCTACACTAGTGTTTGTTAATTCCATGCTCTTATGTAGCATGCAATGTTGGCGAAAGTCTGTATCTGAAGATTGCACCAAATTAATCCATCGTATTTTCAGTATGTTGTGATTTACCCCTTGTCACATTGTTTTCTAGGTATAGCAGCACTCGTAACTGAGGATTCATCACTTTTACTTCCTGTGTTTGTGTCACTTTTTTCTTCTCTTACTCTTTGCCTTTTATGTCTGAACTTCAAATTCTCTTATCCTTCTATAACTTCCAATTCTCTAATATGCTAATCTTGAATCTCCATCACTTTCTTTTGTTTTAGGCTCTTCTTCTTCATGTGCAGAGGTTGGCTTGAACCTCCCTATGAAAAACAGCATAAAACCAACCACAGGAAGGTTTCTCAATTTGAAAAGTCACCAGTTTTACATAGGGCAATCTTTCCCAGTCAATTCTCATTGCATAAAGCCTGTTTCTCCTATTTACTAATCTGCTCCTCATTCTGTATGACAAAACCAAGAAAAGTCCTTTGGTCCTTTTCTTCTGTATCAAAGTAGATATCTGACTGGTTTAGCACAAATATCCATCCATCCATCCATCCACAAATAGCATCTTTAGAGACATCTTCATTATTCTGGTCAATGGATTGGAGGACCCCCTAGAATTCTTGCTGGATTCTAACCCTGTTCCCCTCACACTCACCAGAGAAGTCTAAAATGGGACGATAACCTTCCCAGGTAGAGAGAAAACAAGTGGAAGGCAGCTTGGACTGCCAAGGCAGAAGCAGGTAATGGTGCTTCCTTGGCATCTCCTTACCATTAAAATCCAAAGAGTACATTTGAGTCTCAGAGCTACAACTGCAAGTTTCCATCCCAAGGCATACTTGGTACCGAGGCAGGTTTCCTTTTACCTAGATAGTCACATTTTGTTTGGTATCTCAGCTCGTCCTTGAAAGGAAACTCAGGCTGAAGTGACGGGAAGCAAGGTTTACAAAGACAAACAGAAGACAGCCTGAGCTGTTCCCAAACCTGCATTGCTCCCTAGAGCTCCCAAGTCTCCACATTACCTACCAGCTATTGCTATTAATACTAGCAGCTATTTAAATACCATCAAGGTCTCTCCCATGTGAAGGAAGTGCACATTCCTCAGGGATCTGAGGTTTCATTAACAGTGAGTCTACTGGTGTGGGTGTGCTAGAGGTCAGGGATATAGGAAACCTTCACTCAGCCTAGTTCACCCTGCAGGAGGCTATTTAGATCAGCATCAAGATCCTACTAATTTCAGTGGGCTTTAAAGAAAGTTCTTGCAGCTTTCTGTGTTCACTGGACCACCTTTGCAACTAGCTGCCATCAAATCATAATTAAAGTCTTTCCCCACAGAGGTGAAAGGTACATTTGACTGTTTTCCCTCTCAGCCTTTTGGGAAATACATCCTTTAAATTCCCCTCAATGTATTTTTCTTTGCACAGAAACAAAGACTTTTTCTTGAGCTAGGCCCCAGCTACAACATTTGAAATGGGATTAAATCTGAGTTGTTATAAATCTAAGGAACATTCAAAGACATCATTTTGGTTTGACTCATTAAAACAGCCAGGGCTCACTGGCTGTTCCCAAAGTGTTCAGACTCAGGGATTTGATACATGCATAATTCTAGTATTTACAATGATGGTTGATATTAAATGAGCTCTTTCTAGCTTCTGCCATGAATTTCAGATGCTCAGCTTGTTTAGTGCCTGCTTGTTCTTCTCTCCAAAGGAAACAACATGCAGAATAAATGATTAAAATCATGATGTCCCTCCTGAAATATGTAATTTATTAGAAGCAATTAGTACAGTATGTGGCCCTCATCCAAATTTGTAACCCCTTAGGCCAGCTTGATGGTGTCTGATGCATCTCATTACTTTGTGACTGAAGGTTAACAAGGAACATGGATAGAGTCTGGAGACATAAAGAATTATTGTTAGTGTGATAAGCACTGAGTTTGGAGCCCACGAGAATCGTCACGGAACAAAAATCTCAGGCTAAATTTACTTCAAGTGGCAGAGGAATGAAGTTTGTAAGTCTTAAGCAGTGACTACAGAAACTCGTATCGTTTTACAGGCTGCCCTCTTATATGGCAAACTCTGTGAAGAGCTTCTAGCATTAACTAAGCACATCAGCATACGAACAAGAAACATCGTATTATACTAGAAAGAAAAATACTGTGTCTTTATGTGACTTCTGCTTCCTACACTGGCTTAAAAATTTCATTTTTAGGAAATTAATATTAGCCACAATATAACAGACCTCACATAGTTTTCTGAACATCAAGCCCAGGTTTGTGAAAATTCATAGACTGATCTGGTGCTCAGTCAGACTTTTCTTATGTGGGTAAGTCACTTTGGCTCAGGGTATTACATTTTCCCAATCTCTCCAAGAACAACCTTTCTTTTTTTTTAATGTGATTGTGCTGCACATGAGCCATGAGGCCAGAGAAGGAGATGGTTTTCAACTATCCTCTCAGGCCTGAATGTGTATTTCAGACCTCCTTGCTTTTCCAGTGGGCTAATGGGCTGTGATAAATACTGGGTGGATGGCTAGGACTGCTCCACAAAAGCAGGCACCGTCCAGTAGCTGAAGCAATCCCTGAGGTTGGGGCCAAGTGCTCCTCTAATCTCTCAGCAGAGCTGCAGTTCTTCTGGAGCAGCATCTTTTCTTTAGCCTAGTGACACCCATTCCTCAATCCATTCCTTTTAGGGAGAAGATCTATCTCAATATGTTGTTTCCTGGGTAACAGAAGGCAAAGCTCTGCCTCATTATTTGTGTGCACTGCTCTTGTTTGTTCATGTGTTGTGATGTGACAAAGTGCCATCAGTGCATTTAGTTTCATGGGTGGAAGTCCCACAACTGCCTGGACCTCCTGAAGCACTGGGAAAAGAAATTCATGCTGCAGTCTTGTATCATTACACTTTTTCCTTTTGCCTAACCAGGTCACAAAAGACAGATGAAGCTTTGGTTTCAAAACAAATTCTTCGCTTCATTTATATACTGTTCTTACCCATGTCTTAGACTGCACCTCGATGCAACCGCACCACTTAATGTAGTATGTCCTTGAACAAATTTCCTGGCTATCTTTTCCAGAATGCTACCTTCCAGTGCTTGGTCTCTTTTTCTTGCTCTCTACCCTCCTCTCTCCTTCCTCAAACTTGTACAGTAGTATGATGACAGTAGCTACGATTTAAAAAAAAAAGGAGGTAAATTAATTAGTGAATCACTGAGTTGGTGAATGGGATACATTAGATTGCTGCCATCTCAAGTTCAGTTGGCTGCCACCGTTCTGCTACTGCCCCAAAAGTTGGCAGACTCTGCCATAGTCTGTATTTAATTTCTCACTGTTGGCAGCTTTGAATACGTTTCATTTCACACAGCTGGCGGCTTCTGCTTCAAAATGGCTCTGGTCTTGGCTGCAATAAATACCACAGTACCTTCAGAGAGACTGAGGTGTTCAGTGGAGACTAAGCTTGACATCTGTTCTACAGCAAAACTGGGATGTTTGTTTTATAACTTGTCATCTGCCACTACTACCTGGCATGTGAAAAAGAAAAGATTGCGCCGAGCGCTAATAACAGTCCCTAAATTACCACATGTGGTTCAAGGGCCTGATCCAACATGGACCGAAGTCTAGGGGAGTATTTCCACTGACTTCATTTGGTTCAGCGTGAAGTCCACATATCTGATAGCTCTTCCTAATCTTCATGCAATGAATGCTAAACTGGCCTCTTTTTAAGGGTACGACTTTATTTTTATGATGGAAGGGTAATCTTACAAATGTCTGTGAAACAGCATTTATGACTTGAAAATAGTATTATTAAGTATTGTTGTACTAAATATAGAGCAGTGTAAACATCACAGTATTATTAATTGCTTCTAAGCAGTAACAGATGACATTGAAAAGTCAACCTTTTAAGAGATAACAACATAAAATATTATAGAAAGAGAATGTGGGAGACTTAGTACTTATTTTAAAATATAAAGTAGAAAGCCCAGGAAAAGCAACATGTGTTGTTCTGGTTCCTTTATATCACAAGATGTATTTATAGTGAAATTCCAAAGATTTTGGCAGTGTTGTGCTCTGAATTGAAACAGCTTTTGAAGAAAAGATAATATTTTTGTAGGAGAAGTCGTAAGGTTCTTATGAAGCCAGTCATTTGGCAGGGCATTAAATTTTATTTCCTGGCTTTAGCTGTATGTTCTAGGCTGGAGGTTAACAATAAGCCACATGGCAGACACTGACTCCAGCAAGTCCTATTGTAATAAATAATAATCGCCCCTTTGTTTCATCTCAGGGATGTAAAATCCTGAATTTGATCCCAAGCGAGATGATGGAATGAAGACCTAGATTACATGTCGCTGCTCCTGTCCAGTGTTTGACATCTCCCGGGCTCCTGGGCAGGAGCCACAGGATTGTGCATACAGTGGGGCCAAGTGTATTTGTCAGGTCCTCACCCCTCCTCAGCTCTGTGCCACGAATCAGCCCCACTGGGAAGAGCGCGCTCCTCCTGCAGCACTGCCGGCAGCTCTGGCTTGTGGGGAGACAGTGGAGGAGCTTGCTCAAGTTATATTGGTGTCTTCCGGAGGTAGAGATAGGTACAGTGTATAAATATAGACGTACCTCTCCAAGTAGTATTTTTCTAAAAAGCCTCCATATTATGGGGGCTCATGTCTCATTGAATTTACGCTTAAACGAAAAGCCTTCCCTGCATTTGTATCTAGCTGCATATTTCTCCAGTTCTTCTATGTCTCTTAATGTCTCCTCTCCACAAAGTCAGATTTCTTTTATAAAAATCTCCACCGCCAAAAGGCAAAGCTGTCAAAAGACAGCATGACAAGCTACAGGCAAGCCCAAGGTTAATAGTGAATTTGTACAACATGAATGACACCACCATGCATCGAGCAGTGCCTGATAGAGCAAAATCATCCCACGACCTTACAGCTAAGACTCCATCAACTGTGCTGGTCCTTATGAGCCTGTGTAAGTAGGTGCAGGCTCGCAGCCCGTCAGCAGAGCTCCCACCACCTGCACTCACTTCTCCTGGGATCAGGGCTGGGAGGTTTGAAAAATGCAACGATTTCCTTGAGACCGGCTCCTGCCCACAAGCTGCTCTTCCAGGGGCAGTAGCTTACCATTAGTTATTTTTCTTTCTACCATTAGGTTTCACTCTGACCCAAGTAAATGTCCAAGTAGTATGTTAGCTTTGTGATATCTCTGTCTCTGAACAATGTGGTCCTTATTTCTGTGGTTAGGCTAAGAGAAACCTTGATTCTGATTCTTAGGGACCATCTGTGTTGGGTTTCTTGTGGTGGGGATGTTGTCTGGGGTTTTTTTACAATTTGATTTTTTTTTCCTTTTGAAGTGGATGCCTGTTAGTCTGAATATATTGAAAAGCAAAAATTTTCTAAAGGCGGCCATGTGGTTCTCCTCCCCTCCATAATTTCTCCCTTCCTTCACCCCTTGGGATGCAACATTGCCCAGTTTAGCAGGAACACAGAGTTCCCAAAACCATCTACCAGAGCTTTGGCATGGCGACAAGAACATGAGCAGCCTGAAGATTTCAACCACATCCTTTCAGGCCCACAGCTAGGACTGAACACTCGCATGAATTATGTGTGTGAATGTGACCAGAAAAACACAGGAAATACTGCAGCAAGCATATGGATCTGAAAAGGGATTCATTATCCTGTGAGCTGCAAGGTCCAGAAGGATGTTGTTTAAAAAGCTCTCATCTGGTGTGGCTGCTAATTTTTCTTGAAACAGTGGGAGGATTTTTCAGGTTTTTCAGCGCTCACCCAACCTGTGAACCAATGCTATTCCATGGGTCTTTTATAGCCAGAGGAGATCAGCAGCAGGGTCTGAGCAATCAACAGAGTAACTATTTTTAAGAATACATTTAAAGGAATTGGGATCTCATGACTGCTCAGAAGCAAAAAACAAACCTAAAATGTTTGCCGTGATTCTCCCAGCTCAGGGTGTACCTTACTGCATATGTTGCACACACAGCAAGAAGTATATATAAGCATGTGTCTGGTAAACGCTGGAAATGGTGCAGCTTTGTGGGCTACCTACACCCTGCAGTGGCATCTTTCCAGGTGACAGGGGCACAGGACACACCAGGGTTGCACCTGTACCTGGAGAGCAGCTGGTAAGGCATAGGAAACCCCATGCGCATCTACCCAGCTTAGCTGGGACTGTGTCCAGTTTGAGACATTAGACTCAAGAAAGGTGAGGCCAGTTAAATGGAGAGCAGTGACAAGTAGAGGCAGTGAAACACCGCTGAAGAGAGGGGCTGAATGACGGTGGGTGGCAGAGCAAGTGGTTGGCTGTATCCCAGAATACCAGAGTAGGCACAGGCTAGCCATCCCCTCCAGAGGCAAAGGGGGGCCACAGGTTTTTCCTTTTCTTTCAGGAATGAGGAGAAATTATGTAAATTCAGCTCTCAGTCTCCTTGCAATTCCCAAGAAAACTGAGTTATTAAAAAAAAAAGTCAAGGGGATTTTTGTCATGCAAGCTCCCCCTGGTGACAGGTAGGTGTAGTTCCTTAGCACTAGTTCCGGTGAATTACTAAATGGCGAGAACAGAGGAGTGGAATTATATTAAAGTCTGACTGCAATTTATAATTTCCAGCTAAAATCTGTAATGTTACTACATTCCACCTGCATGCCAGAGGTTTTCCTCAAATCCCTGGAGTCTTGAGAGCCTGACTTTTCTTCAACCTCACTTTAGTGAGATCAAAAGAATTACAGAATTTATGACTGATATGAAGGTGTCTAAACTTTTAGAGAAGAGTCTATCTTTTCTGTACTTTGTCTGTATTTTTCACAATGAAATTGAGTAAACTGATATTCTTGCTTGTGCTTTCCAGAAAAATTGAGAGCAATTCTTGTTTTCAGGCTCTGACTGAGAATATGAGTGCCAGATAGTGTGCTTCCTTGGTGTAATTACATTCTGGCTGTACTGGATGCTGGCTCTGGGGTATTTTCATGCCTTAGGCAAACCAGAAGAGGCAGGTTTCTCGCAAGCTCAAGTCACTCGCACAATAAAGAGTCACTGAAGATTTTGCCCCTGATGTTTTGCTGCCCATGGCAACTGCAAAGTGAGACTGGTTGTACCTACTGTAATGCAAATAGTTTACAGTGATTGCATTTTTTTGTTGAATAACTGATTTCATAACATTGGCTTTTAATTTGCCAGCAATCAAAAAAACTGAAATATAAGAATTTGGTGGGGTTTCAGTTGTCAATAAGCTTAATGAGTTAAAATAAAAATATTTGAAATTTAAAATATTATGAAAGACGTCAAAATAAACCTTTCACTGTTTTCATCTTCTCTTTTCTCCTCTCCCAAAAGATCAGTGCAGAGACACTGTCCCAGCCCCCTTCTGATGTCTAAGCTAGGACTTTGGTTTTGCTGAATTTGTGTAACAGAGAAGCACCCTGGTTGTGCATAGGCATTACGTACTAAATTATTTTCTGTTTCTTTTAGGGGTGGGAAAACCCACCTGTATTATTGTGCAAAACACCGTAAATTGCTATGTTTTGCTTTGTCTCCCTCGATTCAAGGGATTTGTACCCTTACTCTGTGAAAATTGTTCCTTGCAGCAAAGCGATGCTGTTCTCTGTCTCCCATTGAAGTCTCTGCGGTCGGGCCATTTTGGAGAACCGTTCTCCACTAGATAGATGCTTCTGATTCCGTGTTGGGTGGGAAAGGGTCACTGTTTTCCCAGATGCTGGGGGGGAAGAGTCCCCCTTCCCACTTGTCCCCTGACCAGCACTTGTGAGTAAGCACGGCTCAGCCCCTGGTTAGGACTAACAGAGGCCCTTCCTCCCTCCCCTTCCTGCTGGCTGCAACAGCGGGACTTAACAGATCACCACCCAGATCTTAAGGGTTAAAAGCATCAGCCTGCATCTGGATGGACTTTCCAGCAGGAGCCCCGGCTGCTGGGTAAACTGCACCTGCTGGTTTGCTCCTGCTTTGCTGCTGGTTCACTGCCTGGTTGCTGCTGAGGCAGCCCAGCTCCCCGGGGCCAAGCGCCCCATGCCCCCTGTGCCCCCAGCACCCTGCCAGGCTGCCTGCCTGGCCGGTGGACAGGGCCACCTCGCTGCCCAGGCTGGTGTCCCACCTCGGTTTCAGGTTGGTGAGGACCCCACGTAAGCCTGGGGGCTCTGGCAGTTGCTGTGTGCTTGCAGGACCTCATGGTGTTTATTCCCCAGCTTCGAAATCAAATCTCAGCCCCCACAAGCAGCTGTACCAACCTACGGGGAGCTGAGCTATCCCTGCTCCTTCAGAGCAGCCTGGTGTGTCTGAGAAGATTGCAGCACAGGAAAATATTTGCATAGTCTCAGACTTGACAGGAAGTTAAGTAGGTAGAAATGATGACAGACCACGTGGGGTGTTTCAATTACTCAGTCTGAAGAGCCATAGTTGGGCACAAGTCATATTTAAGACCTACAAGCCTGTTATATGAGAGAAAGGAACAAGACATGCTTTTCTTGTCCTAAGAGTGTATTTTTTAGGAGAACAAGGTAGACAGTCAAGTTGCAAAATGCTCAGCAGTGTAAGGTCCCACAGCTACATCTGCACAAGAGCGTGCTTCTCTCCTGAGGCCAGCTGGCTCCACACAGCTCACATCCATGCTGCAGACCCTTTTATGCTCCCAAATCATGGGGGTCATCCAAAATACCCAGTTGAAATGATCTCTGACCTGTGCCTAAACCAGGCTGGGAATTTTCTGGGCGAGAGCTAGTTGGCACATACAAACTGGGGACCTGGCCAATGGTTGGTCAGTGCAGCCAGAGTAGGTCAATGCCCAGAGCTGCCTCCTGGCACTCTAGTATGTTTTTTAGCTGCAGCCTACAAGACTTGGGTTCTCAGGGGCCAGCATGCATTTCGGAGTTAGGAGCATGGATTCTTTGAAAAAGCCTATGTTGAACACTAGGAACAGTATTGAAAATTAGGGAAATCTATCTGCAATCCACACTGCCTCTTCTACACAGTTACCTTCCAGACTAGAGATGCAATTTTATGTGTAAATACAGTTATGTCTTATGAAGCAGTAATGATAGGCACAAGTCCCTTGGCTACACTTCTCTGTGCTAGAAAATGAGGAGCTTGTATGTAATGAGAGGACAAGAGTCAATTGGCACAAGCTGAAATACAGGAAATTCACCTTAAATGTAAGAAAAAACTTTTTTTTTTTTGTTCTGTGACAGTGGTCAAACAGTGGAACAAGTTGCCTAGAAAGCTTGAAGAGTCTCCATCCCTGGAGATACTCAAAATCTGACTACATACAGTCCTAGGCAACCTGCTCCAGCTGACTTTGTGTTGAGCAGGGGTTTGGACTAGACAATCCCTGGAGGTCCCTTCCAACCTCAGAAATTCTGTGATTCAGTAGCTGTTTTACTCACCATTTATGAAATGTAAACTTTTCATAATACAGTAATGACAAGCACAGTGAAAACTTCATCCCACAGCTGCCTATATCAGTATTCCACCTTTCGGTCCAATGGACGACATCTTTCTTTGTGGCAGTACGTTCCCTATTTTGGTAAGAGCGCTCTCTAAATGTCAGTTTGTCTGGGCGATACTGCGTCTTAGGAAAATGTCTCAGAACCAAAACTTAGGATTAGGGTAGGCTGCAAGCCCCAAACAAGTCAGCTCTTAACATGATAAAAACCTCTCCAGCACCAGGGGGTTTTAATGAAACCAGAAGAGGGACTGGCTCTGACCTTCCAGAACTACTCCGGTGCTCCTAGGCGGGGAAGCTGACTTGATTCATAACTCATCTCTTAGGCTTTGCTTTGGTTAGCATGAAATGCCTGCTGTAGAGGGAGAGGGGAAGGATTCAAGCTATCTTCAGTTTCAGTCTTCTGAAATGGATCCCAGCTGCTTGAGATGATCTCAGCAGCTCACAGGCACTGAGGTGGTAAAAACTGAAGAGGCTCATTCTTCCTGACAGATTCCTGCTTGGATGTAAGGACTACAGCTACAGTATCTGTAATATGAAGAAAATGGTAATTGCCTGCTATTCATATGCCACCCATGAAGCTACTGCGATGGGGATAATTTAATGTAAACACTGACCTATCAATCACTCATTTAATCATTACAATGTTTTTGTAATTTTGAAGGTGTTTATAAAATACTTAAAAGAAGAGTTCATTTCAACGTTTACAATATTATTGATGTCAGGTTATGCTGATGCCAAAAGCCTAACTCCTTTGTCATCATAAGAAGGATCACAATGAAGATTGTAATTATAACTCAGTAGGGGATTCATCAGCAAATTAACAGAGAAGCTTATAGATTTCTGACAGAAACCAAACAGACTGGATTAATTAAAAGTGAAAGCCACACAGCACATGGAAGTATGGCAGAGAAACCGCCTTGGAATTTTGGCTCACCAGCAAAGATTTTGCTCCTGTCTTCATTTAAAAAAGTACAACTCACTGGAAAGCTTTTTGTCCGCACCCTAGAAATCTCAGGCTGCACAGAGTATTCAGCAAGAGATTTAAATCTGCCATTAACAAATTTTGCACTGTAGCTTCTCCAGACCACAGAAAGAAGTAATAGCCACAAATAGAGTAACAAAAATAGAAAATATGGATCCAGAATATAAACTGAACAGAATGCTGAGGGTACCATGCCAGGCCAGAAGCAGCTGTGAAACAGCAAAAGCTGCTCAGTCGTTACATGCAGGACTTCATTCACCCCATCATGTACTCAGGCTTCTGCTTCTCAGTATTACAGCCTCCCCTTCTCTGTCAAGGATTCTTTCCCCTCAGGATGTGGCAGTAAGTTTTTTCTCATCTGTTTAGGTTTCACGACCTCAGAAAAATCCCCATGTCAGCCAAAATACAAAAAAGTAGAGCCACAGCAGAGTTGTCCAGGAAAAAGGGAGCAGCTGGATAATGGTGTCCATTAACCTTGAAGTCAGACAAGAATGCCTAAAGAAAACTGAAATACAGCTGCTCAGAAATGGCTCATGAAGTTGTGGAGATGAAAATGTTTCGTAAGTTTTTCAGAAAGGTTGTGAATGCAAAACACTTAATTTCTTTTGTGTTTTGAACTTCTATAAAAATTAAATTAATTTTCCTATCCCATGTCTAGATTTTTATGTTTAGCAAACTAGGCAAAACTAAATGTTTTGATACTGCTAATACTAAATGTTTTGGTGAAATGTTTTTTTCCTTTTTTTTCTCATAAAGGAAATTTTGGAATTTCAGGGTTTTTTCTAATCACAAGCAAAAAAAACTTGTAAGGCTCCAAGGAAGTGCAAATATTCAGCTATTGAAGTCTGCTACTGTCATTTTTATAAATGCTCTGGCCTGAATCCATCCTGCTTAAACCAAGTCAGGCATGGAGTTACCCTGGACTTGTTACAGGCTGCCAAGTGAAGAATCAAGCCCTGGAAGTCTCTTTCTCTGCTGACCGTATAAGGAATCACAGGCAAGTGCATTCAATATTAAAGTACCTAAAGGTAGGTGGCCATCTGTGCTTAGCTACAAACCCAGGCTGCCCTTGGACATCCCACAGGGACAGTTCTTATGTTGCCACAGCAGTGAGCAAGAAACAAGGGAAATAAAGACCTAGGAAGGACAGGTAAAGCAAGGATGGCTTTGACTGTGTTACCTTTTTACAGGGTTTATCATTATTGCAACAAGGAGGAGAATCACATATTTTGTACTTAAAACCAAAACAAAACCTCCCCAATGTTTAACAAATAATTCTGCATTGAGCAAAAACCTTTGCCAGGCAGCATGGCCAAAATTAGTGAGATTGTGGTGGCACTGGCCCCATATAACAAAGGATGAGCATTTCCAGTTATATATTCTAGCCAAAGGGGCCATAATTAAAATCTTGGTGAAATCTGATCCCAGGTTCTGTCTACATCTGACCTGTGGCTGGACCTGAATTTAACTGCTGGTCATTGTATGATAATCAAATCATAGCTCTAAAATACCTGGTACATTCAATCTGGACAGAGTCTTATACGTCTCGTCTCCTCAAGTCTGCCATGGTATTCTATAATGCAGAAGTACCTACGTCCCCTTATTCCTTATACACTACTTTTGAAGCTTACCTTTTATACTTAACAGAATCCTATACATATTTAGGACATAAAAACTTTACTACCTATACAGGTTAGTTAAGTTTTGCAGAGAAACTTTCTCAGCAAACCTTAACTGCCTGAAGGGCTGTGAACTGCAGCTGTATTGCAGTGCAAAGGCTTGCCTGAGCAGTACAAACAGAGCTGATCAGGATGAGGGTCCTAGGCACATGATTAAAGTCTACATCTATTAAATGTCCCTGGAATTAAAAAAAAACCCTTCTTTGCCATCCAGAGACCCAACCACACACAAAATTATAGTGAGGCAAGTATTTGTTTTCACAAAGGGAATGGACCTATTTACTTTTATTTATGTACATTTATTTTTGACATTGTTTGTTTTATTTTTTTTTTTAAAAAGGGAACCTACAAAATCATCTTATCCACAAAATCCAGTTTGTGGAGGGGCTGGGCTGGGGAGTGAAAAAGTGGTTGTTACTGTTATCAGTGGTTCTGCCACACATGGAGAGATCATTTTGCTGTATAAGATTTCATTCCCCTGCTTTACTAATTGGAGTTTATATCACATGTTTCTTTTGATTTGGGAACAAAGCACTGTAAACAAAGCATAGGTAAAAATGCTACACTTTGTTCTTACTGCTCAGAAGTTTGCAGTTAAGCAGCAGTTTCCTTTTTCACTTTGCTTCTGTTGCGTGTGCTGCCAGACGAGTAGCGTGCAGTGGGTTTGCCTTGCACTGGACCGGCTGTCGCAGCCCTCCCCAGCATCTGGGGCACTGCCAGTGCCACACACTACCTTCATTGCAGGTTTTTCAGCAAAGGCATACTGCTTCATCTGTCCCCACCATAAAGAGATCTCTGCCGGCCAATAGATTTTTTAAACCCTAATGGAAATTGCCATTTGAATGGAAGCAATTTAATTTGAAGTTAAAACATATGGCATGAAAAAAAAGCCATGCTACTATTCTGTTACAGTGTACTTTTCCACATCATGGCAACCATAACTACCTCCTATCCCAACTAGATGCAAGTCTCAGTCCACTCAACATCCAAACAGCAAAGACTCCTTCAGTTCAGGTTCTGCAGTACAGCACTTTCCCCGAGAATTAATTGCTGAAGTAAAATCCCTTAGAAATGCTTATGCATTTGCTTTGAAGACTGGTTTGTGCAGCCTCGATAGCAGTTTTGGACAAGAATGCATTTCTGATTTGTATTAGAAAAGATAAAGTCTTGAATAACTGTGCTGAAGTAAGAGAAGTGGCCAGGAGAGCAGGTCGGAGATTTCCCATTAAGAACCAGGGAAGGAAAAATTAAAAAAAGAGAAAGTGTTCTTGGTTGCCACTATTAGCAGGAACAGATTAGAGGAAATTAAATTGGTATGAGACTCAATTCCCTTTCTCACATATAAATCACCATTTAATATATTAACATATTGGGAGCAGAACTCTTTTTTTTATCCTCATCAAAAGGAACGGTAGCTGTGAACAAAGCATTTGTTCCTACAGACAAGAGGAGAATAACTTTTGTAAATGCTCATTGATCTTAAGGCTAGGAAAGGACAATTATTTTTATATAATTGAATCTCTGGCATAAAGCACACCCTTCAACCTAATTCTGCACTTGGTCCATAATTTATGTTGAATGATGGCATATATTTTAGAATGCAGAAATTAAGACTTCTTATGAAAGTTAAGATTTATCTAATTATCCTTAACCTTTCCCTTCATTTACTTACGGCAGGTAGGATGATAACATTATTTTATTTTGTACATAGCAGTCTATATAACTAATATTTGTCTTGTCTCTACCTCTAAATGGACTTAGATGCTGCAGTTGAAATATTGAGCATCATTTCATATTGTCTTGAGCATCAGCTTTCCCAGGTCTTGGCTGATGTGATTTTCTAGCTGTAAAACCTATTTTCTGCTTTTTCCCTCATGGCTTATTTTAAGGTAGTCAGCCTACAGAGTGTCTCAAACTGGAAACATAAACTAGCCTGGAGCAGCATGTGGTGAATTATAAGAATTGCAGAAGTTGCCTGGGAAAATGTAAGATGTTTTAATTTAAAGAAGGCATGCTTAGAAAATGCTACTTGTAAACTTTAAAGGCCAGTCAGTTCTAATACCTATTTTGTGACAGTGGCAGAGCTAGTGGCTTCTGTTATTATGGAGCAGCTGATTCAGGTTTGAAAACGTGGCCCTTTATTTGATGGAATTATTGTAATCCTTTGACATAAGGGAACAATTCTGCCAATCCTGTGATTTTGATCTACTCTCAGACAGACAGCCGCCTGGCTGCGAGTGGTACTGGTGTTAAAAGTGAGGTTTTAGCAATTCCAGCAAATAAACACATTGCCCAGTAAAACGTGGCTTCCAGGCAGCTGCTTTCTGAGGGGGGATTCTGATCATCTAACAAGCTTCCCAGGACCCGTCAAAGCACAGCACCTTTGAAGATATGCCTGCGTTGGTTGAATTCAAGCACACTTATCAACAGCTCTAAGCCTGTCTCTGAACTATGAAAAATTGGGATGAAAAAATGTCAGCTGAGAAACTTTAATCCACTCCTGGTTGCAGTCTCCAGCTGCCCAGCCAGAGCAGTGCACGGAGCTGTGCAGGAGGAGAGCCTTGCAGTACTGTCCGGCTTCATTACCAATGTGGAAGTCATCTCTGCATGTTTTTCTGCTCATGCTGTCGTTGAGGTGTTTGACCCAGAGCCGTCCTCTACAGACTCAGCTAAGAAATGTTTTCTGGCTTCTTCCAAAGGGTAATTAGCATTGGGCTGAGATTGTTACAGGCTGAAACATCCACTTAGCTGGGTGCAGGGGCTTCTGCTGTTCGTTTGAACTCCGAAGACCGGCTGACTTCTGCAGTCTGAGGGCTAGCAAGGGAAGGCAGGAAGCAGCGAAATGAGATGTTTACATACTAGCAGAAGTTGCCTGGGGTGACAAAAGTCTCTCTGTTTACTCTTTTGGCTACTGTAAGCGGGAGCTGCAGTGGCTTCAGCCACAGCGCAGCTGACCTCTGTCTCTGGTGCATGTTCTGGCCAGCTTGTGGAGGACCGACAAAGGCCTTTCTGTGCTGAAGCAGCTCCTTCACGCTAGTCTTATGGAGCCAGTGCTGCTTCAAGCGCCTTCTGAGTGGGAAAAATGGAGTGGGAAGTGCTGTGTGAGAGAACAAAATGGAAAGCAGCCAGACATTTGCAACATGAATTTTGCTGCTCTCATACAGTCTTCATTGTGATAGTTTAACACTGAGTCTTTTGACTGGGAGAAAGTAGCATGAGCCCCCAAATTTGTCATTTAAAAGGCTCACCGTGAGGGCTGAGTATTGTATGGCTGAAGCTAAGAGAAGGGTTAGTAACAACCAGCAGACATTTAGAAAATTAGTCAGTCCTCGTTGCTTGGTTTCCGAATGATCATTCACAAACATAGAATCATAGAATCATTTAGGTTGGCCATGGTGACCTGCTGGATACACTGATGATCTGATCTGCTCCAGATCAGATGTGACCTACATAAACCTGTCATATTTGCTAATGCTTCAGATCATTTGCTTTTATTTAGTCATCAGCATTTGTGAAAAAGATGCACATCAGAGGAAAAAAAAGTAGATGAAATTGCATGATTTAATAATATCTTGGTCTCATAATCATAACAGACACATGAGAATCTTTTTCTCCTTCTCAGCCTGAGCTTAGGTATAAAATAATGTAGCACACAAGGTTTTTTGCAGATTTATAGCTTGCTAAAATGTCAACATAATTTAAACTGCCACACTGGTGCTTCAGATTGCTTTTATTCTAAACGTTGAAGGCCCACCATGTCTGCTGGCCTTTGAAGACTGCATCAGCTGTACAGGACAGAGTGACAGCCTGACTTTGCTATTTCTCGGATAATCTAAACAGGAGTTTGAGAATACGTAGTGTGTCAATTTTCTGTGTCACTTTTTGTTTATCTCATAACTCAAATGTTAAAGCCACATACAACATTAATTTATAGTATTTTATAAACATTCGTTGTAAATAAACAGTAGCTGTTTGAAGTTATTTCTTCTTCATAACTGGAAATTAAGATCAATTACAAAAGCTGACTCTTCTTTATTTGAAAACAGTAAGAAAATGTCTCATTAACTTCTGGAGGAGTGGGACCAAGCCCTGTGGAATAACAAACAAATGACCTGGCTGTGTTCAGACTCATCGACCACAGGAGTAAGGGCAGACCTTTGCGTGTCGGTTATCAAGCTTCAAGTGATTAGTTTTGCTCTACCATGAAACCTTGGTTAACAAAAGCTTACAGGCATGAGTACCGTTCAGAGTCCTTTGACAGAGTTCCACAGAGCAGCATTTTTCAGTCCTTCTCAACAAAGAACAACCTAACTTGTATAAAACTTCCAAAGGCTGTATCAAGCAGACCGTTCACAGTTGCCCACATCTATAAAACAAAATTTTCCGCATCCATTTATTTTTATTTTGTCTTCTCTCCCTCACGTTTTTTCTGTTTGCTCACACACACACGGGAACTGTCGAGGTCTGGGTCTGTGTGTTTTATTGCTGGCACATCACAGATTACTTTTTGATGTTCTTTGGCCCACTGGTGGCTCAGGGACCACCCAAGAGAGTGGCTGCCTTGGGACAGACCGGGGCTGCTACCCTCAGTGAGGCTGGGCTGCTGCTCTTGTGCTGGGTCTGCTTAGAAGCAAGGCTAGCCTCCTGCCACAGGTGGTCTGGTGTGATTTATGAACATGAGCATCAGCAGATGAATTAATTGCTGCCCGGTTGGCAGACTGAAGCCATTCTTGTAGGTGGGAATGAAGAAACACAAGGAAAGGTATGTAAAACATATTTTCTGTTTGCATACAAATACCAGTCATGGTCTAGCTCTTAGTTCATACATAGTAATCACCCCTGATCACTGTATGCCACAATTCTTGTCATATTGTGTTGATGTTACATAGCACCCAGGAACCCACACCAGGGATTAGGTCTATGCTGCATTAAACCTTGTTCAAACATTTAACAGAAGTCAGTTGTTGCACCAGGGAACTCCCAGGTGGAGTGTAGCAATCAAACCCAGGAACGGATACAGAGTGTTAGGGAGGAATGCAACAGTCTTTGTCCCAGCACGCTGGCGACCAAAATGTTGTCAGGTTGTTTCTCAAAGTCCTTAGCTGAGAATTTTGAGGAGAATTTGGAAGTGGCTGTGGAGACAGATAGTTGTATCTCTCCAGCATTCAGTACAATGTGGGAGAAAGCATGAAAATGCTCATTTAAAAGCCTAGCAAATGGAGCACTGAAGCTGTACCTGTTCCTGATTTGAGATGAGAGCAGGCGGTGCTCATAGTGTGCAAAGAAACTTAATTTTCCTTGAAAGCATAAATAGACACCATTGGTCTGAAATATCTTGGAGGGAATCAATGGAGGAAACTCAGGAGGGAAAGTGAGTTGCTCAGTGGTGGCATAGGAAGTGATCGTGGAACTTATTCAGGTGATTGTAACTGCAGAATGCTGAATGCAGGAGCAAAGGTATGTTTATAAAGCTTAGAGAAGGAGATGTGGTAGTAGTGAAGACCCCAGGATAAGGAGAGTTTCCATGACTTTTTTTACTGGGTGAATGGTAAAGACCATATTGGACACATTAAGCAAAAAAAATTTGCAAGACTTAGATGAAAATTGGATATGGTGGTCTAGTGAAGCATGGAAATCAGAAATGTGTGAGCCTGAACATCAGGAAAAAATGGTGGTGTTGTCCATAGTGGATGAACAAAGCATTCTGGAAAGGACTGCAGATCAAGAGCTTGATTTTGACCACTTTGAGATAATGTCTTAGACTGCTGCAAGCTTCCGCCAAAGATGCACTCTAGAGTTTTAATTTGGACAGAAGGAACAAACTCTTTCCATCAGAATCTTTATAAAGGTGCTTATTATTTCTGCATTTGAGAAGTACACTGTCGAAGATCAGGAGTACTGTAAGAGTAGAAGACAACTTGCAGCCTCTGCCACCCATCCTCAGAGGCTGGAGCAATGGGAAAAGGACCATCAGAAGGCGGCAATGGGAAAAGTGTTACAAACAGTGGAAGAAGAACCAGGGCAAAGAAGTCTCAGAAGCAAAGACATCAACAAGTTGGAAAAGATGAAGACAGAGATCACTAGGCAGCTTTGCCAGAAAGCTTTCAGGCTGCATCCAAGGGCAACTTGATCAAAGGAAGTGGAGGATGTAGTGTGAGGGGGAGGGGGAAAGGTAAGGTGGAATCAGTGAGCGTCATTTTTGGTGAGCTGAATGGTAGAGGGAGAAGAGTTGAGCAGCAGCTGGAAAGGCAAGTAGGGTTAAGGATGGGGTTAATGTTTTTTAAGGGGTTACTAACCAAAGCTTAAGCACTGAACTCTGACTTGTATGCAAGGAGAGCTTGTCTAAACCAGCCAATTACGTAAAAATGGATTAAAGGTTTCAGGAACTGATTGTACAGATGAGGGAGATAGCTAGCAGGTCATTTATGCAAAGAGGAAACAAGAGAAAGCTCAAAATAGGCATTTGGGAAACTATAGCATTTTCCTGACTGGTTTACTGTCCTGCTCTTGCATGGAATATATATCCTTCTGTATTTCAGCTGTTTAAAACAAAAAAATTATGTAGTAGGGATGAATTTTTTTCTGCCCAAACAAATAAATTTTTGATCAGGAAGGTCAAAGTACCTAGGATGTGTGTTTCCAGTGTGTGTGCAGGAGGTAAGCTTTGAGTTTTCGATGACCAGTAATGACAGCTGTGTTTCTGATACCTTCACCAAATGGGGCAGAGGGAAGACGAGACGTATTTCTTACATTTAAATAAATTTGGCAGTGTAGTGGGCATGCACCTGACAATGAATGTTTAAAGATCACTAAACCTGCTTTTTCTAAACTTCTATGAAGAAGAAAATGCTGAAAATGGAGGGTGGTTAAGCTGTATTCTGTTGAACTGATGAAAGTTACAGAGAGGAAAAGTGTTTAATAACTACCCAGCTCCTGTGGCAGGAGGTTTCTGCCAGGCAGCTGCTCTTGAGGCCTCTGACAGTCCTCGGCTTCTGCTGGAGGTGGCAACAGCAGGAAGCCTTTCGTGTTTTTCAGAGCAGGGAGCTTCCTGGAGCAGGGGACGGTGGGCTGTGCCTGGCTGAGCTGTACCACGGTGCCTGTCACAGGGAGAGCCTCGGTGCTCTCCCGCTAGCACTGACCAGCAGAAGGGAGTACATTTCCTCACATGGAGCACACGACGCTTCTGGAAACATCTGGCAAAACATCTTGTGGAGTGTTGAGAGTCTCTGTTACTTCCATTGTGCAGATGCCTAGCTGAGCAAGAAAGCAATTTCTTTTGTAACAGGAGTGCACAGGCTTTGTTTTTATTACCACAGTATATGCATTTAAAACCTGTTACATCTGCAGGCAGTGAGCATACTCTTCTAACTACAATGATAGTCAGCAGTCCTCAGGCACCATGCACCAGCAGAGAGTGACTGAGACAAAAGGTCCGCCCCTGAAACCCCAGCAGAAAGATGCACCATTTCAGCAGCAGGCAGTAGGTGTGCTAGGACTTGCTCTGCAGGACAGCCCACTCCTATGCCTCCCTCTCAGGAAATTAAATTTTTTCTTAGACATTTCTATGCACTGGGCCACAAGCGGGATGTGATTTCTATGTGACATTTTGTCTGTAGGTATATCTGTCACATGCAATAGGTGTTCCATGTTCCTTGATTTTAGAAATACAGTAGCACTTGGTCCGGTGTAGCCCCTTAATCCCATTGTTTTCTTCCCTTGTATTTGGGAACAAATACAAACATATATAGCTCACATATATATATATATATATAGGTGACATATATGCATATATAGATCACAGTGTTCCACGTAACCTAATTATGAGTTTGTTTGTTTCCCCAAACTAGTACTGAAATGCTGACTTAGTCTGGCCCCGTGGTTTTAAGGAGTGAAAAGAAACCTTGTTCCTGAGATCAGCCTGACTGGTGCAATTAGATGCTTCATCTCTGTTCCAGGGAAAGGAGGCATTTGAAGCTTCCACCTGGGTCAAAATGTAGCCTTCAGTCATGGAGTTAATGTTAATATACTTTTATAAATTATAAGATGGATTTACTGAGTTTTGATTTCATAAAATCTTATAGTCATTCAGGTTGCAAGGAGCCTTGGGAAAGCACATAGTCCCACCTGATGCACAAAGCAGAATCAGCACCAAATTTAACCAGATTGCTCAAGGCTTTGTCTAGTCCAGTACTGAAAACCTCCTAGGAGAGAGACTTCGCAGACTCTCTGGGAAACCATGCTGGTGCTTAAATATACTCAGGGAAATAATTTCTTCCTTATATCCAGTCAGAATATACTCTCTTCCAATTCATGACCAGACATCTTCATCTTCTGGCTAACCTCCCCATAGGTACAGGCAGGCTGCTGTTAGATGCCCCAAAGTTGCCCTTTCTCCTGGCTGAGCAAGCTCAGGTCCCTCAGCCTCTCTTCACAAGTCATGCACTTCAGTCCCCTGACCACCTTGGGGGCCTCCACTAGATTTGCACAAGTCTATCAACATCTTCTTGTACAGGGCAGGGACAAATAGAGTGTTGCAGGCACAGCATAATGCATGGAGAGTAATAGAGGACCTCTCCTGGTTTCCACAACCCTTCAAAGATGACAGAGAATGGCCTCACACTGACACCAGCTGGTGCTTCTGCACGCTCCCATGCAGCCCACCAGCCCCATGGACTTCTGTGGGTCAAGATTCCTCAAGCGATCACTGACTCAACCTTTCCTCTCCTCCTTGGACCTTGTCTGTGGGCACAAAGGCCTGGTAGACCTTCTCAGTCCAGACCAAGGCAAAGAAGGTATTGGGCACCTCGGTCTTGTCTATGTCAAGATCGCTCACCCCACTCAGCTGCAGGCCCACATTTTCCTTGTTTTTCTTTTACTGTGAAGGCGGGGGAAAGAAACTCTTCCTGTAGCCCCTGACACCCTTTGCTAGTTTCAACTCAAGCTGAGCTTGAGCTTTCCTAACACCATCCCTGTATTGTGGGCCTGTATTTTTTTCTATATTCCTCATTTTTACCTTGTCTTGACTTTCATCCACTGTACGCGTCATCTTCTTGGCATTGGAGCTCAGTCATGGGGTCCCTGCTTGGCCAGGATGGTCCTCTGATACAGCTACTTGTTTTCCTGTATCAGTATGGGCCACTCCTGTGCTTGGAGGACGCTGCCCCTGAAGACCTGCCAGCTCTTCTGGGCTCTGTCACCTTCACAACTGTCTCCCATGCATCCAAGTTAGCCAAAGACCTGTGGTGGATGCTCGTTTTCGTTACATTAGTTTTGGTTTTTTTCTGTTGTTGTTTTAATTCAAAAATTCATTTCAGTTGGGAAAGAAAATAATGGGGAAGGAGTCTCCAAGAAGTCAAAACATATTTGACTGATAAATTCAAAACAAAATGTTCCATAAAAAAGAAAAATTCCTTTTCCTGTTTAGTGGCATGAATACATGATTTTTGTTTTGATACTCTCATTTTTGCTGAGGGATCCAGAACATATTTCATTTCGGATTGGCATAAAATAGACATTTTTATTTGGCCATTATCCTCTTTGGCCAGGCTGCTTTGCTCGATAATTTCAAAGTGATCTGAGTTCTGAAACTCTGAAAATCAGGCTGCTTTTTCTGTAGCTCAGCTTTGCCTTTCACTGCCTTCTGAAAATCTGGAAATGTGTTTTTGGTAGAGAGAGGATCAGCTCCAAATCATAAAACTAAATAACCCTTCAAACTTCAGGGAATTCAAATTGCCAACCAGACTTCAACCCTGAGTTTGGTAAATGTCAACACTGTTCCTTGGGCAGTGAAGCGAGGTGAAGGAAGAAGTGTTAAATAAGAAAGACGGGGAGCTGCCTTAATTACTTGAGATGGGGAGCTGCCTTAATTACTCGAATCAATTTATTTTTTTTTTTCCAGGAGATATTTAATTCAGGAACACTTGGTTATTTCATATCTTGTGACACTGCTTAGCCTTCTAATCTGGTGCTTTGGTCAGATGGAGAGAAGCAAAAAGACAGCTGTTGATTAAACAGCATAGATGTTATTATGTGACTGCAAAAATGCCAGAAAGTTGTCCCATTTGCACTCATAATTTATAAGTAATCGAGAAATATGTTTTAAGGCAGTGACTTCATCTAAAAAGAATTACCAGTTCAAAGTGTATTAGTGTACGGCTGCTGAATATGGCTTGGCATTAAGGGTTTCTTCATCAGCATTAATTGGACTAAATTACCTGCAGTGAAATATGAGCCCTTTGAGGAAAAACAATTCTTGTCCTGGCTTTAGAAGCACAAAAGGAAGGAGGAGGGGGGGAAGGGAAAAAGAAACCAAGAGGCAGTGTTCAGACAGGCTTTGTTTTAAGGCAGAATAAGAGTGAGTTTGAACACACTGTGGGTGTGAAACTGTTGCCAGGGGGTGGTGGGAAGTGGCTGGAAGGGGCTTTTGCTGTCAGACCTCCCAGGTGAAGAGCAAAGCCCCAGCCAGGGTGCGACATTAGGGAGCAGCAGTTGGGTGGGACGCGGTGGGGACTGGGGACCCGTGGGGTCAGCGGGACGGTTCGGACCCCATGAGCCACCTACACATGCACGGGGAGAGCAAGGCAGGGCAACCCGGCCAGGGGGGCAGGGCAGTGAGAGAAACGAAAGGGTGTCAGGACAGTGCAGGCACAGTGCACACAAATTCAGAGTTACCCACTGCCTGGAATAAGGGACATCATTGATGAGACAGGGTGACCCTGTGGATCAACATTTGCAGTCCTTCCCATTTGCGACTGGTATTATGAAGCTTGTGTAGTTTACATGGAACCAGTAACTTGATGTTTCTAACTGGGATCTGCTGTAGGTACAAACAATATCTTCTAAAATATCCCCATATATCCCTCCAAATATCCGGGCTTTGTTTTGTTTTGTTTTTTTTTTCTGTGAGTAAAATCTTAGAGTCTATATTTGTTGCTCACCTTTACTACCATGCTTCATCAGTGAATAGAAACAAACCCCAAACAACAGCATTCTGGTGCCTCCTTGATTACTGTTTGAGAAAGTTGAGGGCATGAACTGAGTTGGTGGTGGATGAAGGTTGAAAAAATGAGAAGGAA
Organism: Harpia harpyja; assembly: GCF_026419915.1. NCBI lineage: Eukaryota > Metazoa > Chordata > Aves > Accipitriformes > Accipitridae > Harpia > Harpia harpyja. The sequence continues at coordinate 29,752,171 of NC_068946.1, read as the reverse complement.
ATATCCTTTCTAATAAATTAGCATTACCATAGTAGCAGTTGTAAAAATGGTTGGGGTGGCCTGAGTAATAACTTTTCACTCGGTCTCTAGCAGAATGTAAGCTTTCAGCAAACAATTTAAATATTGCTAAACAAAGATACTGGGTATGAATAGATCCAACTTAGAAAAAAAATATCTCTGTGGATAGAGCTCCACCTTGATACCTGCTTATCCTTTGCTTTGTATTGACAAAGGGCAGGGCACACATCTTGAATAACCCTGCTGGAGCGACACTCAAGAGCCACTGTAATGGCCTCTTCTCTTGACTTGTTTTAGCTGAGCAGGAGCTGTGGATGAATGTGCCAATGTGCTCCTGGATGACATGCCCAGCTCCAATGTCTTCTGACCACCGTGGGCAGCCACGGTGGGTTACTGCAATGTTACGTGGCTAGATAAGCTTTTAATCTAAGAGTATGATTGCTATGATTTAACTACGTATTTTTATTACCCCAAATTTTTTTTTGTTCTGTAAATTCTGATGCTTTGTGCATGAAATGTATCTTTTCAGGAAAGCCACCAGCCTTTTCTGTCACGCATGTCCATGTGTTACTGATGGGACTTTCATGACCTGTGTGTCGATTCACGCTAACTTATTTTGTTGCATACCTGAGCATCTTATTTCATAATGCCACACGTAGGGTCAGTTAATTCTGACAACTTGATGCTGTCAGAACATCTTGAGGCTTATTAACAATGACATCGAGTGTTGTGCACTTATTGGTCAATGCAGGAAACCCTGTGAGTCTTTACTTCCAAATGACACTCTGGTATTAAATGACTGGCAGAGGTGAAGGCAGGCTGTAGAACAGAGGTTATGAAAAATCATTAAATAAGATTGATAGCTGCCCGCTATGTGAAAATCAATGGGTAATGCTCATTGATATAATTTCTCTCCAGTTGCTGCAATTTTAACATTGAATATTGCAATAAAACCACATAGCCAAAAGTCTTCATGCCTACCAAAAATACTGTTCCAGGAAGCTTCATCACACTAACTGTATATCACATGCCTTCTTTTCTGTCCATAACTTTCCCTTTTTCATCTTTGAAAAACTCCCTAAAAAATGATGCATTCTGGCTCCTAGCAATTCCTGTCTGAAGTACTAAATAGTAGCTATTAGATGGGTACTCTGAATGTGCAAGAAATGGCTCTGTAAGTCCAGAGGTAAACAGCAGGAGACCAATTTGCCATACAAACACAGCATCATTTTGAAATGAATGTCCATTAACCTATAGTTAGGTGAAATCTTATTTAAAGTGTTTGTCTTACTAAAGGGTGTTGCTAAAGAGGCCAGCTTGGCTGTAGCTGAGCACCCTAAGTGTTTCTTCGTGTATCACAGTTACTTAATTGGAAATGGTTTGATTATTGCAGGACACACCTACAAGTACTGTGGCTTGAGAGCATTAATTTATTTGCTTGTTTATGTCTGAACAACAGTTTCCCAGGGAACCAAGTGCTGTCATTTGTGTGGAAAAAAAAAGAGAGAGGAGCCCAGAGCCCAGCACAGAGCAGTGATGGGCTCCTGTTGGCAGTGAAGCTGGCTGCACTCCTGTTGTATGACCTGTTGTAAGATCCTGTTTTCAGCTCTTTGTAACTGTTGAACTGGAATAACTTACGTTGAAATTTTTTTCAAGTGATGTATTTGGAAAAAACTATCCCATATTTTGGAGTGGTGTGGACATAAACAGTGAAGTGTAGGAACCTCCAGGTTAAGTGACGCTGGGGCCACGACTCTTGGACCTACACCATCAATTCCTCTTACTCACAATTTGATGTAATATGGATCTTGCCCTGTATGCCTTAAGGGTGCACACCTTTTTGAAAATTGTGCCTCTACAAGTGCTATGACAGTGGGGTGTTTGATTATCCAGCTGTGGTTATCTAAAGTGGCTGGGATGCAATTTCTCCTCAACAGAGGAACTGATGCATAAGGGAAGCTTTTTCTCCTGACAATTAGAAATGGTGAGTAGTACTATGTACGATCTGTAATCAAACCAAAAATGTTTCCATGTTATGGCAGTAATGACACCAGAAAACCTAATTCAGGCCTACATTTTGTTGAAATCATGCATTTTTTACTAAGAGTTATGTTCCCACTACAACTGTTTTTGTCAAAAACTAGGGAACCTTGAAGCTAACCTTGTGCATTTTTTGCTGGTTTAGATTTTTTTGAAAATAACAACCATTCATCTCTGGTATCTCCTCTCTGTCATCTTTTCAGCTTGATTTTGCCTCCTTTTTTGAGTTCTTCTATCACACTGAGGTGGAGCTGAGAAGATGGCATTAGGCCCATTCATTGAGGCCTGCTTGCTTGTATTGAACATGGGACAGGGAAAATAACTTTGCAATTTGATTAACTTTTGTAGATCCTTCTTCACTTGCTGGCTGAAACCAGCCAGCAGTGGGAACTTCTCAACTTTCCTCAAACCTAAACTTCCAAATATCCCATGACAGGTATTTACCCTCTTCATCCAGCCCCCACGTGGTATTTGGAGGTCAACAGAATACATTCTCCATGTGAGAAAAGATCCAATCTTGTCATGGCTTCGGTGCCAGCAGTTCCCTCTCTGTTGGGTGCAACGCTCTCTTTGCATAAGGACAGCTCTGCAGGTCACGTGCAGACTACGGGGAGGCACACTGGAGAACACCTCTGGTGTACATGGGAAGCTGATCGTGGGGTCACGGGGTCTGCGTGAGTGATGACCTTCAGCAGACCAGTCTCAGAAAGAGGCTCAAGTTGAAATTCTAGTAGAATAATTTCTTTGTCTACTGTCTGAGTCTTGAAAACCTTTAACTCACTTGAGATGGGCAATACTAAGCTGATCAAGGATTACCAAGGAAAAGAGAAGTAAATACTGCTCTGTTCTACAAGGTGTCTCTCAGCAGTTTTTTCAACAAAACATGATAAATTTCTTAAGACCCTATATTGAAGGAAAAGAATATTTCTGTTGGAAATACACCATAGTATCGTTTGAACTAAGAGGTTTGTGAAAAAGGGAGTCAGTATGGGCATTAAAAAACTTGCCATTAGTTTGGGGTTTTGTTTGTTTCTTCCTTCAGGAAAACAATGTCTGACGTCAGCTAACACAACTTTAACTGTGATTTCTCTATTTTCAGGGATTAAGCATCTGAAGAGTCAGAGTGATTCAGCGTTTCCAGAGGAAGAAGAAGGAGTTAGTGAAAGGGAAGAGGAGTGGGGTCATTAAACGGCGTGGACACGCCTCGAGCCCCATCATGGAGGGTAACTGAACTGCGCAGCCGTGCGTGCGTCAGACCATTTGCCACTGCTTGTGTCCCCGCACCGCAGCGCTCGGTGTGCCGGCGGCTCCGAGGCTCCCTGGGGAGCGCCCTTGGATGGGTTTTACAGCCACCTGCAAACGTGTTCTGTGATCCTTATACCCGAAGATAAAACAGTTATTTTAAAGTAATTTTTCTTTCATATTCTATGACTTAGAAATGTAATTTGCAAATGTGTTAGCGACCTGATGTCAGTACTGCCAGAGCTTAACTACCACGTGTGAGCTGTACTCTAAGGCCTGTTGTAAATAAAACTGATTTAAAGCTACAAAATATATAATATGTTCATTTAGACAAGATTGTATACTGTACAGTGGGTTTGTCTAGCGTGCAGAGGAATGTTCGTATAAAATGATCCTTTCAGTTAAGGACAGTTTTTACCAGTATAGTTAGAGTTGCTTGCAGTAATGTCAATAGCAACAAGGTAAGCAGGGGTGACTCAGTCTAGAGAAGGATGCAAAGACACACTTCCCCATGTTCCCTGGATATGCAACACTTAAAGTACTTGTCTTGCTTTTGGTCTGAGGTTACCTATTCACATCAGCCAAAACAATTTCTCTTTATGCAAGATCATTGTTATCTGGAGGCATTAGAAAAAGTTTCAGTTTGGGAGTCAGGGAAAATACAGGAGTGCGCAAGACCCGTGAGCAGGGTCCCGCACACCAGCTGAGCCACAGGAAATGCTGATATTCACCTTCATCACCTGCAGTAAGTACAGGGTACAGCCTTCTCTGAGAAAGGGCCAGACTACTCTGTTTGTCACAGTTTCAACCAGTAAATGATACCATATCAAGCTGCAGTGATTTAGCATGTGTCTGAGCCCTAGGGTTTTTGGTTGAAGTTTGGCATGGTTCATACCAACATTTTTACTTGTTAGACCATGCAAACTCTATGGCATAAAATGAAATAAGGTGGAGAAGGAAAACCATGTTTCTTCAAAGTTGCACTTGACAGATCCTTTCCTTTTTTATCAATGGCCAATTTTTAAACCAAGTCACTGTCATTTTGTATTAACTGTTTGCCTTTGATACAAAGTTTTACCCATGGTTTAACTTTCTACTGCTTTAAGTCTCTTTTAAAGGGCTGAGCTAGCAAAAAAAAAAAAAAAAAAGAAAGAAAAAAGAGATGAAGTGTATGAAAACACAGAGCCTTTTGTCTATGCCTTGCATGGTGATTTCGCTTTCAAATTGAGGTCTTCCACGAAGACCTGCTGAGAACAGGATCTGTCAACAAGTGTTTCTGTATATTTGGGAGCCAACTTTTTGCCCTCCATGTGTATCTCTCTATCTGTCCTCTTCATTGCCATTTTCTGTAGAAACACTGCAAACAGGATCTGTGACTCCAGCTCAGCATGGGTATGCAAGAAGGACTGAAAGAAAGACTCTTCAGTTGTACAGAAGCAGCTATGGGACTTACAGGACTGAGGGCTTTTTATGCCACAAACAACAAAAAGAAGGAAGTGACCCTTAAGAAACCATTTGAATGGACCAGTTAAGTCTGGAACGGTAGCAAGAAGAGCTGGGCTCCAGTCCCAGCTTTGCTGCAGGTTTGCTTTTGCACAGCACTAGGCTTTTCACAGTCACTCGTTGCCACAGTACTCCCAGTTGTAAAACAGCCATTGGTGTTTAACCTTCACCATTTATCTGTGTTGCTAGCTAATAAAGCTCTTTTGATATTGATGGCTTTTTGCTGGTTATCAGTACTCACAGACTTCAGATGAGGACTCTCTAGGACTTACGGGCAAATGAAAAAATGTGCGTGATTTATAATAGTTGATACCAAGACAACGTATTGAACACTTTGGAATCTCAACATTTCAAAGGCAACACAAAACACATGATAAGAACTTGGAGAATCCATCACTGAACACCCTGTTTCAGGATGACTACTGGACTTGAGGATGATTACACTTTATAAATAATAGGAAAAAATAAAAAATAGATTTATTTTGAACTGGATCTGCATGTTTCCAAGATCGTTACTGCAGTAACGAGCGGACAACTGTGTTTTACAGTCATGATCTGGATGAAGCATCAAGGTCTGATAAGAGCCTCAGATAGCCATGCTGCTGTTTAGATGCATCTCTAAATCCAGGTCTTATCATGTCCCCATCTCTAAATATTCCAGCTGTGTTTTATCATTTTAGAAGCCTGTATGTTTCTCTCTCTTGACCTAAGGTTATGCAAGCAGCATGTCTGACTACAGGAATAGACTTGTCCTTTCTGGCAAAGGGACAGGACTTGTTGCAGAGATTTTACTATGGATCCACCCTGACATCATTTGCTGGTGGGACCTCATCTGAAGGATAAAGTCAGGATGCACGTTTTTTTATACATCAGCCATTTTTTAGCTTAAAAAGATAAACAAAGCTCGTTTGTCTGATCTTCCATTTGTGAGGCATACAGTAAGTGGAGCTATAAGGAAAGAATCAGGAAAACAACAGAGCCCAGAAAAAAAAGTGCTTGTCATGCTTGTCATGAAGCAGAGCTGAAACACTGCAGTGGTTTGTCAGTGAACCCCATGACAGAAATATCTGGGTGTGGGGAAATCAGAAAGAAAGGTCAGGAAAAGCAGTCTGCTTACTAAACTAGGTCTTTTCTGGGTTTTGGCACAGCTTCTGACGTTTAAAAACAGCAGCCTTAGATAGAGAGCCTCTCATATGCTTTGGCATGTAATTGAAAGCTCTGGTTGTCTCACAGCATGGTGAGCTCCACATAGGTACACTTGAACAATGTAGACCTCTTTGTGCGAGTCAGTGGTCAATCATTGTTGCCCGAGGTGTTTATGTCACTAAAAGCATGGTTTAAAATCAAAAAATCCACTAATGTCATCTTTTGTTTTAGTGTAAACAAATCAATGGGGATGGAGAAAGTAGACAAAAAGTTAGTGAACACCAAGTGCCTCAAAGAAAATGGCAATATGAAAACACCTTGAAGGAAAATGGCAATGGCATGTTTGCTGTTTGATCTGTCTCCTCTCACAATACCTGCTCCTGCTGGGGAGTCTTACAGGTTTGGTGGGAGCAGGATTTTTAGAGATGGGTCATATTAGTCCATTTTCCACAAACGGGCTGATGGAAAACGAAAGAAGAAAAAAACTACTCAGGCAAGTAATGAACATAGTTCTTTCTTAATGAGCAACTCTGATTTGTGTCTTTTTCCCCTTCCCCTCTCCATGTTTGCTGTTGCTCTTGCTTTCAAGGTATTGCAGGAAATGTTATTTGCAGAATTGAAAGGAAGCTGTCTCCTCGGACTGATCTCAGTCTTTTCCCAGTATCCCTTAACTCATTAATGTACAGTGGTTTAAAGGCGTTTTGTTATTGCATTTTACAGCCTTATTTCTTCTTCTTATGCTATATTTATTATTCCATGACAGGTTCTTCTCTTCAGAGAAATTTATTGAGACATTCTGCTAATAAGTTATTTGGAAAAATTCCATGGTTTGACTTCTAGGATGGTATATGTTGTTTATTCTCCCAGGTGCAAAACCAGATAATACTTAAATAGATTCAAAGTAAGAGCCAAGATTTAAAAGTCCTTTCTAAAGCAAAATTTCCACTGAAGTCAGAGGAATTTTGCTTGAGAATGGCCACAGGTTTTGGCCAACAGCACACTTTCCTTTGGGAAAATATGTTGTGTACTGTACAGGAAAACTTCTCTTATCCTGCTATCAATTTAATTATGGAATTTCTTGCTTTTTTTTTTTTTTTTGAGATTGCCATAAATGCTGTTGAAGTCTTCAAAGACTACCCCACTGTCTTCGCATACTGTCATTATTTCTTCTCAAAAATGTAAACTGAAAAATCTCCATTAGTTCTTGCACCACTGGTGTTATTGAACCAAAACTATCACATCCAACACTATTGTGTCGACTCCAAGACAGGGCTGCAGGCAGAGGTCCTGCTGCCTTTGCTTGGGCCAGGGACTCCCACGGTGTCCAGGGTCCAGGCCAGTCAGTAAGGAAGGAACTTCCACTCCATCTGCACTTCCTCTAACAGACTACAATACTGAGGGTCAGGTTGGTGGCGGCTTTTGCTCTTTAAAAAAAATGCATTTTTTTTTTTATTCCACAAGGCAAACTGTTGGGTGATTGTCCAAGCTCTCTCCAGAGCTGGTCTGGGTAGGCTGCAGTGCTGCGGGTGGTTGGGGAGGGACCTAAGCAGGGCTTCTGCGGGCTGTGCGGCTGCTTTTGTAGGAGCCCAGCAGCTGGCACCGTACAATGAAATGCCCTAGCTCAGTGCAGGGTTCCCCCCCTCGTTTTCTTTCTCTTGCAGATTGAGACACAGGGGTTTTTATGAGGGACCTTATTCCTGAAGTACATAGGGTATCATCTGTCCCCTAACCCTGGGGGTACAATGTAAGGGCATATTTAAAACATGCTGTCCCTAAAGCTCCCCTTTCTTCCTCTCCTATGGCATCCACATTGGTGCCCAGGCCCACAGCTGTTCTCTTTTTCTTTTTTCTTCTTTTCTTCTTTTTTTTTTTTTTCTTTTTCCTTAGTAGCTCAGTGCAATGGTGAACTGCAGTAAGAGTTTCAGTTGTTCTGTTGATTCCTGACACATGCAATTACATTTGACCTTTTCATGCAGAGCATTTTACTTGGCAACAAAGTAGATGCTAAATGCCTCCTATGTTTTGCTGTATTCTCTCCTTTACCCTCCAGTGAGGACAGCAGCACTTTGGGCAAATCTCAAGCAAGCTATTTGTGCACCTCTACTAAACCTCAGGCCGCTTGGTAAGATGCTACTCATCTCCAGCTACAGCAAATTTGGCTGACGGAGTTTATACAAATTCAATGTCTATATTTCTGCTATAGGTTTTTTGAGGGTTTTTTTTGTTTGTTTGTTTTGTTTATTAAAGAAGGTGGGCTTTTTGGGGCAGAAAAAGTATTTTGTACTACTGCTAGGCCAAACATACTCGATTTCAATTTTGTAATGATTCATTTGCTTAGTATATGCTGACCCTTAGTGGTAAGCTGAGATTTGAATTGCATTGCCAAGTTTCTAAATTTTGCTTTTCTCTTTCGCCCAACTGTTCAGAAAATGGCAGGAATATTTGCTGTGCATCAGGATAGCTCTGTCTATGTAAATAGCCCACATTGTCTTCAACAGACATAATAGGCTTGTTAAAATAATGATGACAGGTGTTATTAGCTCTTCTGAAGGGAGGGCTGTGGGAAGCGGGAGTGTCGAAAGGTTATTCCAAAATGAAAAACAAAAACGTTGGCATTGAGAAGCAATACTCTCCACATAATGAGAAACAAATAAGAACTCAGTATCTGGCACTAACGAACACCTCAAGCTAACTGTGGAATGAGTATTAATTAGGTTTCCAAAATAGCATCTTTCTGAAAAGCAGCTGAGGTGTAATATTGCTCCTTATTAATCAAAGCAATGGGACAATGTGAACTCTGCAAAAAATAAATGGTTTGCAGATGGCTGTGTGCATCTTTAATAACGACAGAAGAACACAAGTTACAGCTTTAAATGCCAGAGAGCCTTTCTGCATCCTCTCCTTTTCAGAGAGTGATATTTGCAGTTTTCAAGGCAGTGAGGAAAGTGTGTTGGTTTCTTATTACATTTTCCCTGCAGCATAAATTCTGTTGATGTGCTTCCCTAATCATGCTAATTATACTGCCATATGTTGCTCTCATCTTTCTTTTTCTCTCCTAATGGGACATAGATTCTCTCTTTTGAATATGTCATTTGTTTATTACATTTATCAAGGGTTTTAACATTATATGGGACTTTTAATTGCTTTTTTAAACACTCAGCAGATTGAATATTAAAAACAGACATGAAGGTCAATTATAAATAATATTTAAATTGCTCCTGCCATTTTCATTCTCTAATTTACTGGAAATATCAACTCTGTAGCCCTGCTCCTGTACCTACTATTTACTTGAGAACACACACATGTCCCCCAGAACTACTCTGGCTTCAGTCACAGTTCTGCCCTACCCCAGACCACCTTGTGACTAACAGAATAGGGGTCTTTCACGGACAGGAATGCTAAAATAAAGATGCATCGTGCATCGTATTACAATGCTTGACACAAATATGCTGCCCTTCATTCCAGTTGTGAATGACTGGAGTACCCCAAACAATAAAGGTGAATGTTCATTTCTGACTGGTAAGAAAAATACAGTTCTCTCTCAAAGGGGAGAGATCTCAAAGAAAAGGAAGCACAATTTCCATAAAAGAATTTAAGATGGCTTAAAGTTGAGTAGTGCTTTGTACAGAGACATTAGACTCACAGAGTACCCTCCACTGCAGAAAACATGAGTAAACCAGCTGAATACAGAGAAAGCAAGAGACAACCAATTACTAACCAGTTATCAAATTAATTCCTGGTATAATGACACCGGGCCTCTTGGTTTTCATGGAATTGCGTCATAGGTGAATTTGACCCTTTGGCTCATTGAATTTGGATGAAGATAATCACATCAGGCTTTATACAAATAAATAGCAAATACTTTAATGTTATTTGATGACACAAGTCCCAAAGTCTTACTCTAGTGAAAGTCCTTCTTGCAGGTTCAGGAGTGTTGCTTGTAAGTGCATCAGCATTAGACCTTATGTGATGATGAGATTGCTTTAGAACTACAATCCACACAAAAGGGGAAAAACCACCTATTCTGCTTAACCGTGTTCCAGCTCAAGGCCCGGATTGTACCCAACATTTTGATTTTGACCACCTTACTTACGTATAATTTTATATTACTTCAGGTTTGTAATAATGATCTATACAGGATGTTACAAATGCATGAAACTCATCAGCTTCAAAGTTCATATATTATGTAATTTGTCAGAAGAGCATATTTAGTTAAGATACTATCTATCCAAGCTCAGCTAATGGGAAGTTCTCCAACAGTTCTCCACAAAAGGGCTGTAGGCAAAGGACTTACCTAAGCACAAGAGAAGTATTTTGCAGCAAAGCTCAGCCCAAAACAGTTAAAAACCCAGTTTTTATAAGAGATTTTCACACTTATAACTTTGTGGTTATGACTTGCTGCTTTGTTCCCGGGGGACTACTTAGACATTCACAGTTTGATAAAAATTCTGAATGTTTGCCTGGGACATGGAAAAGGGGTATCATCTGGAGACCCATTAAATAATTAAATGACCAGGAAAGTAAAATTATCCCAGGGAAGTGGCCTAAATGTTTGCATAGTGTGTTTGACAGAGGACACTTTCTTTTCCTTATAGTATTAAACGCCATTTCCACTTATTTTTCCATACTGGTTTTCAAGGATGTGATTTTTCAAAGAATGATTTAAAAGTGGATGCACTCCCCCCCCTCAGACAAACCATTGCCTGCTAAACTACTGTAAATCTAAATCTCTTTAAGTTGCTGTTGAACAATGTTAGTCATACTTACATTTTCCTCCTTCTCACGTAATAACTGTATAGTCTGTTAAAAATACACATTTCAGACACCACTGGGGATATTGATTTATTTGTTAATTTGAAGTTATTTTGGTCACAGTAGTGGCTTCTTTGACTTCTGGAATCTATACAACAGAAGAAAGTCCTTTGCGTATGTAGCTGGGGTAGCATCTGGGAAGAAGGAACTGCAAAGAATATGATATAAAATAGTTGTCTTGATTTATTTCCATCATGTACCTTGTTAGGATATGATACATGTCTAGGTTAATGGGATTCTTTCCATTCATTTCCAAACTGAGTAGGAAGGGGCACTGTTTACTCCCTGCTCCACTGAACTTGGATGATTAACTTTACCCCATGCCATGGAGGTGCCTCTGAAAGTCGGACCCTTCCTGAAGAATTGTTGCTAACATGAACAGTCCCAGTGATTCCATCAATAACAACCTACGGTAAGAATTTTTAGGGGTAAAAAAATGTTCTACTGGTTATGGTTTTCTTCATGTAAGGGTTATTTTAGCAGTAAAGTCTAAGAAGGCAAGACTTGTGTAAAGAAATTGTTTTCAAGAGTGCTATGAGGATGCGAGTGAGCTTGTATGGCAAACTGGCACAGTTATGGGAAAAGTGTGGAGTCACAAGTGGGTGGAAAGGTTGGAAACAACCATTTATGCTCTGTCACTTGTCAAAGACAACCATACACAAATGAGCAAACACACTTCAGGAAAGCAAATTTGTAACTAACACTCAGGAGCTTCACGATCCTTGCCCTCAAATCAAATTTATTTGGGAATATCATCATAGGAAATACGGACAAATACAGCAGAATAAAAACACACAGTTGTAGATTGTCTTGTCGAAAATTAAATAAAAAAATACTGGCTAGATCATAACCCATAACAATATTACATAACATATGCCAGATATCTCAAGATAAAAATACAAAATAAAACTCTTGAGGGCTAATCTATAGCTACAGCTCCTCAGTGTGCTCAATGCAGGGGTACATGCCCATAATGCTGTGGGAGAGATGCATATACAAACACCATTTCTTATGGCCCCATGCAGTGTTTTGGTAGCGCAGCCTTACAGGTTTCAGGAGTAAACTATCGTTCAGGGAGAGGCCCTCTCAAGAAGCCTTTCTGCCACCCCAACGCAAATGTCATCCAAGGTCAAAGCCTTAACTAACACATGTTGGCTGTATCAGTCTTCTCCACCAAAGGAAATTTCTCCTCATCCAAAAAAACACACTAAGCTTTGGGTCACATCCAGCTAAGATCTTGCTAAGAATAAAGGAAGAAAGAAAGAGAATCAGCTGGCGTTAAAGAAAAACTAAGGACTCTTCTTCTTGTATTTCAGTAACATCTACCACAATGATTAAAACTGAATACAAATGAGCAAATAAGATTATTTATACACAAATCACATTTCTATATTAATGAATGAGTTCTGCAGGCAATGAGTGCCTCCTGTCACATCAGGAGCTCCTTCTAGTTTCTGCATGGGAGATCTTGGTACCAGCTCTAATAACAGGACACTGAGACCCCCACAGGATGCTCCGAGAACTCTGCAGAATCTGTTATAATTTCTGCTTGTATTTCCAGGAGAAAACTCTTGCAGAGTATATAAATCACAATGGGATAGAGACACAGAAAAAAAAAGTCAAGTTCAACTATGGTAAAAGTCTGAAATTGAAAATACTGTAAAAACATTAAATTCTGATTGCTCCAGACTTTCAGTCTCAGTGAACCATAAATTACAATGTTGAAGAACACTCTGTAACAAACAAATACCTAACTGGCCTAGTTTTTAAAGATATCAGTCATCTTTTGTTCTTTTCAAATTTGGTGGGAACTGCAAATGCTCAGCATATCTGAAATAAGGTCCCAAGTTCTCAGATCTTAAACAAGATTTTCCACTGCCACAGCATATGGCAATTTACAATTAAAAAAAAAGTCTGATATGACCATTGTGTTTCTTCTCTTGTCGTAATGACAATAAGAAGCCATAAGACGGTTTACATTTTATTATGAAAGAAAAGAAAAAAAGAGTCCAACATTCCCAAAAAAGGATGCAAAAGTGCACGGCGTGGTCCAGGCTACTAATGATTTGCTCAAACACTAGCAGAGAATATATAAATTCTTAACTCTTAGCAAAAAATATCGATTGCGTTGTAACATATATGATACAATTTCATTTGTTAACATTTCAGTCGTTAACTGCACTGTACAGAAATTTGTCCATGCTAAATACAAGCCCTGGACCGGATACACAGAACAATTTAAACACACTTTTTACATCCTATATGCACAAACATTTCTTAAGTTAAAACTATGCACACCACTTATGCATAGCATTTATATGGCTTACATATTCAATGACAGGAATTCCACCTTTTGGTGTGCCCTTATCCCAGGACTCGGAGCTTGCACTGTTCCCAGCTCAATTTCGATTGCTCCGCTGTCAGAAAAGGGACAGTCAACAGGTATGGATGTGTAAGAGTCCCTCAGTCTGGGGTGACTGTTTCGCGATTCCTTCTTCAATCGGGACAAAGTGTGCCCTTGCTGAGGTTGAGCCTGATGCCTGCTGAGCTCTGGTTAGATCCCTGACGCAGCAGATGAATAGCACATCGGTCTCAATCATCCGTCGGCCTCTGCGTAGGGAGGGAGTGCCACTGCCCCTGTGAGTCCTCTTCAGAGCAGACCATGGCTGATTATAAAGACTTTTTGGTCAGTGAGGTAATAACCACAGGGTCCAAAAAGGAGAATTGGGAGTGCAGCGACGCGAGCCACCCGAGCGCCTACGACACGAAGGGGAGCGTGGAAGTTTCCTGGCAGGTTCCCGCAGAGGGAAATGAGGTTGGCTGCAGCTGCATGGATCGCCCGGGCAAGCCAGGAGGGGTCACGTGCAGCTCAAGGGAAGCGGAGATGAAAATGGAGTCTCTTTCTGGGCACAGTTCTGGCTGAAGGGCTCATTCTGAGGCTTCTTGCAGGGGTAACTGCCTGTGTGCTCCGTTTTCGCTGCCCCTCAAAGAAAGATGGTCTGGTGCTTTCTGTTAATGAAACAAACGCTAGCAAGGATTTTGCAGGTTCCACGGTGTCACCTTTGCATTTGAGACAAACCATGATATAAGGCCTCAGTGTCACCTTCCAGGTCTGTCTGAGAGGCAACACAATATTTTGCTGAAGTGAAGCAATTTTCATGTATTCCTGTCGCTGTCTCTTCCACCCTACAAAACAATAAGCACCAGCTTCATGGTAGGGCTGACACCATTGCTGATGTCTTCCAAAATACTATAGGACTGAGAATGTTTTACTCTTTAATACTGGATGCTATTTAATTAATTTTAAATAGATATTTTGAATACTGATTTGTTAAACACCAGTTCTCTCCATATGGCAGCCACCACAGTGGGGAAGAATCATCATCCACGCAGGCTGGTCAGTGTAACTCTACAACTTCCCTGTACAGTCTACATATTTTTATTTCCAGATATTTTAAGGAAGCTAACAAGTAGGACTTTTATGTTGCATGCAGCATGGTTGCATGAACAAGTATCTACAACAACATTTCATTTTGACTTTCCATTTCCATTGGATGCCAGTAGCAGTGACACGTAACAGCAATCCTGGGCAGATGATAAGTATCGTGTTTTCACATGTCTCATGGTTAACTGGAAATGTCTGGTGTCAGTGGTACAATAAAGCGAGGTCCAACTTTGGCTGAAAAAATTATTTTGGCTAGTTTAAGAAAGCAGAATAGAAGAGGAAATAGCAACAACAAATACAACTGAAATCTTGTGAGTTAAGTGCCTTGAGTTACCAGCTCAGGGTTTTATGTTTTACACTTTTGTCCAATCACTCGTCACAGAAACAGGATGATCCAAGAACAATGTTGACAGGTAACAGCCTCTGAGATCATGGGGTAAGAACAGCTAGAGTTCTTTTCTCCTGCAACAGAGGTCAAATGAAAATTCATAAACAACAGATTTTGAATACTACTACTTCCAGTATTTAATATACATGAATTGAGGATGTTTTATTGCATGATCATTTAGTCTGACATTAAGGATTCACAGGTGTAAAAGTATTGTTTTTCCCTTCTTTATATTGAATGGCTTTTAAAGGGACAGAGAAGGTGAGGTGTACCGTGTCCCCATTTCAAAATTTTGTAGTAAAACCACAACTGGAATAGAACGAACAGGATAATAATAGCACTAAGCAAGTCTTTATGGTATAAAATTCTCCCCATTATAAGAAAGAAATGACAAAATTACCTGTCCTGCCCAAAATGTCAGAAGCTTTTAAGAAATAGCAAATCTAGTTCTGTATCAGTGCTTCTTTCTGCTCAGTGGCTTTTACTTTATCTTCTGACTTCTTACAGTGTTTAGGCTCACCTGGAAGATAAACAAATGTGATGGGAAACCTGAGTGAGGAAGTTAACCAAGTTAAGAGAATCTGCACAGCTCTAGACAGACAGGAACTTTTTCCTCCTGATTTTTTTAAGGTTAAAATGAGGTTTCAGTCACTGCTTTCTTTAATTGCTTTCTCACCAGAGTAAGCATAAGATTGAATTAACTAATCATTATGGTTTACCCATAAGGCAAAGGATAGAATGAAAACAATAGATCACAGCACAAAACAAAAATATGAAGACATTTACATGAGTAAGTGTTAATACAGTGGGTTTGGATTTGGTTTATTTTATCTTCCAACTTACTGAAAGTCAAAATTCACCCTCTGCAGAGAAATGCTGTTTAAATCCTCTTTAATGTAGGCTTTTAAATTGGGAGTAAGCTTCTCTCAGATAATGAAAGATTCCAGTGTCAAGTTCTAAAAATTCAATTAATTCAATCAGATAGGAGCAATGACACCAAGTGACACAAGCAGCTTTCAAACTAAGTGATACAACATGAATTTCAAACTGACAGTCATAATATTAAGCTGTTGCTTAAACTATTCTTTCAGTAACTTTGAATGAGTACAGCTGAGGAAATTATATACTGAGATAGTAGGCACGGGGAGGATGTAGCAAACTTACAGTGTTATTTACTAACTATATAGTAACTTCTCAGTTTTAACCAGTTGATTGAGTGATCCCACCAGTGATTAATAATGCTGAACTGAAAAAGTGAAAAAGGAAAAGCACAGAAGTCTCAAAACTGGAGAAGATGAGCTGAGAGAAGCAAAAAAGTTATTAAAATAAAAATACAGGTGGGGGAACATTTTTGAAAGCCAGAAAATGAAGGTACGAGCAGCTGAAAGGGAAAGCGGATGATGTGTGATCTGAAAGGAAAATTGAAAGATGGTGAGTTGGAGTTGAAGAAGAGGCTCACAGTTTAGAAAACAGAAAGGGAAGAGAGGAAAGGGAGCTCACGGGAATGAGAATGTGGAAAGAAGAAAATTAATAGGTATGAAATCACCATGGCTTCACTGTAAACAAGTAAGAATTGCTACTGATTTTATCCTTGTTTCATTGCCATGAATGGTGGCAGAGTGGGTGCTGCCCACTCTGCAATGCAGCCACCAGCAGATGGGCCATATTCCCCCGAGCAGCATTCTTCACCATCCCCCTTACTTTACATAAATTTAGTGTAGGTGGAATATAGAGAACCAGTTCTCCGAAGGCTTTTAAAATCTCAAAATCAGACTAACATGAATTAGAATGTCTCCAGATCTTTCAGCCTGCAGCTGTTTTTGGAGGGACTTGGCAAAACTTTTATTATTATCCATAAAGGGCACAGGGAGAGGTATGAAAGTTTATGCTTGACATAGAATGGTGAGTAGAGTTTTAGGAGTGGGATAGGAGTGGTTTGTGGAGGCCTTAAAACAAAAACTTTGTATCTTTAATTTTCATAAAAACTAAACATTCATCTCTAAACCATACATAACGTTCTTCCTGTCAATGCATCAGGTTTTTTATGTGATAAACTCTGCCCTATGAATGGTTGCTAATGGCTGTTATCTTATAATCCCCATCCTTTTTATAAACACATCATTTGCTCTTTTAATATAACCTCCCCCCATCCTCATCCCCCCCATGAACACGGATGCCTTCCCTTAGTACCAGGATCCTGATTTACTGTTGCTGTTTAGCCACACAGTGTGCACAAGGAATGCTAATGAACCAGGCACCGCAGCGATCTGTGCCCACTTTGCATGGATGTAAAGGGTTCCACACTCAGCTGAGCACCACAGGGCCACCGCGGCACTGAACAGTCACCAGCATTTGCATGGCACGGATGATTACTTGATGCCACTTGCATTACCATAAATCAAACTGGCATGTTGTTGATGTGGATCTGTCCACTGCTATTTAACCTGGTTAAACTCCAGAGGCTTTCAGTTACTGACTGCTGATGACACTGAATGCTTTGTACAACTCGATGTGACTGGGTAGTCCTCTACTGTCATATAGAGGCGTAGTTACTGATAATCTGTTTTATCGCAGATTTATTATCTCCTTTACATTTTGATATTAAGGATTAATGGGGCTATCATCATGAGTGAAAAGTTAAAAGTGTGCCAATTAGCATTTATAAATCATTGAAATGTGGAGTTGTTTAATTAAACATAAGCAGTTTTTAAAATTAATGTTCTAATTAATAAATCACTCAGGAGAAAAGGAAAATCATCACTTAAAAAAAAATCACCTTATAATAGTTCCACTTAATCTCGTAACATTCAATTAAATGAAACTGAGATGATGGAAAGGACAAAGGTATTGTGGAGAAAAATGACATTCAGTCACAACTGGAGTTCTTGTAATAGCGACCTTCTGGTTGTCCCTTTGCACTGACCAGGACCCAGGGCAGAGCTACTCCTGTTAATAAAATGCGATGGTCTACAAGAACTACACCTAGAAAGAGATGTGGTACAAGGAGAGGAAAACAGTCCCTTTTTTCCTTTTTTAATGCGGAACCCCCTCATCATAGTACATCCAAACATTCAGTGACAGTTCCCAAGAATGCAGATAGATCATCTTCCCATGTTCCCCATCTCTGTTATAATTCAATTGCTTACTCACAGAAAACCAAACTGAGTTTTCTGCTTTTTATAAAGGACAGAACAATGACAGCTAACACATGCAATTTCAATCTTAATAACTATGTTGCTTTTCTTCTTACTTTCTATCTCATTCTCCCAGCCCCAGTGCCCGCAAGTGCTTACTTCTCTACTCCAGGAGTCAGCGAGCAGCCTGGACGTCGCTTCAGCCTTCTACCTCCCATCCTTGGTACAGAAAGTACGGAGATAGAAAAATCTAGCATGGAGAATGTTAATAATGTCCTGATAGATGAACAGTGCTTCTTAGAATACTCAAATGGGAAGCAGGGAAAAAATGTAAAGTCATGTGTATGCTACCTTCTGCTTGCTTGAAGTGACATTCCGTCAAAAATACCTGACCTCAGTTCAAAGAGTCCTGTCTGGATCTGCTGGCCATCAACAGAGGTGCAAAAGTGAAAAGTGGGGATGCTACCTGTGCTATATCTCCCTTCTGTGCCGAGTACTACTGCACCATGCACAACACAGTCACCCTTGACCATCTCAAACATCGCTTATAGAGAGAAAACAGAGAGGGGAGTGAGAAGAGGAAACAGAGACTGTTGTGTTACTTGTAGTTATGAGGCTTCTACACACACTGCAGCAATAAGAACTCTTGCAGAAACACTAATATTAAGTATCTACATTTAGATAACAACAATGACAGTTTAATGGATTCCCTCCATTTAAAACGATATTAAATCATTTCACCACTGTGAAAGAAATGTGAAACATTTTAGCCTGAGTTTTCCCTTTGCTATTGAATATTGCAGACTATTCCAATACTAAACGCATGCATTGCCTTTCTTTTCAGTTATCTTTAACATGGTGGCACAATCTCTGCAGAGGTACTTAAAGCTGCTGCTGAAACCCAATATTAATTCATTTCATCTCAAAGAGCCAGGACCTGAGTCTCACCATGTGTTTGTAGAAAGTCTGCTGCCCCAGCCCCTGTACATTACAGTGATGTAAATACCTGCAGTATACTTTTTTAATTGGCAGGCACAGAAAAAGCCCGCCATATATGTCATTTATTTATAACATCTATGACATAGTTGAGAAATTAATATTAGGTCTCCTCTATGGTTTATTAGAAACATAAAGTTCTGTGAAAGGCTCAGTGCTGACTTAAAAGATTATAGTATGTAAATAATATATAGAGATAGCTTTCTCGCTATATAGTAGCATGGCTGGTCTGTCCTTAGGAAAGAAAGTTTTAAGAATATGATGACATAGTCCCTCTGTAAATCATTTTAAGAGACCATGAAATATTCAAAATATTTTTCTATTATTTTCTATTATTTTCTAAATATTAGGAAAATAGGGAAAATGCAAGAATGAAATGTTAATAAATTTAAAGCATAAATCAAACTACTTAATAACATAAAATCAGAATGTAAATGATATCATGACTGACCAATAAACCCCTACAATGGAAGAAGGCTCAATGGAGATGGGCAAGGACGATGTGCCCATCAAGCTCAGGAGATAATGCAAGGGGTGACTGACCAGAGCTGTTGCAAAGAAAGCTGACAATCTCAACACAAAGGGGAGTGGAGGGCAGCCTTTGGTATAGGTAAACACTTATATCAGTTGAGTGGATCCATTGACTATATCACAGTTGAGGGGATCAACCAGTGGTGTAGATGTTTCTGCTTGCGTTCATTAGAAGAGCATGACTGTCTCCCTGAGTCAGCCAGGCCAGCATGGAGGCAGTCAATACGTGGCTCAGCCCAATATACAGTATAAAAACTAAACAACTAGCAAAAGAATTTTGAAGAGAGCAACAGACTTGAGCTGGCTTCAACCCACATATGCTTTACTGGTGACTGGGGACCCCAGCATCGCAATGGTGAGCATATTCTAGAGACTGGTAAGGGGACTCACATCAACATTGTCATTGAGCTGTGTATTGCAATTGCTCTATTTTGCTAAGTGTAGCTTACATTTGTAGTGTGCTTTCAGTATGTTTTGTATCGTTCTGCTAAATCAGAAAACCCATGTAACATCAACTATCTTCAAATAGGTAAATTTGATATTAAATATTACATCCTTCATGCATGGAATATCTAAAAGCACCTGGTCAGAGAGTATTGGATTCTGACATGAATATGTTACAGAAACCAGGCAAAACATTCATCAAGCTCTCCATTTACCTGGGCATTTATCTATGCTGGAAAATGAACACAAATAATCACTGAAGGAGATGGATGAGAGTAAATTCAACATACTACAGTGAACAGATGTTTCACACAAAATGACAACTAAAAATGCCTTCAAATATCAGATACCTTTAAAAATAACACCTAACCAATATCCTTATTCTATGCATAGTGACAATCTGCTAAATATTTGTGGTAGTGTAAATCAGAAACTCAGCTTCATCTTGTGGTTTTCTGACTTGAGGGACTATGAATTACTTACGAGGGGATCCAAGAAAGGTTCATGAGACTAAAAGAAATGCAAACTTACTTTCTGTAGGCTTAAGCTGGCTGACCAGGGATGCACATTTACACTAGAAAAATTTTAAGGATTCACAGTTCTAAATAGGTGAAAAGTCACTATTCTAGAATGCAAGATCCAAAGAACTGGGAACATATAAATTCTCTGAATTTCCCATGACAACAGCATTTTGACAATATCATTTCCTATGACAGTATAATTTCCCATGACAACACCAAGAATTGATGACTACATTTGTTCACAAACTGTATCAGATGAACAGTTTTCAAACTAATTTGAAGACCTGTTCAGAAAGGGAATTTTACAATGGCTGGGCATGTGTTCGATCAATGGCATGAAGGGTAGCTTCTACTTTTTACACGTTCTTAGCAGGAGAAAAAGGCACAGCTTGTAGTAAAGGAGGGTTTGGAGAAAAATCGTTTCAGTTCCATTTCATTTCCAAAGATCTTTATACAGCAGTTTAAGATTTTCAGGCACAGATGTTTAGTTTCAGTAGAGAAACCTACATTTCTATACCAAGACTGTCTGTGGCAATCAGCAGCAATTCAGATGTGCACTGTAAAACCTACAATGGCTCAGATGTAAGTTGGGGGATCCCAGTAAGGGAGTATTGGCTCATCACTCAGCCTCTGGAGTTGCCTTAAAAATAATTTGCTGCTTCTCTTAGTGTGTGATCAATCTCTTGATACAGTTATGTCTCCTGCTATACCTCCCCTTTTCCCACGACTTGTTATAAGCCCATTGTTTAAGTACCACTGCCTCTTTAGTGATGCAAGAGCTGAGCAATGTCCTCATATGACCTCTGGCTTTTAGTTCAGGACCTTACCAATACTATTTATTTCCGCAAAATAATTAAATCAATATCTTATTTCTATTTCATTATTTATCTGAACTCTTTTTGAATATTGCCATCTCTAGTTGAGGAACATCCTTGGATTGGTGAATTCATGTTATTAAATCTTTTTTACCATCTTCCACAAAAAAGTAGCTTCCAGATCATGTTTGCCTTTGGAAATACACTATTACAAACTCAACCACTTCTTACTCTTTTCATAAATTTTGCAGTCTGAAGTGTTAAAATACAAGGCATTCTGTAGAAAATTCCCTGCCTTGGAAAATGAATGAGATTAGCTTTTTCTAAAATAAGAAATCTCTATTCTCATAGGAAAGGTGGGATGTCGAGATTGACAAAGCAAAAGAATGCACTAATTGCATGCTGAATTGTATCTGACCTCTCAAGCAGCAATTTTGTTGGCCAGCCATCTAAAGACCCCCAAGGACAGCTACAACACAACTGCCTTCTGCATAGTTTGAAAGATAAAAGATGCAGCTTTTCCCACTGTGTTCCTCATCCAGGAGATGGGAAACTTTTCTAAGGCACTTTAATTTCAAGTTGGGCTTTAATATAAAAAATGGTGCAAAAAAAGGTCAAAAGACAAAAATGTCAGTTAGTAGACAGCTTCAAATGCTGTGAAATTAATTTTAGTGTAAATATTTTGATTCAGGACCCTAAATTAACCATCTGTTATTTCTGATGGAAAAAACCTGTCAACCATAAAAGCATGGAGCACTGGAATGTGGAACTCTAGAATAGGTGGGAGTTCTCCATAAAAAGCATTTTTGAGAAATACGCCAAGTCATATACTTATGTCTAAGCTAAGCCTTATAAACACTTCAATGTTGCTGCTCAGACAATGCCATACTTCTGGCACAATATTGCAAGGCTCACTGTCATAAAAGCACTAGTAAGTTCAGCATTTCAATTAGAAGTGAGGAAAAGAAGTGTCATTATATGCCTTGATTAGTCTTATTACCTGAATACCTCAAATCTTATTCTAACAATAAGCAAATTCAGGAAACAAAATGAAAATGCAGAGTGTCTTTCTCTTACTTTATAACATCTATTCCTATTGCTCAAGCATCTTGCCCTTGATACTGTCTTAAAGTTACCAGATACTAAATCATAGTCAGCTTGTGATAAAATACTCACATTCTAAAGAAATATTCTGTCATATAAGGATTTTCTGGCTGCTCTGCTTGTCCTGCAATCTAGAGTCAGGAGACTGATCTTTCTGATTAAGAGAATGACACAGTCCCATGCCTACTACAGTTAGCAAATTCCACCTGCTTAAAGTTAACTCTAAAATTCACATTACATTTAGAAAGAAGGATGTGGTTTACAAAATAATAATCATATTAGGTGCCTAAACTAAGGGGAGTGCATTTTAATAGAATAATTACCTATTCAAAGAGAAAATGTTAGATAGTTCTGTTTTGAAAATTTACCTCATTCTCCAATAGCAAACTGCTATTTAAATGCAAATATGTGTCTTTAAATTACTTTAAAATAATTTTTCCAGTTCAATTAAAGGTCTTGGTATTTTATGTAAAAAATTGTTTACTGAATACCAAATAGCTAATATCAAGAAGATGTTATTTGTTTACAGCAAACAGCTTTTATTTGATGGTTTCGGGACACTACTGTTTTTACACATGCCTTAAGAAACCGTCTTACGGTGGTGGTTTTATACAACACCTTATTTCAATATTTTACATTACTGTCGATGTTTGACAGGGAGATACCAGACACTGCTGCAGCTTCACCCTGGACAGCTTCATTAGATTGACTGGTGCTCTGTGATGAAGTATTACCATTCAGTGGGTCTGTATTCTGTGTTTCTTGCTGGGCATCGGTGAGATCTTTCTGGTTCGGATCAGAGTTAGTGCATTTTTCTGAGTTGGATTCATCACTCAGAGGAGTGTCGAAAGAGACTACTTGTAGGACGATGGATCTGGGAGG
Organism: Harpia harpyja; assembly: GCF_026419915.1. Taxonomy (NCBI): domain Eukaryota; kingdom Metazoa; phylum Chordata; class Aves; order Accipitriformes; family Accipitridae; genus Harpia; species Harpia harpyja. The sequence goes on along the minus strand of NC_068946.1, from coordinate 29,729,150 downwards.
ACAGGTTGTACCATCGCTTCCCTGACTACTCTCATTTTGTATCCTTGTTGTCTCTTCCTGTAACTGTGCATCTGTGGAATTTCTGCTTTGGTCTTTTTCCTGTTCACCAACATTTTTCACAAGTTCTTCTACAAAGAGGGAACAAAATATGTGAATTAGAGAAGAAGGATATGCCACAATTGTTTGATTTCAGAGTAGTGACTGATAGAGCTGCACATGGGAACATTGTGAACATCGACTTTCTGCATGAGGACATGTGCGCTGGTGTGTTTAATATGGGTCAGATTCTGCTCCTGATTACACTATTGCAGTGGTCCACTTTCTGGTTTGATCTCTAATTTGTCCCTCCTTTTTTTGGCCATAGTACAGAGCAAGGAGCAACATCACTCACCCTGTAAGCTGAAGGATGGGAGCAGGAGGACCCGATGCTGCAGGCACATCCCCCAGCAGTGGTGTTTACCACCACGGGACTAGGAGGAGCAGAGCTCATCGGTTCTGCAACAGAGAAAGGGCATGGAGGGGAGCACCTTCCTGGGGATGGGAGAGGCATCAGAACCGAAGGGAAGCCCTGAAGGAAGTTGGGCTATCAGCCCGGAAAAGTCCAAAATGTCAGCTAATACAGAGCTTCAGCTGAAGCAAGTTATAGAGGGTTACACGCATGCAATCCAGTACTGCTGCCATTATGGCTAGTAGCACATACAGAATGGGAAGGAAGAAATATGGGAGAAATTGTGCTTCAGGGGACAGCAGCTACAGGAGAAAATAATGTTTGTGGAAGGCTCTATTCCTTGCTCTATTGCAGAGACTTGGAGAACAGTACAAATGAAATTGCCCAGAGTAAAAGGAGACAGAACAGAGCAGTACAGAGAGGCGGTACCAGGAGGAACTAGAAGGTGAAGAAAACAGAGAATGGAAAACGTGTGATGGAGGGTAAAAAGTAACTGTACCATCTTCATGGAGGGCCTATTTCTCTTGCTATTAGAATCCGTTTTGTAAATTCAGATTTTAGAATCTGTATACTACTATAGAGGATACAAAACACTACCAATTTAAAAAGTGAAAGCATTGCAGTTTGAACAACACCTGCACAAAATAGCTGCATGATATTGCATAAAATTTCTAACTTGGCTGTGCACACTGTATTAAGGGAGGAAACCAAGCATTGACATATTTATTGAGTTCACCTGGCAGCTCCCAGAAACTCTGGTTGTGAGTGACCAGTCCAAATCCAGACCAAAAGTGACGGCATATGACAACTGAAAGATAGCCCAGTCTGTAATCACATTTCTACCACAGTCAGCATTTGGCATCTTCGTCACCTCACTTTTCTGAATCCAAAGTAGGTACCCCCTGAAGTACAATTTGGCCTGTGAAATTGGATGGAAAGAAACACCTCTGAACCTGAACTGACGTCCCGAAGCGTGGAATAGTTAAATAATTTCATTCTTTTGTCAGTTCTTATACTTCCTGGAATACTTTTTAAAAAAATCAAGAACTTTCAAATTTGAGCAATTTCTAAATTGTTAAGCCATTTTTTTTGCAAACTTTAGAGACCTGCTTGTTTTGGACTCCACATCTTCTGAAACTTGGACAGGTAGTCTTTTTCTACAGACTTCAATGCAGCTCTTACAAAGAAGTAATTGGGCTAAAGACATTAAGAGATATGTATATGCAACTTGAAGCAAATCTGATGTTCAATCTAGATATGTTAATTAAAGCATCTGTCACTCATGGTATAATCTACCTACCTAAGGCTTTTGTCCCAAGAAACGGATTTAAGTGCCATATTTGCCTCCATATGGCAGAGCTACAAGCATTTTCCCTTAACTTTATAAAAAAGCCAAGGAAATTACAAGATAAAGTATTTCAGATGCGGTTCAGATGCATCAGTAAGTTGAGGAAAGCAAAGCTGAACTATAATCACACATAAAACTGTAATATTGACTCAGCTCACACTATAAAAGGTGGCTTTTTTAACCTGTGTCCTGGTTTCAGCTGGGATAGAGTTAACTGTCTTCCTAGTAGCTGGTACAGTGCTATGTTTTGAGTTCAGAGCGAAGAATGTTGATAACACTGATGTTTTCAGTTGTTGCTCAGTAGTGTTTAGACTAATGTCAAGGATTTTTCAGCTTCTCATGCCCAGCCAGTGAGAAAGCTGGAGGGGCACAAGAAGTTGGCACAGGACACAGCCAGGGCACCTGACCCAAACTGGCCAACGGTGTATTCCATACCATGTGACGTCCCATCCAGTACAGAAACGGGGAAGTGGGGGGCAGGGATTCGCCGCTCGGGGGACTGGCTGGGTGTCGGTCGGCGGGTGGTGAGCAATTGCACTGCGTATCATTTGTACATTCCAATCCTTTCATTATTGCTGTTGTCATTTTATTAGTGTTATCATTATCATTATTAGTTTCTTCTTTTCTGTTCTATTAAACCGTTCTTATCTCAACCCACGGGTTTTGCTTCTTCTCCCGATTTTCTCCCCCATCCCACTGGGTGGGGGGGGAGTGAGTGAGCGGCTGCGTGGTGTTTAGTTGCTGGCTGGGGTTAAACCACGACAACCTGAAAGCTGGTAAGAATGTACAGTATGTTTCTCACAGAATGGTGTTTTAGGACAATTCTAACCAGAATTCAGATTTGTCTTGGTTTAACTGGGTGGCTGACTACTTTATTCTCATATTAGAAGTCTCAGAATATTCATATAGGCAAAACCCACTATTATTTTTTAGTTTATAAAGCTGAATATCTAAACTTAAAATTGCTTTCCTTCACTCCCCAACAAACTTAAACTGGCAAATGACGATTAACAGTTTAATCAGAACAATGCTGATGGCCTGTTCTTAACTTCTATCATGCTGGTCTTTTAGTTCTATGACTGCCCTTGAGATGATCTCAAGCATGTCTGTTTAAGGATATCTAAAACACAGCCAAACTCTAACTCAGTTCTATGCACATCTGATGGATGTAGCTTTGAACTGGAGTATCTCTGCACCAAGTTACACCTGATAACATACTAGTTAAATGTCATACCTATTGCATTTAAACTGGTGCGATACTACTTATTCCAAAATTCAGTAGAAAAGAATATGTGAGAAAAATACTATCTTTTCTAAGTATGAAAAATAGTGTGGAATTTTAAAATCTGTGGAGTTAAAACTATTGCTAAACATTAGTCTTTTTTATGCTGATAATCATATCTGTGATTACCATTCCATGGTGATAAAATTTCAAAGTCACTCTCAGTTAAAAAAGCTTTAAGAAAAGTATCTTGTTCACTTGGGAGGAGTTTGTTCAGGGCAAGTAGGAGGAGTGGTTGGCAGTTGTGACTGAGACTGAGAAGCCTCAAGTACAAAATCCTCTGTGATGATATGACAACTTTCATTAAGACCCCCAATCCTTTTGCTCGGTATTAAGTCTCTCATCTGCTGGATATCTGAGTCTATGTTCTGACTTGCTTTGCTCCACTCGGCTTCAATCTCTGTGAAATCCACTGCCAAAAAGATGAAAAATACTGGATTCTTATGGTACGTCAGCCACTTGTGGAATATGCTATACGTGCTGGAAAAATACAGGTTTCTGCTTTCCGTAACAGCTAATAATTGTACTCTATATTATATAGGATCTTTAATATGTATATCATAATTGGCATTTTTTATCATTTCTGCTGTCCTGTCACTCCAATGAAACAGAAATATTTAGCAGTCTTTAAAAGTGACTGAGACTGGGACAGTGACCGAATAACTAGAATTCAAGTAAGGCACTGCTAAGTTAATACCACTAGAGTAAGAAAAACAGAGCTGGCGTGACGTTTGATCCCCAGTGCTGGACAGTAAGAATTGTAACAAATACTGTGGCAGAGCCTCTGCCATGAACTGCGAGGGCTCTCTGAGAGCAGGGGGCAAGGCTGCTGCCCCTCACCCTGCACTGGGCTGCTGGGAAGAGCACGTTCCTCCTCCCCTGTGGGCATACATTGCCATGGTCAGCCAGAGATGGAAATGGGGTATGTTAAATGAACAACGTAACTTGGCATTTGCAACATTGACAATATTTAGTAAGAGTAAATAGATGAATAAAATTAATAAGATTAAACAACATTTTTGACCCTCTAGAAAACCTTGATTTTCAGTTGTTTGGGGTTTTTTGAGGGTGGGCGGTGTCAGTTAGGCACTGAACAGCTTAAGGATTATCATATCCATTCAGAAAAAGGCAGACAGAAGCGTGTTGTGCAGTGCAGTGAACTCAGGGTATGTGTTATTGTTGCTACTGGTTTTGCTCTCTCTGTTTTAACTTGGTAAAAGTGCCTGGAGCCAGGCCTGTTTACATATTTTCAACTGTTTGGTATTGTTTCCTTTACAAGAACCCACATGTTATTCAGCAAAATTTGTGTGAGTTCATCACTAAAACAAATGGCTTCTCCTAACTAGTCTGTTAGGAGTGGCTCAATCTTACCCATCTCTTCTGTACTTCTGTCGTGGTTTAACCCCAGCCAGCAACTAAACACCACACAGCCGCTCACTCACTCCCCCCCACCCAGTGGGATGGGGGAGAAAATCGGGAAAAGAAGCAAAACCCGTGGGTTGAGATAAGAACGGTTTAATAGAACAGAAAAGAAGCAGCTAATAATGATAATGATAACACTAATAAAATGACAACAGCAATAATGAAAGGATTGGAATGTACAAATGATGGGCAGTGCAATTGCTCACCACCCGCCGACCGACACCCAGCCAGTCCCCCGAGCGGCCAATCCCTGTCCCCACTTCCCCGTTCCTATACTGGATGGGACATCACATGGTATAGAATACCCCGTTGGCCAGTTTGGGTCAGCTGCCCTGGCTGTGTCCTGTGCCAACTTCTTGTGCCCCTCCAGCTTTCTCGCTGGCTGGGCATGAGAAGCTGAAAAATCCTTGACATTAGTCTAAACACTACTGAGCAACAACTGAAGACATCAGTGTTATCAACATTCTTCGCATACTGAACTCAAAACATAGCACTGTACCAGCTACTAGGAAGACAGTTAACTCTATCCCAGCTGAAACCAGGACAACTTCTGTGCCGTTTCTGAGCTCCTGCCTTAAATCACTGGCCTTCATGAGAAGCAACAATGGCATTTGATACATCAACATGGTAGAAGTGGTGTCTTTCTTCCCTTAGGTTTAGGCTGGCTTGTTGGCAAAATAATTGTAATGCATCGTTTTGTTTGGAAAACTGGCAGCAGTTGTAAGGCAATAGCCAAATTTCAGAATAGTTGAAAAATTCTGGTACTTGCTAATTTTGCATCTACAGAAAATGTGTTAACTAGTGAAGGTGACTTCTTTCCTCTCCCCTTTTCATCAGATACCACTCTTCTTTCACTAAGTCACCTTTCTTTTTGGCTTAATAAGCCTCTGAAAACTGAAGCGAGTACTTTCTTTTTTTTTTTATTGTTTGCTGGAGTGAATGGGAGCACTGAATTCCTGTCAGCCCAACAAAGGACTAAACTGTCCATGAAACACTGAAACTGTCACATTGCTCAATCTCTAGCACCATGCTGTAGGACTCTGTGGTCTCCAAAGTATCGCTGCTCTGCTGCTGCAGAAGCTCTGGTGAGTCTGCATTATCAGCTGCAACACTGATTTCCACCAGCTCAGCTACATTACTCCCTGTGTACGCAGCAACATTTTCAGGACGTGGTCTACTAAGTTGTGAGGAAGCTTTTCTACATTTTGGTACCTTCTGTTCTGTGTATGTCCACCGACTTTCTTTTCCTGGCCTTTCTGTAATAAAAACCAGAGCATTCAACTACACCATCTGTACAGTATAGGGCTTATAAGATACCCTTCTGTCTCCAGCAACTGCACCACTTGAGCATGTACTGACTTAACAGGAGTGGAGAGGGGAAACACAAAAGCCATGTGTAAGCAGAACATCTCAAATCAGCTAATGGCAGCGACTGCCACAGTGCTAAACCCCAGTGAAGCAAATGCCTGCTGAATCACATTGCTATTTTCATTGGTTGTGTTAAAAATAAGCTACAATAATTTACCCTTACAGAAAGACATAATGACATTGAAGTATTAAGAATTAGCAAACTACTGAATTAAAGAGGAAAGCTGTTCATCTTCACAAAGGACTAAGTTATTTGAGGAATCTGTAATGAAGAATGCTGCTGGATGTTATGGACTCTCTGTGTATATTACCACAGACTTTGATTTCCAGGCTTGTCTGCCTTCTTTTTTACTGGAAAACAAAATTCCAGAAAGCAGTGACAAAAGACCAAAACTGGGACAGCCTGGGAAGGAACTGCACCTTTCTAAAAGACGTCTTCTCACATCAGCTATTTTAAAAAGAAGAGGAAGAGACCAGCAATAAGCATCAAAACTTTGCAGAAAATGAGAGGCCTGATGCTGGTGCCTCTGGGACTCCCAAGTAAGTTTAGAAATGTCCAAGAGTTCCCAAAACAACCATGATTTTTTCCCAACCAACCTGCCATTTTCAAACCCAAGAACACATTGTAGTAACCCATAGAGTTATTTAGACACTGATTCCTTCCACTTTCAACTCCTCACACAAATTTCATCACAGGTATAGGAGTATATAAAACCACTGCAAACCATGTAATCCAGCAGCACTTGATGTCACAGCATTACATCATATAGAAAACGTAGCAACGGCTTAATTAGCTATCAAAACTTTTTACTAAAAGATTTGGTTAAAAAGAATTTGTGAGTTTATAGTTTCCTAGGGTGGCTACCTCCGCCTTTTACCTCTCTTTTGCTGTTTAGCTGCAAGCACAGGGGCTTGAATGCTGGGACTTTCGGGACAGGGGAAGGGAAGGACATGCTGCTTTGAGCCTACTAGGGGGAAAAGGTGTTTTAAATCATGTAGTTTGTCACATGCAGAGGCGGGCCAGCTCTTTGGTGTATGCCGCAGGGGGATGTATAACAGGTTGCATTATCAGGTTCAGTTATCATTCTTTAGTCTGTGATTTACCAGGTATTGCCAATACAAAATGTTTCTTGCTACTCTTAGCTCAACCCATTCATTGTACTGCCTCAGATCATGGTGAAAAATTCTCCTTTTCCCACTGTTCTTAACACTTTTCTGGATTAGCTCAAAAATCACTTATGACCTAAACATTTTAGCACTGCAATTAAAATCACTGTCACTGGTCCTAGATGGGACTCCTTTAGCCCCCTGAATTTATTTTTCTCCAACAGATTAAAACAGTCCATTAGGGTAGACTTCGTGTGCCAAACTGTCAGTCGGTTTCTGTGACTGTCACACACGTTCTCCCACTGCCCGCCCTTCCTAGTGGCTGCTAAATCACATTAACATGCTATCAGATCATCACTCTCAGATTTTCACATTTCAGCAGCTGTTACTCTCTTCTTATTAGTGAGTCTGCAGAGAAAATCTTTCAGGCAAAATGGAACTGAACCCTGTGGTTATTGTGACTGGAAGTATGCAGGACTGAAAGTGCCCGAGGGGGGCCTGCAGGTACCATGCAGAGGTCTTTCAGAAGAGAGATTTGTTATTCAAAGTTGCTGCCCACGGAAGAAAAAAAACCCCAGCTGATCTCTACTCCAAAGATGCAATAGTTGTCATTTTTTAATATTTTTACTATCAAAATTAAGCACAGGACAGTGGGAGAGCCTCATTCAGCCTCACATATTTTTCATCCCATCCCGATGCGGTCACTCATCCCAGACATACACCTTCGAGCCGTGCAGCACAGTCCACTGCCAAAAGGTGTTGAGGACAAGGTTTGTCACTGATCACTTTACATACAAATAATGCAACCTTTGGTCAGGTCCTGTAACAGTTAATTCTTCAGAAGAGTTATATAAGCATAAAATAAGTAACACTGCTGTTGTATTATCCTGAAGATGAACAACATTAGCATGGGTTAATTAGTGATGGGCCCATTTAACTGGCAGCTGGATCCTCGGTCTGTATGCTGCATTCCCTCATGTTATATGACCTGACGTGAGTGTCCTAAGCTGTCTGTGCCTCTTTTTGCTCAACTGTAAAGTGAAGATAATGATACTTACTTATCCCTGTATCTTTACGGTGACGTCTACTGAACAGATGGTAAGCATGATTACTAGTCCATACCCTTTTACTCTGTTAAGAGTACCTGAGCTTGCCAACCACTGACCAACTTGATTAGTAAATCTTTAGAACATTTTTATGGAACAAAATAAGCATGAAGGAATAAACATTGTAGGCATAAGGAATAAACATTTTATTCTTAAAATACTAAATCATTGTGTTACAATTTCTCTGTGTTCTAAGAACTGCATCATGAAGGATCTTACATGATATTTAAATCTTTCCCAGCAAGTTATGTGTTTCTTACAGCTTTCTCAGCAGGTCAATAACTTCAAGACCCTAAAATCCATTTAGCAAACATTTTCTCTAATGAAAGAGCCTCTCAGACTCATTTGAGCATCTTTCCTGTCTATTTGCTACAACTACCACAATTGCAAAGAGCAGCAGCCATCAATGCTATCTGTTGAAAAAAAAGCACAGGATGGAATCTTTATCACTGTGTTGAGTTGAACAAAGACAGATTATCTGGTGATTAGGGGTTTGGAATATTAATTAAACATCAAGGCTTTCAAATTAGAATCCCAGATGTTTGATCATTATGGTAATTCCCTGTTAACAGCATTCCCTGAAAGGCCTGAGAAACGTTCCTCTAATTCTCCAGTGGTGAAAGGTTGAGGACCCTTAGGCTATAGAGCACTGAGCTCCTCTGCATCAATTATACAAGACATGGCCTTTTTAGCAAAATGGAGCCATCTTATTTAGTGAGCCTTCTGTTAAGGAAGCTCTCAAACAGCTGCCTAGGTAGATAAACGCTTTCCTTACTAACACAGGCTTTTCCAAAATAAAGCACACTGTTCCTTGCAGCACAAGCTGCTGGCTCTGAATCAAGTCTCGACAGCAACTATCTTTTCAGGGAGGGGTAGCACCGGCATCTCCAGGAAAGCTGCCCTGTCTCTAACACTGTCAGTGTGTCTTGGTCTTCTGCTCTGGACTGTCTGGGCACAGGAGTCAGATCATCTTCTTCAGCCCTGGCTGAGGGAGCCCTTGCTCCAGCTGAACTGCCTCCCAACCAGGGCCACATGAGTAGCCTTATCCTGAAAAGGTGAGAAGCTGGAACGAGTTCAAGTCATCCTCAGGAAATCATATGGATTGTCGCTAATTTCCTTTCTATATTACTTGTGCACCTATATTACTACATTTTATAGAGACAACTTCTCCTGAGCCTGTGAACTAATCAGGGAACAATGTCTAGTGTTCGTGGAGCCCACCGACAAGAATGCAGATGGTTCTTTTAATAGCACAAGTACTGTTTGTCATAGTCCGCTCAGGAAGTGTGTTTGGAGATAGACACTAACAATCACAGCCTGGTTACTACCATGGCACGCTGTCCTCGTACATGTGACCTCCACAGTGCACTCAGCTCTTTGCTGCTTGTCATAAATCATCTAGCTGGGAACAATGATAGCAATAACAACACTCTTTTCACCTGGCAGTGATCTACTCCTGATATTTCTTCCCTCAGTACATGCTCCTACTAACATATCAATAAAACACAAATTCATCCATATGCCCAGAGCAACCTGAAGACTTTTTTTTCATCAAGCAATAGAGTCAGAGAAGGTAACATGAGATCCACACAGGATGGAACAAATTATCTGAGATTCAAGGTCTCAGGTTATTCACTTACAAGCTTAGTCAAACTTGAGTGCAATCTGGAAGGAATTTCAAGTGGAAAGGGGATGTCTTTCAATATTTTTCCTTCTTTACTAGATGTTAATTTTGCAGAGTCTGATTGAGGATTTTCAGCCTTTGCAGGGTGCAGCTTCAGAGCAGATATACTGCTGATCTGGACCAGTTGGAGAAGATTCCTTCTCCCATTATGTGACAAGGAACTTATGTGCTACCTCAGATAGTGCTCTATAGAGGGCTACATTCACTTAGTGAAAACCTCTTTTCTAGCAGCCCTTATTGCCCACATATAGAGTAAGTGCCTGCACATTCCATTCCAAATGAATGGAAAATATCTTAACTTCCACAAAACCTATATAACCACCTCCCAGCTTTTATGAAAAGACATACTAACAAAATGTAAATCTGTACTCAAAAGTATTTGCAGTATTCAAAAAGTTCCTCTAGATTCTAATCAGGCACCCTGAAGGTCTCCATGCCATGCTCCACTCAACTGCAGATGTTGCTACAAGTAGTCTCTTTATGGGCGTAGTTTTCTATAAATATCTTCCTTGCTCTCACAGAGGTTTTGCAAAACAGATTTAACCACAATCACACAGAGCTGATATTTTTCATCAAGCTCTGGCCTCAACATCAGCTATTTCCACTTACCCATCAGTTTTTCTAATGTATGTTCTACTGTTACTCCATAATTCTGTTCAGGAAATACTTAGACATACTTCATTAGTCAAGCTGATGGAAAGAAAACAAGGGCATCCTAGAATATGGACAACCACAATCACAACAAAGTCCATGGAATCTTGAAAATTAACAGCTCTGTTTTTCACAGTAGAAAGCATGCCCAGAGTTTCCTGGATCTTGCTGAGCCTCACATTAATATTGACTGTATAGAGAAACAATCATTTACCCAGAAGAATTCTTAAATCTCTCGCTGTGAGAAGCTTTGTGTTTTCAATGGCTGTCAACAGCCCAGTAAAACTGGGCTAAATGTGTCAGTAATTTATAGAGCTCTACAAAGCACTGGAAATGAAGAGGAAATTATCTCTTTGATAGCACTGTACACCTCGAAAACAATATACCAAAAAGCTGATGTACCAAAATCAACCTGGTTAGTTACATGTAACTGGAAATGGCAAACTTCCAGACAGCAAGTTCTCCATTCTTCCATGTTGAAGGACCTTGCATGTAGATAGCCCAGGGCTGCTTGATTCCTGCAGGCTATAGCTAAGTGGTCTTGGGCACCCTGATGGTCTGCTACTACTACTGATCATCACAAATTAGCAGCTTTGTCCTTTTGACCAGTCAGTACTAGTTGAACAATACTAAAAGAGGCAATCTATGAAGCTGCTCATGAAGAAGAGATAGTATTAGTTGAATGTCCTCCTCATCTACCCCTTCTACCTAACTCTCAAGTCATTGTCACAATATGTATGGAAGCTTGTTCTTACTTAATATTCTCCTAATGAGAATATTCATTTGCAATTTAGCACTAAAGTAGAATTTAGCACTGCTCAGCAGTGTTTCTTCTGTCTTGTCTGACACCTCTTTGAGAAAAAAGATGCTGCTTTGGATGACAGGATGAAAGACAAGGCTGGCACTGGGTTCCAAGATACCACTCCCTGCAGTCAGTATCAGGTCATGTACAGCAAGACCAGTCCCAGCAGTGAAACGCTAAACTGAAATATTCCAGGTGCTTACTCAGAAACAACACAGACTGGACAAAATATTCCCAAATGGCATTCACTTAACCTGGATCAAGGTTATAATTGTGTCCAACAATTATCACAAATCATTTCACTTGGATAACTGTAACTCCAGACAATTTTCAGGTATGGCTTATCAACTAAGATGCTTGATGCAGGTTTGACTTTATTAATTATCAACCAGCAAATGAAGAGTCACTTTTTGCCTTGTTTGGGTCTAATAAATGCTGTGATTGCCCAAATCTTTAGATCCATTGGGTCATTTAAATAATTGCCTACAGCATAATCCCAAGAAGCCTGCAATACTGAATTTTGTTCCATACAGTGGGGAACAAATAGCATTTCTAATAGCAAAGTACAACTTTTACGTTTCTTAAGAAACGTGGCAGCACATACTACTTTGAATTGTTGATTCTGGCATTTAAAGCAGATGTCAGTATCATTTATGATTAAATGTGCAAGAAGGCACATTTCTAAACCAGACCTCTAAAGATAAGCTGAGCAGCACAGAGCCTTATTGTACAGGCTATAAGATTTCCTCTCATCCCCTGACCTCCTACATCTCTTTATACCTCCTGGGAAAGCAAAATAGGACCATCTAAACAAACATTAAGACATAAAATATACGAATACAAGACAACCACTTATTTTTATAGGTTGAAGTAAATTAACAAATAAAAGTAGGGGAGATCTTAGGGACTAACCTATAAAAACATTCCACCTTAGTATATCATACCTTCTACTGCTAATTCTTTCCATCTTTCTTTGTTTGCTTGAATGATCTTCATCAAGTTGTCCTTAAAGCTCATTAGGTCTACAGTAGCCAGAGAATTTTCTGTCTGAGTCCCTCCATCACTTGTACTTTTAAAACTGGGTCGTCTTTGTGCTTCAGCATTGCTTACTGCTCCCAAACTATTTTGGCTGCAGAAGGAAAAAAACCCTAAATTATGAACACAGTCAGGCAATTTTAATAATACACAAACAGTTAATTTGAATCAAATTCCTTAGGACCTACATGCAATCACTAACTCAAAATAGTAGTTTTCACCAAAGAGTGCCTAAGACACAAGACAGTTCTTCAATTCATGAAGCTGCAACCTGGGACTGATTCTTACTGACCTTTTTCCAGGGAATTCTTGAAAAAAATGTGACAGCTGAAAATACATTACTTATAAGTTGGTTCTTGAAAGAATGTTTATGTAGCCATTTTGGAGCAGCTTCTCAGCTGTGTTTTTGAACAGTGAATGGTATCTTTGGGACTCACAGGGGAGACATCTGATTGTTATTTGTTGACCCATTCAAAAAAAGCAGGACATGAAAGTATATGACAGATAAGTAAGCTTAGCTTCAGCTGAGAATTCCCTTCAAGGTACATGCCTTCAAGTGTAGTCAAAGCAGGATTTAGTACAGTGGCTTTAAAATCCACCTAAGAGCTACTGCTGCTACCTCACATGTAAGGCAAGGTAGAAGTCAAACACTCTTTGTATGTGAATATGCAGATACATGTAAAGGTGGGGAAAAAAAGAACGAACTCTCTTTTTTTCTTAGGATTAAAAAGTCAGACCTATTTCTGGCCTTGTACGGGTAATCATGTCATACCAGATTTTGTTTACTCAATTATGCTATATAGTTTATCTCATCGGTACCAAAGACAGATGTTAATATGCATACAAATGATTTTCCATCAATCAGAAAATATGGTTACAGTGAACGTATCAGTGAGAACTGCACAAGGAGAGTTAACTGTAATTTCTGTGTGCTCCAGAGATGTTGAACGGGATAGAATGGAAAGAATAGGCTATAATTCTAATGTCTTCCAGGCACCACAGTGAATGTCACACCATATACTCATGGTGTCCACCCAGTAGTGTTTGTGCAACTCTGCTGGCTCAGACGTTCCTGTATCATGCTATAGGCTCTCCACTCTCTTCATAAGTGTAGGTCTTGATTCCATACTAAGAAAAAAAATCCCTTTATCTTCCATCTCATATGAGGAAGCATTGCTGGATCATAAGCCTTTGTTCACCTACCACTCAGTCATGAACATCAACCGAAAATTAAGCATGGAGCTACTAATCATGTGCAGCTGCTAATCACTCATTTTTGAAGAAGTGAGTAGGTAAACAAATTTGTTATCAATAATGCCTTAGTTTAACACTGTTCCCCAAAACACTAAGAACACTGTCATAAATACCTACTTGTAGTAAATTCCACTTACTTCTAGTAACCAAAATACATGTAAACTCACAATCAGAAAAGACCTTGGTTCACCATTTTGCTATTAAAACCTAACTAACGCACAGCAAATGAAAAACTGCCCTGCAGAGCTATCATATTAGTAGCCTCAGTGAAAGCTCAAATTACAGTTTAAAAAAAAAAAAAATGTGGTAACAGAGGCAATATTTGTAAAAGCAGCATCTGATTATTGAACGATGCTTTCAGCATGGAGTGACTCGGATAACATTGTCTGCATAGCTAGTTTGTTTTATAGACAACTTCTATCATGATGCAAAAATCAAGAGCGTGGTGGGCAAACCCTGCCCCTGCATCTCACTTATACTGTATTTAGTTCTCTCAAGTGGAATATAAGTGGAATCAGTTTTGTCTCAATTGTATATATCATATAATACTAACATGGAAAGGTGAAGAAGGAAAGTGACCTACAGCATAATAAAAAACAGAAAAAAACCTGAAACCACCTTCACCACCTCCACTTCCAATTGTCTCTCAGGAAGGAAGGAATGACTTTTGGTACTGTCAATTAAAATTATACTGAAAATGGTTCAAGAAAAGAGAACTAGGAACTTCAACAATCTATTGCAAATATTATAGTCAAAGGAAAAAATTGTTATTAGATAAGCTGTAGAAAATCAACTTTATATTTTATACGTGTGTATTCTGCTCGTTATTGTGGTTTTGCCTTTTTATATGCACGATCATCCACAGTCAATGGAGTAATAGCATATTGCAAATACAACACAGCACCACATGGTGGCAATACTGTACAGCTATTTATGTTACTTTTCCAACCGTTAAAATGATTGCAATAATTCTGAGAATGACATTATTATGTTAGTTTATGTTAGTTCAATAACTAAGCAGTGTATTCATACCTGGGTGTCCCAAATGCAGGACTTTCAGATTTTGACGCTTCCTCTATAAGAGGCATAACAATTTTCTCCATTGAGTCCGTAAGAAGAGAAAATGTTGGTTCTACTATGAAATCAATGAAACCTAAAGAAGAAAAAGAGAGAAAACCAGATTTTACATTTCCACAACTCTCAAATCTAAAAATAAATACTTGATATCAGGCTGATTTTCTGACTGTAGTCCTGATTTAATATACTAGATACCACTAGTATAATCTTGAAGAAAAAGGCACAACTAAAAACAAAAACACCTGAAGCTGTGTAGATACTAGATATTAGTTAATTATAGCTTTTCATTCCTTTTCCTTGTAAATTTTATGCACCGCAGAACACACCTACCATTTGAAATGAATATTAATTATTGAATAGAAGGGAAGCTACCGTTGAGCCAGGGGGCTAGAAGTCATACTGTCTCTTTTACCATTCGGAGCTTCTTGCCGAGGAGTTAACATTTCAAACTACTGTTTATTATTCAGTGGAGGTAAAGTGTTATTTCACAATGTGTAGGAGTGCTCTGTCAAATCAGTGAAGAGAACAAGTAATATCCTTAGGAGACAGCGTTCATCCCACAGTTCTGAGATGTCAGCTCTGAACAATGTCTTCTACATTTTAAAGTGCTCATCAAGGTATGGAATGACACAGTGAGAGAATGAAGCATTATTCCCTGCTGAGCACTTAACAGAAAAAAAAATAAATGCTAAAACATGAGCTAGCAATGGTTTTCCAGATGTATTCATACTCTAACCATGCAACACAGCACAAAGGTGAGCAACAGTGCTTCAGCATAGGATCCAGCTTCCCTCCTGCAGTAGGTATGACGCTCAAGCATGTTGCCTTTCAAGTCCCAGTGAAATGGAATAAAGGACATTTTGAGTGACAAGATCAGACATGATGACATGCTTCAATTCAAGGATAAGACACTGTCACCTAAAGAATCTCTCCTTAAGTACTGTGTTCACTCACATAAAAGGTACAGCTGTTGGTAGGACATACTGCTTTACTCAGTATGCTTCTAGGGTGTGTCCTTGTAACTAGCCCCAGTGATCTTTACCAGTTTTGATTTCCTTATTATTGCTGACGGAAACAGGGATAGAGACAGCCAAGACACGCATTTCTGAAAATGGGAAGCTGAATTTTGGCCACTGTTGACCAAAATGCAATTAGGATTGACAGGAACAGAATGCAGTGGTCCTTGTCAACCTAAGGAGGCTTGACCCTGTGTAGTTTGACCCTGCCACACTGACAGTCTTAACGGCAGTCCAGAGCTCTGATGTATGAATCAACTTTAAGTTGAGATGCATCTACAAAACAGTACCAGGCTTTCAGATTCTAGTAAAGACAGACCTGTGAGATCTTGAGCAAGAGTCAATCTGTCTGAGGACATGATCTACCAAACTCTAAAGTGTGTCCAGTAGAAGTTAGGCTCATGTCCAGTGCTTTGGTTAATCCCTCTCCTACCCCTCCCTCGTTGGCATGACATATGCTGAAATTACTTCATGTTCTTTTGAGACTAGCACATTTCTGCTGTAAGAGCACACAAGTTTGGTGAACAGATAGGTGCAAAGAAATACCTTCTATATGATGGCATTTGGAACATTTAAAATTCAAAATTAGTATAAGAAATGTCCACATGATTTTACATGCTCCTACACATACAAGCAAAAGAAAAAGAAAAACACAACTTGTCATTACCTATTTGGGACTGAGCTACCAAAGTAGACTTGCGGTCACAGAGTGGGGAAAATTGAAGACCTAAAGCAGCCTCCTTGTCTCCCTGCAAATAACAATGTTTAATATTAAAAGCACATATTTGATAGAGAGACAGAGAGACAAAGGAATCTGAATATTCTTAGTATTTATTCAACAGATTACTTTGTTCACTTATATTCCTAAATAAAAACAAGCCACAGGCAAAAAAACCCTCTTTATTTATCTTTACATTTTCAAGAAAAGTAAAAGTCAAAATTCTAACTTACATTTGACAATTTTTATATAAAGGAACTTGTTGCAAGCAAGTTCTCCTCAAAAGCAAGGCATCTCCTAATGAGGTTTAACATATATGAAGTCCTTCAACATTCAGAGTTTAGTCTTGCTAATCCCAGATGTAATGGGATTGGAGATATTTAGACATGTTTGTAATAGTATGCCAAATGCTAAGTGTTTCCTTCTATTACATTGTTTTACCCAACATGTAAAATTTCTTCAATGGATTTACACAAGTCAAGGACATGATCTGACTTGAACACATTCTAACTATCAGGCATGTCTCTCTGCTGCTGAAGCCATAAAAAAGCACAAGCTCAATTTCACTACAATGATCATAGAATCATAGAATGGTTTGGGTTGGAAGGGACCTTAAAGACCATCTAGTTCCAACCGCCCCTGCCATGGGCAGGGACACCTTCCACTAGACCAGGTTGCTCAAAGCCCCATCCAACCTGGCCTTGAACACTTCCAGGGAGGGGGCATCCACAACCTCTCTGGGCAACCTGTTCCAGTGCCTCACCACCCTCACAGTAAAGAACTGCTCCCTTACATCTGATCTAAATCTACCCTCTTTCAGTTTAAAGCCATTACCCCTTGTCCTTTCACTATACGCCCTTGTAAAAAGTCCCTCTCTGGCTTTCTTGTAGGCCCCCTGTGATGATTTGTACAACCTAGTTCTGAAAATATTTCAACACCTAACACATTAAAAGAGTTTTTTTGTCGTAACAGTCTTATCAGACGGGGGGTGTTATCTTCATTTTCAGCATGGTAGGCCAAATGGCTTGCAAAAAGAAAGTCTAGTGGTGCAAAAAAACGTGCTGTTTCATGATCATTCAGTGGGGTGCAGCACACCAGCTGATGGATTAAGGGGGCAGTATCAAACTTCCTTAGTCTTTTTATCATGTATCACTGAACTAGATTTGAGAAAAGTTTAGAACTATTATACCAATAAAACCACTTCAGCCATAGGAACAGATGTAGCTCGCAGATTGTGTTTCATATGGAAGCGGAGAGTTTTATCACTATGGCCTTTAAATTTTACACCCAAGTGTTCATAATCTGGCTAGAAGAACACATGAACACTTACTACTAGGAGCAGTGGTAGTGGCATTTCCATGTAAATGCAGGAGCCAGATTGTGATATAATATAAACTGTGGTAGTTCTAACAATTTCAGCCATTGTTGAATACAGGATTTCTAAAGCAATATTAATTTTTTAATCTTCCCTTAACTAGTTTTTAAAAAAGAGAAAATTCCACAGTAGCAAAGAATCAGTTTGAATTTTTTTATGTTTTCAGGTAGCTCTTTACCCCAACTATGAATTACTTTGCAATTAATACAATACATAATTAATACTTAAATGTCATATAAGTCTAAGTCTATTGTAAATTGTAATAATGGACACAGCACTGATATTTGAATTGATCATTAAAATTTCATGAGATTTAAAATCAAAATAAAGATCAAAACAGTAAAAAAAAAAATTCTTTGTCCAGATGCTGAACTCACTGGACAAATTCTCTTTTTGTGCTTTTGGATCTATTCAGACTGAGAGCAGAATGCTATAGGAGCTGTGACACTTCTTTGAGTGACTTGAACTATGTATTTCTTTATTTTTAAGGTTTTGAGATGGGTGGGTGTATTTCTATTTTAAACAAGTAGCTCAGATTTTCCTTGGCATTATAACACACTTTCTGTAGCTGTTGCTTTTAAACTTAAAGCGTTGTTTGGCTTTTTCCCTGAAGTTAACACTGGCACATATTTTAACCGTTAGCTGCAGTTAACAAAGTTTTTTGTCTAGGTGAATGTTCATTTTTTGCTGGTGCTCACTATTTTGAAAGCTGCCTGTTAAAGCATTGGGTTTACATCGGCAGTTTCAGACTCTGCTGCTTTTTCCTGTAAGGCAGTAGAAGTAGTTGAATTACTATCTTTAAAGAAAAGAAGAGGAGAAATTAGTGGGGTTTGTATATATTTGGACTACTTCATCTTGGCTGACACAGATTTAGAAATCCCAGAGGTTTCTACCACACACTTTCAGATCAACAGACCAGAGGATGCACAACCAAGTCAGTGCATCTAGCAAGCAGGAGACCTACTGCGTCTGCACTGCTCAGTGCATTTATATATGTACAGTTACTTAATCACACTTTAAATGTGCTGGAACTACTCCACACACGCTGTTCTTAGTAGTATGTATAAAGAGGGATTCAGTTCCTTGCACACTCCTCTACAGCCTGAAAGACTTTGACATTTTATGCTGCTGAGTTGCAGACATACATACATGGTGATTTGATTCTATTGTTAAATGCCTTCTCAAGTGTTTGAGCAGCTTATTTGGGATCCAGTTACTTCTTCTAACAGAAGGATAAAGGAATAACTAAAACCTTAGCTCATCCTATGCACTCAACAACCAGTGTGGTACTGTTTATTTCTAATGCTACATGCACTTGACTGGACACACTGCCTCACTGTCCCATGGGCTCTGTCTAGCCTGTCTCTCTGTGTCTAAAATGTTTTTACAGTTGGTCATTTTTGACCTTGTCAAGTAATATATATCCGAGGTAATCTGCTCCTCCTTTTGCCTCTCAAATTAAAAATCCTCATCATTTCCATTTACAGAAGCAGACACAAACTCATGACTCTACTCAGTATTTCCACAAAACTCAGCCCATTCATTATTTAGATTAAGGCACCAGCTCTCCAATCTGTCTCCCCAGTGCAAAGCCCAGAGTCAAGGATGTCCTGATGCTCCCTACTGAGAATTCATATAAAGAACCTCTAGGAACTGAGCAAGAACCTTCTAGGGCAGATGGGCCTAACAATCTCAAGGTTTAACATACTGACTTTTTTATTCCCTGACTCCTTTTTCCAGTGTGATCCATCTGATTTGAAAATGTCAGCATATAGCAAAATAATGACAATCAAACTGAGCAAGACACACTCTGTTCCGTTATCTGTACTAACCATTTTTAAAACGTGTGTATAACTATAGAAACCGTGTAATACCTAAACGGGATTTTGGTTATCAATTGTATGTCAGTAATGGTTATGTTAAAAATGTGCACGGTCACAAATATTCATTACAGGGAGAATATTACCCCTTTGAAGAAATGGGTTTTTTCACCTGCTGAGGTCAGTAAAAAAATGGCAGCAGTGACACCAACACCTACTGGGCTTGCTCTTTGCATTCAGTATCTCACAGAAATTAAAAGACTTTCACAAAGGTGCGTCTTCATTTTTGTTTTAGGATATATGGCCACAGCATTAACAGGATGATACCAGCTAACCTCTGGCTTTGGATCAGGCTGTTATGAAAGCAAAACCTTCAGATCTATGTGGCATATCCATGGCAAGTACTGGCAAGGAAAAGAAATAGGAGGTCTTTCTGAAATGTGAAATGGAGACAACTTTTTGCCGCCTTTGCTGAACATGAATTCTTCCTATTTTCAAGTCCCTCATCCTACCCTGCCAGTGCTTCTTTTTAACTCAAAGCATATATAAATCTCTGTCTACAGAATGAAAACAGCTTGACAAGTTATATTATAATTGAAAGAAAAAAAACACTACAACACTCAGAATCCTGGTATCAGCTGAAATAGATATAGAGCTATAACAATTTCATCTTATTCACGCACATAAAAGTTGAATTAATGTCAGTGGTATGTATGAAGAGTGGGGAATATATACTACTGAATATGATTGTCAATCACAACCAACAGCATCTTTGCTGGTAGACTTATGAAAAGATTTAATTGTGTAACCATTGCTTCTTGAACTAGATTTACTAAAAGATTTTAAAATGGCACCTGTCGAAAAAATTCTTCCATCAGGGCCATGGTCCACCGGTAGTGCAGTTCCCAGGATTTTGCTGGATGGCTTATGTCTGCTGCATGTAGAATCAAAGACATGGCTTTGGCTTTGTCTACCCTGTTAATTCAAGGACATGCTCCAATTATCTCAAAACAAAAGCAACTATTTAAATTCTTTTCTTGTACATTGCCTCATTGAAAGACTATAGATAATGAACAAAATGGAAAATAACCTACCCCTCTGTCTGCTGTAGAGTATGTCGCATCGTTTTAATTTGTTGAAAATGACCTGACATATCTGTAGACAAGACCATCTCAATGACCAAGCTACGCAACTCCCTAAGAATAATTAAAAGGAAAATGACTGATTACAATTCATGTATTCTATGTATGGTACATTTGTTTAAGCAGTACTTGTTAATTTATAACTTTCTAAACAACATCACAGGTTTTATTACATTTTAAGAAGCGTTTAAATAAATTATTAACAACTTGAATGTTGTATCCTAAAGGGATTCTGTGAAAGCAGTGTACTTCAGAAAATGCACTCTGCAATCATTATTTCAGAGTCATACTGTTTTGTAATTCCTCTTTTCTAGTGTATAAGCTAAAATTACATGCAGTCCTGTCACCCATTATAAGTCTTTCCTTATTTTTTTCAGCAGTAGACTACTCAAAAAACCAGTTGGTCTCTGGGCTTACCACCACACAAGAGGATATATGTGTGTCTTTCATTATTGCCCTCATATTAGTGCAGAGCAGGCATAACACTAAACCTAGGAAGAAGGCTGTGGAAACACTAGGAAGAGCAAGACGTACTACATCTGAAACAGTATCAACATTATAGCAATATATGAACATTATGACAAACTACCCTTCATCTCAAAAATACCTTATTGCCTATTTCATGAATCAGAACAAGTTTGGGATTTACTATTTATCTGTATCTTGGTATTGTGATCAGAGATGTTGGCTTGTACATCAGCTTTCTATTAAATGAATATGAAAATAGTAAACCATGAATCATGTAAGAGAGTGTATTAATTCTGATTGTATATGAAAGTATATTAATTTTGTCAACAATAAATACTGATTTGGAAAATCCTGTTTCTTTGATGTAGAAGGATTGTACATAGACCTTGTACAAGTCTGCTGAGTCTTTATTTACATACTTTTTAAATGGCCTAGGAGGATTTATGTGCAAGTGTTGCTTATATGTGTATCAGGGACAATTCACCACATTAAATCTTTGATTATGTAGCATATATCTTCATGAGCACACCCCCAGTCTTAAGGATGTCCAAGTATCAATTACAACAGTAGAATCCTACTTTAGTCATTCTCACTGATCTTTCATATTGTATTCCTATCTTTGATTTACTTAATAATGCAGTTTTTTCAAAGGACTACGTTTTAAAGAGGTAAATTGCAATTTTCTTTAGGTCTGTTAGAATAGTTTGTTATAAAAACTATAAAGACTGTTTTTGAGCCAAATTAATTGCATATTTAAACTGATACTCCTTATTGATTTTTGTGTATTTATTCCTGATTTGTTTTGATGTAACTGGATAAAGACTCAATCATCTCTCTTCTACTAAATAATATGCAGCCATAGCAACTTGTGTTTAGAAAATGCCTTACTTTATCTGACCTCATAATAAGATACTAATTAATTTGCATCCCAACTGTTCCTCCTCCGCATTGCTTTGAAACTGCACCCTTCAAACACAGCCAAACCCATTAAAAAACAAACAAACAAAACCCAACAGCTAACACTGCATGAAACCTGAGGGCTCTGCATTGTTAAACCCTGTTGTTTGTAAGACTGAAATAATTATTACTTCCCCTTTCTATGGCAGATTTTCCTAGGAACTTTCCATGTCTGAACTTCTAAGAGCAATCAGAAATAAGCTCACCCCTACTACACAAGACACACAGAGAAGCAAAATGTTGCTTTCAGTTTACTCACGCTGTCACGGCAGCAGGCAAACCCTAATTCTTACCTCCATCACCTGAATAAAGATCAAACAATATAGCACAACCCTCCTCACACACTTCTGAAGATTTCAGGCCACTAAAAAGCTGCTGAACAGCAAAGGAGAGGCTCTCCACCTACAGTCTGCAGTTGTTTCCTGCCTGCGCTCCCATCCATCATCAACAGAGGGATGGAAAATTGAGAACTGACAGGGAAACATTTAATAAAGGTCTACTAGAGCTATGAATGCTCAGCCTGCTACCATTGCACAGAAGATTACTCTTGGACTTAAACCATTCCCAAATCATTTCCCAGGGAAAAAATATCATCTCAACTTCTGTATTGAAGGAGACCTCAGCCAATCTCACAGGTAACTGCTGGACAGAAATCTCTGCCCACTTCATTAAGCAGTCCACAGCTACAGGCATCAGGATAATACAGTTAGCATTGCTCATACTACCATGGCAAAAAGATACATAGGTGTTGTCATCTTTAGTTCTATGACAGGAAGTGGTATCAGCATTCGTGTACAGTGCATAGTGGATTTTTGGGGCCCACAATTGGAAGATTACTGGGTTTGAGTATACAACGTCCATTTTTCTTAAGTAAACTGTCATGTCCTGTGCTGTCATCCTTTCTTAACCCTTCTATATCCTTATGTCCTACGGACTGGATACTGTAAAAAAATAGATGCAAGATGGTGTGAAAAGATGACATGAATAATGCTATGTTAATGTAATAAACATGTAATAAACAAGAGACAAAGAATGGCACATGAATTTCTTGGAAAAGTAGTTAACCAATAAACAGAAACCAGCTTTACCTGGGTTTGTCCATGACAAAGACATTTAGACAGCTGGAAACTAATGAAAAAATGCAGGAACAGGCTAAGATGAGCAAAAGCAAGTTGGGAACTGAAGACATAAGGTTCATCTTGCAAGTAATAGCAATCCTGCTTTCCTCAGACAGAAGACTCCCATGTGAATTTGTGAAAGAATAGCCGGTCATTATGCATTGTATATAATGCATATTGTTTTGTTAGTCTTTTTTATATAATCAGAGAATATATCATTGTATGTCTTATGACTGGAATGGTTTGACACATTAACACTGCCTGACCACCTATGACTGTTGATGTAACACATGGGGTGCTAGAACACTAGAAGCCTGGTAAAGCAGAGGAGAAAGGAGAACAAAAAGGGATCTCTCTTTAGTTATTTAGGGGCACTAAGTGAGAGAAACAAGACAATATGAAAGACTGGAATGTATTTTCAGAGTTGAGAAAAGAGTGAGAAATGACTATGAATGTCACATGCGTTATCCACAAAGGACATCCTCATCAGAATGCTGGCAGTGTTTCCCTGCTCAGACCCAAACCCTATGTTTTAAACTTAATTGAAGCTGACAGTTTATTAGTGCATTTATCTTCTTAATGTTAACATGTAGAAAAGAAAATGTAATACTATAAAGTCATTCTCAGTCATTTTGCTTCATCTTGCTGAAATAATTAGCAGAATCACAGTTTAAATAGGCAGCGGTGTTAAATTTTTTAAAAATGAAATTGCTGCAATTCAAGAAAACAGATCTGACAGTAGTCAAGAAATTAATCAGTGCCAGGAAGTACATTAAAAAGTTGAACAAATTATCATTTCAATTTACTGCCAATCTGATTCAGTGCAAACTTCCAAACTGTTAGTCTAACAGTATGAACTTCAGTATAGAACCAAGAAGTTCGCTCTAGTAATAACTAGAAAATTGAAGAGCTTCTTTTAAGTGGCTAACAGATCTGTCATTGCACCAATGAACAATGGTATCTGATGACAGGGTAACGGGAATTTTTGGATATCAGAAACGAATACCAGGAAACCATCATTTCCATGACTGACCCTCTGAATTAAAGTATCAGACTTCAACAGGTTGTGCAGGTTCTCAGGCTGGCGCTTTGGAATTTACTGGTTTGTTTGAAAGTACAGACTGTAATTGCCTAGCTAAGTGACAAAATGTGGAACTGAGTGTCCTAGTTTAGTTGCTTGAGCTTATTAACCAGTTTATACATCTCTTCTAAGTTGTACTGAATAGCCCCAACAAGAGACCATAAATTCTACTTTCCCTGGTTGCCAAATCCCACCAATGTCAAATTGGCTGCATATAATAGTGGACTGGATCTGTGCAGCCACTCTAAATAAACAACATTTGCAAAACTAAAATAAGATCCTCCAGGAAATCCTAACTGGTTTACAGTGAGAGGAGATTGAAAAGCAAATGCAAACACACCCAGTGTGTGATTGAGCAACTTCTGAATGAACGTGGTAGTTTATCACAGGTTAAAAACCAAGGAGAAATTAAATGCAACAGAAGCTAGTGCAAAGGGTCCATAACTGGACTGGAAAAAGAACTGTGGAAAGACCAGACTGAGGAATCTATGCAGAGAAGAGTGTGCTTCAGAAATGTAAAATCACATTGCTCCCTTATTCTGTTGCAGTCCACCAGAGCAATATGTATAAACATCACACACCTGGAAACCATAGGGTTCTCCTTCCTTTGGCAAATATTGTCTTTAACAGGATTTTCCATCCTATCACCCTCTTCCGCAGTGACATAACAAAAGAGTACCACTGGGATGCACTGTACTAGCTGGCAGCCAGATTTCTGGCAGCTGAAGCAACTGCATGTTGCTGCAGGGATACCCAAACTATACTCATTTATGGTAGTCTCCAGTGATGAAGGAGCCAGGACTGGGGAGGCACATGAGTGTCTTCAACCCATCCTGGGTCCAGCCCTGAACTGAAATTCAACTGAAGATCTGCCCCTTTCTACCTGAAAGCACTCTCTGGTAGGACACAATATGAAACAACACTACTTCTAAAAAACATACTCAAGGCAACAAGTCTGAAGATTTGAAAATCATTACGTCTCTACAATGATGGTTTTAAAAGACAGAATAACAGCCTCTGATGGCTGTCTACTGGCACAATCACTTTGTCCATACTCAGTAGGTAGAACAAGCAAAAATAGGGTCACAGAGACCTATCAGCCCCAGAACTATCAGGCCCCAAATAGTTCCAAGTAGAGCAAGGCTGGCTCATGTTGGCAATGAAAATCTAGGTGTATATGACAATTATTGCTGAAATTTACAATTTACTTCCAGAGATCTTTCTCTAGAACTAAATTTACAACACAAACTTTATGGTAACTAAATCCAAATTAGTAACCTCTGAGAAGAAATCTTTTATGAGAATGAAAAATTGTATGCTTCCTCTCTCACTTTGTATTAAATAAAAAATTAAAAATACTTTAATATTAAGTGTTTTGGAGTAGCTACAGAAAAATAATGAATTGAAAACCAAAAGGGTCAGCAGATTCACATTCAATAAAAGCTTTATTTAGGGGTGTTCTGATCATGTAGATAAGTAAAATCATGTAAATCTACCATGTAAAACAGTGTGTCTCTAAATATACACCACACCAGAATTTGATCTGACATTCACAGATTCCTTGATAAGAGTATAGTTTTGTGAAAATATAAATAAAGCAGAGTATAGCTTTGTTATTCATGGTGGCATCGTTCATAGTGGAGACTTGCCTGGAAGCAGAATCTCTCTCTCTGACTTCACAGACCACCTATTTAAAAGTTATTTTTAGGATCTCTGAATGATAGCTATGTTTCCAGAAACACACAGAAGACTCATATTTTAAGTGCTATATGTAGCGATCAAAGATATACAAAGATGACATGTCCTTTTTACTAATGGAGAAAGTCTCATCTCTAACACTTGTTCATTTTGGTCTTACAGGTCTTAGTATTTGTGACATATCAATTATGATCCTGATTCTTTCAGCCGGTCAAATTTTCTTCAGGAATTACACTAAAATTAAGAAGAAGGAAAAAAAAAAAGATATTTCAGTAGTGCTTCTGGGCCTTTACTTATTATTTTTGGACTCTCCAGATAATTCATTTTTTAATGCTTAACCAAGATGTGACTATGCTGTGCTATGTTACACAGCAGAAATCCCAGAGGCAGTAGTGCTCAAGCTGGCAGCAGAGTGTGACTCTGCACCAAGGTTTTAACCCACTGTTAGGCAAAGGTGACCTAGCTCAAGAGGGGCAGCACTGCGGTTTTCCTGAAGAGCTATCTCACCTGAGACACTGTCCACACAGTCCAACACTGTGCCTTGTAAATGCACAACCTCACTTGGAAAATTATATGGAGTCTCCCAAACAGTACCTCTTTACACCACAGCAGCCTTCCCTAAGCTCTAAATATCCATTACTCCTTCCAGTGCCAAAGCTTCTTCCTGTAATTTGAACTCTTAAAATAGGTTTGGTGTTTTTTATTATTTTTAAATACTGGAATTAATTTTGAATGTCACAGTAGGTCTTACCTCCAGTCATCTTTGGTTAAATTTGCCAGGATGTTCATCTCTTCTTCTTGCATGAGTCTATAAGCAGCACTTACATGATGATTTTCAAGAACAGAACGGTCATTGTACAGTATTGCAACATCTGACCTAGTGTTAAAAAAAGGCAGAATTTGCAATAGCATCCCAATGATGGCACTGGGGAAGGTAGGACTGTGTATTCTCTATGAGAACTATTGACTAAGTTCATCAAACTATGTTTATTTGTTCCTATTGTATCAAATACTGATAAAGTTTCCATCCTAAATGCATAAAAAATTATCATTATACCATTGTATATACTGTTTGTGGGAAAGTCATATTTTTAAATGTGTGATGTTTTATTTATATAACTGTAACAAAAATTTGTGAGGAGATCTTTGAGCTTCTTGACTGTAGGTAGGATCGTAAAGCAACAGAAATGTTCTAATTAAGCTACTCAAGTACCCTTTGGCAACACAACCATTTAAAATGCAATGCATTCACCAACAAAGGGGGCTCCACACATAGCATGGGTATTAAGAAGTTACTACCCCTGTTCTGAGAGTTGTGCTTTGGCCTATGTCACTCATAATCAGAAGGAGCTGTAAATAATAAAATATTAAAAAACTTCAATTTCATATGTTTTAAACGGATGCCATCTTTTGTCAGAAAAACAGCCAAACCTTGAGCCTCATAACAATGGAATGGAAGAGATGCTAAGCTGAACTTTGATTGCATTCAAGTGCTTCCTAAAGCCAGACTCTTACCCTAACGTTAGCACCCTCGACAGTATCCTTTCTCTCTTAATTAAAGACTAACCTACAATATCAAAATTACATATAGATTTTGATGCTGTATGGATTTATCATACTTAGCTTCAGACTTCATTAATTCTTGGGGAATTTGTTTCCCCAAGACCTGATCTGCACTTGCTAAGCAACCTTGGGTCTCGCCTCTCTGCTACACTTCTGTCTTCATAAAACTATTCCTGAGTATTTCAATTTGGCCAACTGAAAAGTCTGTACTAGAAGAAAGGTGTACAGTGCAGTTACTATGATATTAATAAGGTAAATTCAACCTCTTGTTCTGTTGAGCAATAGTATATATTCAGTGTA
This sequence comes from Harpia harpyja, assembly GCF_026419915.1. Lineage (NCBI taxonomy): Eukaryota > Metazoa > Chordata > Aves > Accipitriformes > Accipitridae > Harpia > Harpia harpyja. The sequence goes on along the minus strand of NC_068946.1, from coordinate 29,701,310 downwards.
ACCACCCACATGTACGGTATGGTACCGAGGAATCTAAAAAATGAAAATAGGATTGGAAACTTTAGAGGGAACAACCCATAACCTACCTAAATAATGAGTATGTTTACATCCATAATCCTACTAAAATCATGGGAAAATCTGTGATTTGCCAATCACATATGTTTAATGAAGCACACTTTGATCCACATAGCTGCTTATGGCTAGTTTGAAACAGTGCTAAGATTTGCTATGACTATGACAGCCATTTCATCAGCTTTTCTCAGGCAAAGGAAGCCTGGAGTCATGGCCCTGGGATGCCACATCAGGGCCAAGCTCTACTAGGAGGGAAGAATGAGCCCCATCACAAAACAAATACCTGTTTGCAAGTATGCCTAAGAAAAATTCGAAGGCTAACAGCTTAATTAATTTTCCACTTTTGCAATACTTCAGAGCACAATATTAAGGACAAAAATAGAAAAGTAATATAAACTTGGAACTACAAACTGAAGTTTATTTTTAGCCAGACTATGCTGAGGGAGAAAAGAATTATGTCTTTATTTCAGCTGCAGATCTAGAATTTGTTCATTATTGATGAGCACATCTCAGGGCACAAGTTTATTACGGATTTAATATAAATGTAACCATTGGGCACTTGATCTGTATAGGTGAGTGTGAGGATGCTTCTGTTCAAAGTAGTAGTATTTCTAGCACACAGCTGTTTTGTTAGAATATGTCAGTGCTTTGCTGAAAATTTTTTTTCAAGAGCAGGTAAAGCAGACTCCTCAACTGAGGATACTAAAACCAAAGTATAGCCTAGTATGAGAGAACAGGAAGATGCTTCATACTTGGTTAAGTATCAGGTGTACTATTTATCACCCAGTAATGGATTGGTCAGTGATTTTCCTTTGATAAGCTGAAAATATTTTAAGGGAAAGAGTTATATGCTGCTGTTTTGGACCAGAGGCTAGGATGACATGCTGCGCCTGCATAAGAATACAGTTAGCCTGACTTTCAAACTGGATTTCTTTCTAGATTTCTTTTTCATAACTACTGCAGATGCTGTCAAAACATGCTAGGAGAGGACTCATGATGGGTATTTCTAAAGCCGTACTTGAAGGTTTCCCCCTCTGTACTAGGACCCTGTAAGTTTAATACACAACTTGAAACAAAATGTAGCACCTGAAGTAAGTGCAGATACATTGCTGAAAATGAAGTGGTATTTTTCTGGGGACGCTGTGGAAGAAATTTTTGAGTCAAAAGTATCAGAATTTAAGTGAGCAAATAGAGGGGTGAGGGGTTTTCAAGTCCATGTTCTGAATCTTTTTGAAATCTCTGTTGATATATCAGCTCCAAAATATAATGATTTCAAACACTATGGAGCTAACTCATTACTTTTCCACACTGTCTTTGTTCATGCGAGCAGTCCCATTAACTGTACAGAGGTCAAAGAAGCAATTTGTAAAATCAGGAATGACCTGGCTACTTCCTGGCTGTATCAGTAAGACGTATGAAACAGTTCAGACCAATGAACAGCAAACTCCAGATATGACACCTAAGAGACCAATTCACTTACCTTGTCTGAATATGAAAATTGTTTGTGGTCCCAGTATGTTCATAATCATGGACGGCAGCTGCAAAGATCATTGCTAAAATTTCCAGTTCTGTGAGCCAGTGCTGGTAAATGAAAACCAAATCTTAGTCATATTTTTTATAATAGCCTAACTCAGATTAAATACTACAGTACTGGAAATGTTTTCCATTACGTTCAACTTAACCAAACTTTATTCTTGTCTTAATCCAGGTAACTGTATACCCATAACACTTCAGTATTATACAGTAAAATAACTCCTTGTACTTATTATGATTTCTCTAAGACCAAGTTAACGTCCTTATGGTCACTAGCAAAGTAAATATTGGCAGCCAAAAATATAAGAAGTTATTAAGACAATTACATGGTATACTTTGTAGCTGTTTTGAGTAGGAAGTCTCGAATCTGCTAGCCCATACATGGCACTTGTCAAATTATGGTATATTCATCTAAAAGCTTGATATGAAGTTAAGGTTATAATTTGTCTTTTAGTGAACAATATATATAGTTCACAATAAATTCTAGGTACAATATCAGCATTAACTATAGTTTACCAGTGTACATAGCACTAAAATTAGGCACATGGGAGATTTTTCTGTTCTCAATTTTGTCATACTTTGTACTAATGCAAAAAAAGGGTGCATAAGGCTAGTATACAGTTACACTGAACAAAAGGTAATACAGGCCATGTGTACAAAATAATGCAGACCCTAGAGTTTTGTGCAGTTTTATACTTCTTACTAACTGAGGCGGTTCTGTATTGCTCAGTTTGTAAAATAAGCACTGTTATTTTATCTTTCAAGTTCTATTTCTTGAATGATAAATCATCCTTGAGGAGAAAATTTACTCCATCTAAAAATGAAGGCAGAAAAATCATGTGATAATTAACCCCCGCAGTCATAGGAGTGATTAAGTCAAATGCCAGTCAAGCATTTCCACACATATTTCAGATTTTTTTACTGTAAAAGTAAGCTTGTGTACTAAAGGATCGAAGAATGATCTCATCTTTATGCACCCATATATGCACGTACATGTGTATGGATGCATATAAGATGTATAAACTGCCAGAAGTAGTAAAAGCTGCCAGTAGTAGTACTTCTTTCAAAGAAGAAGAAAGGGAACAGTCAAGATTCATAAGTAATGTGAGAATAATGAAATAGGTCATTCAGCGACAAAATAAGACTGCTGAGGAACAACAAGTACTGGCTGTTGGTGAAGCAGTATAGATCAATAAAGGTCACAGCAGAGGAATGAGAATGTACTGTAAGCAGTTCTAAAAATGGAAATGATGACCTTCATCATATTGTGTGTCACAAGAAACCAGGCCATGACCAGTCCTGGCTTTCACAATGTTTTCAACATACCAAATAGAATAGAAAGCCAGAAATTATTAGTAACTGAAGCTAAACATAAACTTTTTCTTTAAGACGCCTTCTCAAAGATCAGCTTTTTTAGTAACCAAAATAGTTGCTAGACAATGCATTTATAAGTAGAAGAGAATTCCTTACAAACAATATCTATGGGCTATGCAGAAGCTTCGTACAGTACTATATGAGAACAAGTATTCTAGAGACTGTAGCTGTACAGTCAAAATTCAGATCAGTATTCAGATAGAGAATCAGAGAACTCCTTTAGCTAAAGGATTTCTAAGGAAGTAGGAGAAAGCTCTTAGAGAGACGGTTAACAAGCATTTTTCTCAAAGGGAGAGGGAAAAGCAGGTATCTGGAGGTCTGCAAGACTGCAAAGAGCTGGAACCTGCTTTCCTCCTGGAAGATACTATGCCATGCAGGTGTAACACCTATTGGAAAAGATCTCTTCTGTTGCGAGATGTGTTCCAGTATTATAAATTGCTTATAAGTAAATAGATTCATTTCAACTTTTCCTGAGCTCTGGTTTAAACTATTTTTTTTAAACAATGATGGATTAGAAAATGAGTAAGAAAGGGAGTCTCACAATGCACTTATTGACAGTGAAGACATTTTTTCCTTTAGCTCGAGCAATACAGGTATGTGGGAGGAGAAAAGGGATGGTGGGAAGATGATCGATGACTCAAAAGTTCCTTACAAGATGTATTCCCTGGGACTTGGATTCTTAAATCTTTATAAAGATGAAGACTTCATAAATGCAAGCTTGAGTTGTATATTTCAGTCATATCATCTGGGATTTAATCTCTTGGGAAGGTTAAGGAATTGTGTGCCATCTGTGATATCTAACTTTCTAACACATTGATCTGAGGTGGCTGTTTCTTAAGATAGACAGTAACTTTTGGAAAATACAATGATCATTTTATTTCTTTAACTGCAACTCTGAATATGTGTTATTCCTCACAGGAATCTCTTTAAAGGCTTGTGGAGAACCATAAACTCTGACCAGCCAATTTTTTTTTGGCAAATGCTGAAATATGGCTGTTTTCCAGGTGCCTATAAAAGATACAAAATGTATGACCTCAACAACAGGAATCATGAAAAGGGTTTTCTAAAATCCAGCTTTTTGAAACATTTGCTTCAGTATGTCTTTCTGAAGTGAACAAGGAAGACAGCAATTCTTTGCAAGATTTGGGAGTCGGTATCAGTTCTTTAAGATACAATGAAAGAACTTCGAATTGCATGCCAATCTGCGAAAGCCACACAGGAATTTGATATAGAATTGCATCAGATTGACTCCAGTCCAGGTACTGGTTAGAAGATACAGCAGAGTTAAAAGAGGCATTACAATGGACATACTCTGAAAACTACTTAGCTTGAGAAGCAAACTTCAAATTGTTATTGAGTAAGGTTCTGTAGGGTTAAACAGGCAACAGGAAAAAAATCCAACAAGTTTAATAGAACATTTGCATGATACTGATGCATTCTCAAACTGAAAATGACATTTGGGACAGAAGTACTTTGCAAGATGCAGAATCACTAGGCCCTCTTTCAGACACTGATTTCTATAAATATTCCTTCTGCCTGGCAAGCTACATCTGTTTGAAGGCACTCTTGACTAAGTGTTGTCCTAGTTAGATATCTTTCCAAGAACCTTCCAATATCATAATTCAGCAATTCAAATGTGAATATTTAAAATCTGGCCCAATTTTATAGGAATATTTTGTAGCAGCACTGCAACATTAATGAGGTTTTACAGAAAAGTAACTGCAGCAAAGTCTAAGATTTTCTGAAAATAGTTGTCCAAATCACATCAAAGTGCAGTTACAAGGTTAAGATGCTAACATTGTAAAACTTTAACTGGAGAGGCCTTTCTCATTATCGTGTGCACCTGGTGGAATAGCAGATATTCAAATATGAAACAGGTTCCTTCATTCAGTGTTCAGAGATAGACAAAGTGTGTTGCAAAGTTGTTCAATCAACGGCTAAACATCCCAAATTGACTAGGATATCTCTGGAAGTTGGAACCTTGTCCTGGCATCACAAAGGCAATCTGGATGCTCTTGTCTTTTTTGAAAAGTGGAGGGGCACAGTTACAATGGGCCAAAGGGATGTTTATAATGTATAATACAACAAAGGGATTTTCCTCCCTGTTAAGTTGCTGATCCAGGTGTATACCTGCAACAAAGACATGTCTCACATCACTTAACGTAGGATATGAACCATGATCTAATCTCTTCAAGCTTTTTCTTTTATTAAAATATTATTTTGATAGGTGAACATCATACACAACAACTTTTGTTTGGAGTCATCTTGGCAAGAGCTGTCTCATCTATGCTTCAGTCTGATATGGAAGCCCTTTCTCAAGAAAACATCTCATTGTGAAAAGGAATCTTAGCTGGTGAAGACTCTGCAAGTAGTACTTGTGTTAAAAATGTAGCTTTAAAAACTTGATATTTAGAAGCAAATGCCTTCCTTCAAAGAGTAGAACCTAACTGTGTAATGCCTAGGGACTTGTTCTTGCCTCCACTGAAGCCAAAGGCAAAGCTTTCAGTGAGAAAAAGCCTAACATAAGTGAATGACTGTCATTTATTGTGTATATATTGGAGCACAAACATCTAGAGTCAGCCCTAAAATTTTCCTTTCCAAAAGTCTTATGGAATTGTTTCACGGCTCTGCAAACAGTAATCAGACAGTATCACTTCCCACCTTTTTTTTTTTTTTTGAAACAAGTGCATTCATAGTGAAGACAAATCATCAAAAGGCCATTGACAGAGATGTCTGTTTTCTTTCAGTCAGTATTTACTTTTGTCTAGCAAGCTGATAGCGAGGAGAGTCCCACTGATGGTATTAAATCTAAGATAAGTGTTTAGAGTAAAAATGCTTGCACAGACTTACTTCAGTTCCCAAAGCAAATACTAAAAAATATTAGCATATTGCAATAGTGCAAGGCAGATGCAATCTCCTGCCTACTACAGGCTCATACAGTATTCAAGAGCAGTCCTAAATAAGGTTATGAACTAAAAGAAAAAGCAGCTGCAGAGTATTTGAGTAAGCCTGCACTGATTCAGTATATCTTTCAATGGCCAGGACCTCAGCAGATACTAAAGCTTCCTTGCCTGATCACACCTCCCAGGCTCTGATGTGGAAGTGAAAAAATCTCACCTGCCCACTCCTGCAAATATATCTCTTTCAGTATGATATATAATACCCTAGCACAGGCAATGAAAAGCGAAAAGTATTTGAGAAGGATTTTTTTCTCCTTTTTTCCTCCACATCAGTAGAGTTCCTGCCTGGAAGAACTGTTAAAATGAAATAAAGTTCACAGCCTGAATGGTAGTTTGGAATCTATCTCTGCACAATTTTCAAGGGAGCTTTTTCCTTAAGAGAAGACACACATACACATTTATCCAAAACAGCAAAGTCTGAGAAAAGAAGTAAATTGAACATTGCAGTATTTCTTACCATGATACCAGTGTGAATCATTATGTAATGCACAGTTTGAGTAACATCAGCTGCATGGATCAAATTGTGATATGGATTTTTGTATTTGCTGTAACCAACTTCAAGAGCTTCAGCAAATGAAATAAGATTGGAAACAGGGATCTGAGGGAAAGCAAAAATTAAAATAAATGGTTTTTTTCCTGCAACAGCTGCAAAGTTAATCATGCAATAAATAAAACACAAATAAATATACCATAGAATTTAGTTAACAAACAACAAAAGAAAAATTTAAACTGTAAATATCTAATATCTTACATGCATCAGGGAGTCTTCACCCAATTCTTGTAGATGTTATATCCCTCTACATACACCATGCACAGCATGTGGTTAGTGTACAAGAGACTGCGGAGCTATCAACCAAATAGTTTTCAAGAGATGTATGTCTGTCTGTCTGTACCAGGAATACACAGATTGCTCATATAATGAAGGCATGCCAGATAGGAGTCTAACAATAGGATTATCTCCTTTTCTTCACCAGTTTTACCTTGCCTGAGACAAGGCTTCCTTGAATCTGATAGTATGACTTCCCTTCCTCCTCTTCCTCCAGGCAATTTATGAAGTACAGGTACTATCTAGTCCCATTTATTTTCCCATTGTGCTGGTTTTGGCTGGGGTAGAGTTAATTTGCTTCATAGTAGTTGCTATGGGGCTATGTTTTGGATTTGTGCTGAAAACAGCATTGATAATACAGGGATGTTTTAGCTACTGTTGAGCAGTGCTTACACAGGGTCAAGGCTTTTTCTGCTCCTCACCCCACCCCACCAGCGAGTGGGCTGGGGGTGCACAAGAAGTTGGGAGGCAACACAGCCGGGACAGCTGACCCCAACTGACCAAAGGGATATTCCAGACCATATGACGTCATGCTCAGCAATAAAACTAGGGGGAATGTTGGCAGGTGGCAGGTCGGGGACTGGCTGGGCATCGGTCCATTCGTTGGTGGTGAGCAATTGTTTTCATTTGCATTGCTTGTCTTTCTTGGGTTTTATTTATCTCTCTTTGTAATTTTCCTTTTCATTAAAATTCATCATCATCATCATCATTATTATTATTATTATTATTATTATTATTATTATTATGTTTCAGTTATTAAACTGTTCTTATCTCAACCTATGAGTTTTCTCATTTTTACCCTTCCAATTCTCTTCCCCCCCATCCTGCTGGGGGGGGCAGGAGTGAGCGAGAAGCTGTGTGGTGCTTAGTTGCCGGCTGGGGTTAAACCATGACATCCATATAATGAAATGACATTTTCCTTAAGACTTTTTTCTTTATTTAAAAGCCCTGCAAGCTAAACAGTGGGACTGAGAATGGGCTTAAGCCCACTGAGCCAGTAACATTGTGTAGTTTATGACTGTGTTGTTAAAGGTAGCCCTGGTGTGGTTCTGACTTCAAGCACCCAGAGCTTGAAGGGAAAAGCTTGATGGGAAAAGCTGAGTCTGGGTTATTGGTTAAAATTAAAATATTCAAACCAACTTCAGGGTGAGGAAGCCTTTTCAAAAGGAACATGGAGTTTTGCAGTGGAGAGATTTTGAAACTGTAATGAAACTTGCATTCATTACTATTATAATCATAAATTTGGCATTTTGATACATTTTTTATCTCAGCCTTTCAAAGCTGGTTGTGACTACTCCATATTGTACTGCAATGCCCTGAAAACACCATGGAAAAGCAGCCTTCTCTTTATATATTCCCCAGTTGGTTGGAGAGGAAGGTTCAGCTGAAACCCCTGCACAGTGGTGGGCAACATACTATGATCTAGACCATGAAAAAAGTACTTAGGACTAACTACAGTTTTCTGCCTTATTAGGATTCTTTGTTCCATGAAGCTGGGACTCTAATTCAGTACTGCTGAGTAAATAGGCTGTATACATAATCTGTTTATTTAATGCTTACAACATTTAGCTGCTCACTAGCAACATGACATCCCAAACTGTCTTGACATGGGTCTACATAGCTTTCCATTTTTTAGGTTGCAGAAAAATTTGCATGCTCTGGGTGAAGTTCCATTTGGTAGAACTATTGGCATATCACAATTTTCGATTTGCCATATTCTTTGAAATTCTGCACTGCATTGTACAATAATAAACCATTTCAAATGTATCCTGGCTTTCTTGTAGTTTAAATTTGACATACTTATTTTTGCATACATATTTTTATTTGTGGCTAGTTTCTGACCTTGAAACGGCTCAAAAGGTCATATCGGGTAAACAGCTCATACATCATAAATTTCAGACTGTGCTCTCCACTTGCTTCATTTAGGGCAAATACGTCAAAAGACCATTTATCAACATCCTGTAGATGAGGGGAAAAGAAAAAAAAAACCATAAAATTTCCATCTTTTTAAGTAGGTTTCCAGTTAATCACTGGAAAAAATATTTTGGGGGGTTTTGAAGGGAAGGGGGAGAGTTTGGTGGTTTTTTATTGTCCAACTCTTTCAAACTCCTACTGTAGATAACACATTAATGACTATTTCAATATTAATGATGAAAATAGTTGTGCAAGTTATGAATAAAATACTTCTAACATGACCTATGCAACTTTGTATGCTTTGAATCAAAGGCCTTAATCTTTCAGATTTAACTTCCTGCATACAAATTGTCTATAGAACCTTGTGGAGCTGATGTGAATATCCATCCTTTAAATAGGCTATCAGCAATGTCATTAACACTATAGCCATATAGCAATTTGAGAATAATATAACAGTGTCTGACTTTCAGGGGAAAAGGTGAGGTACTACATTCTCAAGAATGTATGCATTTTTTAATTGCATACACAGCCATAGAAACTTTACTACTATAAAAGATCGCCTTTTGGGTGAACTACAGTAATGCCTTAAACTCACAGCAAATGCTGTACTTGTTCCATAAGCTGCAGCTTCTTTTGTTAGCTCTATCCCAACACTAATTCTCCTTTTTCTTTCCTAAAAAGGAAACAAATGCTGCTGAGACACTGATTACCATATCACTGGGAGCTGATAAAACCATGTCTCACATTTCTATAAAAATTTCTATACAAATTTCATCCTATTGCTCTAATAACATCTAAATGAAATCACAATTAATCAGTGAAACAATAAACAGAATCATATGCTATTTTTGAATTTTTAACTATTAATTTCTCTGTTATGTGTGCTCAGTTCTGTAGTACCAACAATGGCTAGGGTATGTTCAGTAGAAAAATATATTCATTTCACCCTAAAAGTCACCAAACTTAAGTACAAATATATTCAAATTGCACAATGATTAAACTTATTTCACCTTAAATGTTACTATCACTTCTGCTGGGTAAGCCAAACCAACCATGCTAGAAGTTCTTCGGTACATCCTAAAAGAACAAATAAAATATTAAGGAATAGCACTCCTTTAAAATGTACTGGAACAATTTCTCTTTTTTTAATTCATCTTTCACTGTTTGTGAAATAACACTAAGCTATTTAAAGGTCTGATCCCAAAGACAACATAAATCTTTTTATGAACTTATGAGAAAAGCCTGTCTGCTCGTATATTACTCTTTTATGTTAGTGCAGTCTTTGGTATATTTTAGTGTAGAAGTTTCAAAGCCATGAAGTTCATTCCCAGAATTTTCCAAAGATTTCATTACAAATTTAGAGGTTTAATCTGGATTTCTGTATAGAAAAATAAAGTGATTGCAGAAATTGAAACCAAAATTCTGGCTCAAAGATTTGCTTCAGGTTCATCCCACCACGTAAGGGATCTTCAACAACAGACACTGTGGTTAAATGCAGTACTTGCTGTAATAAGAAAACAAAGCTCCCACCTTTCTACAAAAATCCCAGCCTGCACAGCATGCACAATGCTTCGGAATTTGGGCTTTTCTTCAGGTCTCCTCTTCACTATTCCCATTTCTCTTGTGAATGTAGAAGCTAACCAGTCGCGCACTTCCAGCGGGACCGAATCCGACTGGATGTCAGAGAGCTCATCCTCAGTGTCCAAAAGCTTCCTACAAAAAAATTAATACAAGGTAACCGAGAAGATGGCAGACTGAAGGAAAGGGAGTATGGACAGGTGAACAGCTAACAAAACTTAATTTTAACAGGAGCAGAGGTTGTCTGTAGAATTGACTCAGCACATCACTAAATGTCTTCTCTGGTAGACATACTGAGGCCACTGGGAAGCTGGACACAGCAGGTATCTTCCCTCTGTCCCACTGCTTATGTTCCAGAAGGTAAAAAGTACTCACATGCAAGATATTCAAGTAAAGGCAAGAGAAGATTTTTCTACAAAGATGTCACAGCTATGGTGGATTGAAGTGAAATCAGTGAGTTATAAAATCCTGAGGAGACATCTAAACCAGTGGCTGACATGAACATCTATAGAAAGAGGGGTTGCTGCTATAACTGAGAACACCAGTGGTTCATCTGATCTGTCCTCCAAAATGGTACAAAAAATGTTTTGACACTTACATGGAAAGTATATGATATTACATAGCAATGCTATGCTGAATGCATTTCAGTGAACACCCTGTATACATGCTCATCATGTTATTCCAGTGCAAAAAAAGTAGTAAAGAGAATTAATTCCTTCTGTGTGGAGATCTGTATTCCTATTGAAGGCAGGGTAACAAAATCATAACAGTAAAGATATTGTACAAGACTGGATTGCAAGTCAGCTTTCGCAGTTCTTAGTTGTTCAAAAAGTTAGAAAAGTTATGTATACCTCTTGCAAAACAGAAAAAGTATAAAAAAGAAATGTCAACAGCACTGAATTGGAGGACATCAGTTTACTTAGAAGAAACATGTAACTAAAGATTCTCTTAAAACAGACTCAGCACTTCAATTCTACACTTCTATCAGATGCAGGAACTTCTTGCTGTTATTTGCCCATATCACTCAGTCTGCTGGGGTTTTCCAAGAATCAAAAACTTAATCCCTTATTTAGTTAGATAACATGTTTTCCTTCATGCAATTATGCAAGAAACCCCAGAGTTAGGATGACCCAAACATATGTAAAGCATGCCACCCTTTAAAAATGTTTTATTAGAAGTGGTACCAATTGAATTGCAGGCATTATTTGATTACATAATCTATTTCTCTAGTGCTGTCTTTCTGAAACTGCTCAAGTTTGCATGAATTGGACACAAAGCAATGATGGACAATGTATTTTGGGGTGTGATTTTCTTATCAGACAATCTGCTTGTCGAGTTAAAACTTGGGTCTCTTCTGAGTGAACAGGATTCCTGGGAAATATATTTGGTGGAAATTCAGCTAACAGCATTTGCAGATGGGGATTTGGGAGAGGAAAATTATCACTTCCTTTTCCATTTTCATGTTGTCACCTCTGCCACTGTCTTTTCTTTCTACTCTTAGCCTAACTCTGTTGACTCTTTCCCTTATTTATGCATTCACTCCTCATATTTATTCAGTGGCTCTTTCACACCTTTCAATTTCTTTGTTTCTCTTTTTCCACATTTTCAAAACCTTGCCTAATCCAGGTCTTCTCTGGCACATAGAGGAATTGAGCAGCAACATTGATGATGAAGAAAAGCCTGAATACAGTACAGTTCAAAGGAATCCCCATGTAAATCTAATACTATCTGAGGGATTATAAGAAGATGCCTAGTAGGAAGCATGATGCCAGAAGTGTTATATAAATTATTAGTGAACAGTGAGCGTAGTATATTTGTGCTCATCTGCCCTGTTCTCAGTTTCAGCACCTCATCTGGCTGGTGGCATATTTTGTGAGACTTTTCAATTGGGGTTTAAAAAAAAAAAAAATCCATAAAATGCCCCCAACACCACCACTATTTACTGAAAGAACAGCAGACACATTCCTCCTATTTTTTAGGGACATAGAATTATCAGACTAGAAAGGCTTTTCAACACAGAGTGCAAGAGGAGCAGAATGGACAAGAATTACAAGATTTTCTGACTGTGGGACACAGGCCAAAAGTCAGTAATTTATTTTGGAGGAGCAGGACTTGTGTAGAGGAAAGGATTTGGGCAAATTATCTTGCAAAACTGAACTGACCATAGGTCAAAGGCTATAAACTGATTTTATTCCCTAAATTAAAAACTATGTTATAGTCCACTTCAATCCCTACTAGTCTAACATTGTTATTAAACATCCCTGGAGAGATCAGTACATTTATACTTCTGAGGAATATTTGACATTTGATGTATTTGTACTATAATCAGGAATAAACCTTATAATCCCTAAAACATTTTTTTGTAACTATTCCGACCGTTACTCAAATGAGATGAAATTATTCCAGTGATAAAAGGACCATGGGCATTAGGCTGCCTCAGAGCATGCAGCAGGGATATTCCACATCACCTGTGCAGCATGAAGCAGAGCTCTACACCAGTTTGCTATAGGCTGATGCAGATCTGAATTTGGGACCAAGTCCTGAGCTCTGCAGGCACGAGCCGCTGGAGTACAAATTAAGGCTAGCAAGACACTGCAGTTTCTCTAACCTTTTTAACCATTCATCTGTAAAATCAGAGGACTATTCAGTCTGTAAATGGTAGTAATAGGAGTTACTTTATGAAGACAGAACAGAGAAACAGTATTTGAAAAAAGTGTTTCTTTAACCAGCAATTTTCATGAGACCACTGCTCTCTGATGAGAGATGACTGAACAAAGTGCTATGGGGGAGAGAGAGAGTTTCAGTGTCTCTGGTTCCTACTTAAATAACTAGGAAAGCAACTGCAACATAGAATTACGTTGTAAGCACAATCCTTTTTAAGTACAAGCTCGCAAATCCCTCAACACATAACCTTAGTAACTTCTCAAAAAGAATTAGTTTCTTTCAGTAGCCTAACTGAAACAACATTTAAGGAGAGGAAACAAGGGCTAGTCATCCATCTCATAACTGTCTATTTTCTGCACTTCCCTGACCTTTTGAAGAATAAGATTTATATTGGGGAAAATTACTCATGGCATATGCATTGCTAGAAATGTCCTTTAAATAAATTCACTAATGACTACCATTCTTCTGTAATTACAGGGACAGGGCTCATATATGGGTCTACACATCTGAATAAATGGATGGTTAGAGGGATATGTAATTTGACGGTAATTTTATTTAGGAAGAGAAATAAATTAGGCCATATATTGAACCATACAAGTTATGCTTAATTATCACAAATTCTTAGAATCCAATCTTCAACTCATTTCATAGTTTGCAACTTTTGTCAACTTTTATTCATCTAGTTATACCTTGATTATAAAATATACTATTTCCATGATATTTCCATGGGTGTGCATGCATATGTATACATACACAATATTGTGGATTCTGTGAAACACATCTAATTGTTCACCTTTTACTCACTGATTGTGAAAACACTTCTTTAAAATAACCCAAATAAAGAAAATTTATACATTGAGACATAAAAACATCAAATTGTTTTTATCAGTAATTTACTTAGTATTTACAAAATGCGCACACACATATACACACACACACACACACATATATATATATAAAAATTTTACCAAATGTAACAAAAAGAATCTTCAGCAGAAGTATCGGAATTTGTGCACATTAACCAGAAGTACTAACAGTACTTCAGCACTTACATTACAATAATAGCTGAAATTTTCTTCTTCACCCAACGAGAACCAGTTTTTGATTGGCCACTGCTGTATTTTTTTACATGGGTCTTGTTCTTTTTATGTGGAACCATTTTCTTTTTATGTCAAACCATTTTGCAGCTTGTTTGCTGGCCCCTAGTCTATTGATTGTACATCACTGCAGAAAATGCATCAAGTAAATCACAGAGCCCCTACGTGCCTGTCCTTCTCGCTGTTACTACTGCTGTTGCTCAGAACTTAACCACAACAAAAGTTGATGCTTGGAGCAGATGTATTATAACATCACTCTGATGCAATAACTGAGCATTATAACGTCATCATTTCTTTGAATAAATTCTACAGTACAACATTTTTTATAATTACTGGAAAAAAACATAACGGTCCAAAGTGTATATGCAGAACATTTTTATTCCTGAGTGTTTATATTACTGCTATTTTAATTTATATCTACTAAGAACCAACAATTATCAAAAGCTTCAGTAAAAACAGCGAATCAATAGGAAGTTATTGGTGTTTGGTTTTTGCCTAATGAATGTTATTATTGCACAGATAAATGGAAAATATATTTAGAAATTCTGCATTCTGTAATTCTACTGTTATGTAGATTTCTTGCTCTAACTTCCACTTTATGAATCACAGATGAATAGGTAAATCATCATTATAGGTGATTATTCAGGATGCCTTGAAATTAAAAAAAAAAAAACAAAAAAACAAAAAAACAAAAAACAGAGGGAAAGGTGAAATAGTATTAGAAGACGGGGTCAAAACAAAGACAAACACAGTTAAACCACTGAGGTTCCTACCAAATATTACAGTGATTTTTGCAAGATTTTGCAATATAATTTGTAATTGTAAATTGTAAAATGTAATTTGTAAATTGTAATATAATTTTGCAGCATTTTGCAATATGTAAACTTTTACATAGGTTCAAAAATGCCATTGGATAAATTAATGAGCAAAATAACAAGTGATCATAGCTGTCAAACACAAGGCTAGAACCAATGGCTTAGAAAATATTTGGAGTGGAGTGACTGCAAGATCCATAGCCTCATCCTCCAAATCAACCACACTGAAGATTAGAGATGGTGGGCATTTACTTTCTATTTTAAAGCTACATAGTTGTTCCACAAAGTCAGCCTTAAAGTAAAACTCTACTAAGATCAATCCCATTCAACTGGGAGGCACGAACTCCAATATCCTAGCTGAATTACATAAATGTTAATATACCAAGGCACACACTTTAATTTTTACTTTCCTAAAGCTAAGCAACACCTAAAAAAGCTAATAAACAAACCAAAAAAAGCTCTAACAATGTGCCACGGAAAGTACTATTTTTCAACACAAAGTCAGAATTTCGGGGTTACATTTTGCTCATATATCACTAGCCTATTAAGTAGATGTAATACGAGGAAGAGATACGCGTGGGAAGGAGAGGGGGAGGCTTGGGTTATTTAATTCTATTTGTTCCATGAGTGGAACTCCCATTGACAGTTGTGGGAATAAGTAAGATATGGCCCATGGCATTTCAGCTTAGCAATCAATTAATATTGCAGTCATAGTAACTAATAACCTGATCTTCTTGTCACAGTACTGTGGTTTTTGCCAAGAATAATTTTTCAAAATTCAAGTAGTGATAATTTCTAGCTCTCTCTTCATTTAATCACAATTTTAAATATAGTAATGGACTAGTCAGAAGTATATTTCTTTTCCCTTAGGAATATATCAGATGTACTATGGAGGAGAAGAAAGAAAAGAAAATGAAAAAAAAAAAAAAATTAGGTAATGGCTATGGGGAAAAAAACTCCATCAGTGCTGATCAGTCATGCTGCCTAACAAAGATGGTGAAAGATTTCCAGAGGAGAGATTGAGAAGGAGGTATTAGCTCTTTACCGTTTAGTGAATTAATCAAGCTAATGATCAACCTCTTAAGAGTGAATTGATCAAAGTCCTCTTCTAGGTCTAGAATGCAGAAAGCAGAGAATTTATAGTCCAAATAGCCAATTCACATTTTTATCAATTATTTGTGTGCTAGTGTCTCACTATCTTCCTGAACGAGCATGAATCAATATATTCAATCAATATTTATGTCCTCTATAGTCCACCACAATTTCCACTAATATCCACTAAAAGATTCTCTTGACTCCAACTGAGGATAAACAGATTGCAAAAATGGTTGAGGTGCATTATTAGTACATAAAGGTCTTTCTAAAGGAAACTATGAATTTACCAACACGTTGTACTCTTTGAATTTAGCACATTTTCAGAAGAATTGTGCTCATATTAAGAACTAACAATTACAATAAATGGCAAAGACTCTGGATGAAATACAGTTATTACAACAGCAGATAAGTAATGGAGTAAGGACCATTGTTACTGGAAGCATTCACTTGTTGATATGTACTGCCTATTCAGAAATACAGATGCATGTACCAAAGGCCATCAACAATCTTAAGATTCAGGTCAGGATATTCATGATTAAAAAATATCATTTTTCAGGAGCACAGCTGTGAGCTAATGCATTTTTCTTTTTTTAATTCAATTGCTTTAATGTGGTATTCTGGAAGCCCTATAGGGCAGTGACTATCTCAGGGCATGACTCATAAATAAATTAAGAGCAATAACTTTGAGATAGAAAAATTCAATAAGTTCAGAAAAGGGATGCAGGCCATTTATTAAATATCCTAACTGAACTGAAGAGTTTTAGTCAGAATTTAACAGATTTTCTGTGATTTTAAGTGTATTTTTTTATGTAACTTTGATGCTGTTGTAAGCTTCCCTCTCAGAAAAAACCTTTGGCTTAGTACAAAAGATTTTAAAGGCTTATTTTAAGCTTTTATAAGGGTGGAATATACTGAATCAATCTCAACACAATAAGCTTTTTCTCAATAGCAGCTTTTATAGAAGTATCATTTGTAGATTCCCTTAATGGATGAACTGAATGATTTAGTTCAAATGGTACATTTGTTGCTGACAAAGCAACTTCAGGCAAAGTACATTTAACCATGGGTTGGTTATGGAGGACAGCAATACACGCTCACAGCAACCTTAACTGAATATTCAAGATTATGATTTAACTTCATGCTTAAATAATTACCACTTCCAATCTCTCCTCAATGAAGTCAGCTCAGAGAGGAATCATATAGACTGTATTTTTCACCTGGCAAATAGTTACCAAACGGGGCATCCCATTCCACTTGTTTTATCCTTGTATCACTAGGCAGATTATTTTCTTTAATATTCCCAGATTTTTTCAAAAAAGGTAATTTTGAGTAGAAATATCGTCTAGATCCTTCAAAATAAATCACATCATTGATCGAATGTCCCACTGTTCTGTGAATGAAACAGTTACCTTCATGTATAAATGAACAAATTTATCTGTCTTTTCAGGTAGAGAGATTGGGAATATATGCTTTTAAAAATTGTAACAAATATCTACACCTTGTTATGTAGGAGAATTTAACTTTCTCAACCCTTGCACCTGCAAAGAGATTTGCTGGTGTGACCATCTCTGCTGGCTACCCTGAATGGACGATGGTGTCTGAATCAGCACAATTTCTTCCCTAACCAGAGCCTTCCAGTCTGAAACTACGTGATTCACCAAATCAGCTAGATGTTGTATGCTACAGGTGGGAACGGAATGCAAATGGTCCTGTAACGTCAAACAAGATTCCTGCTGTGGGATGCTCAGCAGCAGCTGATGTAGCACTAGCTTGAAAACACCAGGGAACAGCCTTCTCCAGCTTTCAAACATAACCAAAACTGCGTATCGAAAGCTGCCCAAGAACAGGCTACGCTGACCGTTCCTCACCTCGGGATCTCCTGGAAACAGGAGAATTTTGTTTAGTCGTTGGGTTGTTGCTAAGCTCCATCCACACTTCCATGACACACAGCTCTGTGAGCACCAGCATCTAATCAAGCATTTGCTCCTTTCTTCTTCCTTAGACTCCACAAGACAAAGATACACACACACATGTTCTGATCACAAATAGTTCTGTGGCGCACTTTAAGGGTCACGCGGATGTTTGGTGAGATCAAATGATGAAAGTCTTCCTCTTGCAAGTGACATGATCACAGTTTAAACTATTTCCTTTTTGTCCACAATTTGAAGATATGTTTGTCCCCGCTTTAAGTCCAGAAACCACAGAAATATTTGGTGCGTTACTGGAGTAGTGCACTGGAAATTCAGTATGTTCCAAGATGTTTATTGCAACAGCAGTCACAAAGTTTGGATTTAATGACCTCCTTTTTAGCTAACATGATACATATCAGAATGTGTACTTTTTTTTTAAATAAGAGCTTTTGCTCAAGAAGGACTGTGTTTACCATTATAATATTATCGAAATACCTTCACTATTTCCAGAGCTCTCATGCAAACATGTATTGTTGTAAGGTCACCTACTCTAAATGAGATTTCCTTTCCCTTCATGAATGTAGCAATAACCTGTACTTTTTATTTTGTCTTGTTGAATCAAAGATGCTCAAAGCAATTGCCAGCTATATACAACAGGTCTACTTCATGCATTACTGAAACATGGTCTCTTCTAAGTCAAAAGTTCTCAAGATGTTAAAGCCTTTTAAAAGGGCATTATACAGCTTAAAACAAACTAAAAACCATGTATGGAGTTGAAACTGCACAGATAAATATCTTCCTGAAATGAAGTATATTTTCTAAAAAATTAAGGCTTTTAAAAAATGTAATAAGACCATAATTGGAATAAAATATTCTGATTTTATCCAGAACCACTTAAAACTGTTCTCCACAAGAAGTTTACATTTTTGTTTTATTTGGCTTTGGAATACATATATATTTTTTTAATCTTGTAATTTCCATCTAGATTTTATTTGACTTATTTTCTTCTCAGCACAAATAAAGAGCTGTGTTTACAAGGAACGGAACAGCCATCATGACTGAAGTGTCAGGCTGTATTTATTTCCTGTTTGACTCTAAATATCATTCTTCCACTACCTTGAGCCAAGTGGCAGGTACTAATGGAGAAAATGCTGCAAGATTTGTCAGAATTATTTATAACACCTATTCAGTAAGTCTGAACTTCTTCCACAGAGGAGATCCGCTGAGGGGCTCGAACTGTGAGTGTTTCACTGATTATTTTCAGCTGACAGTGAACCTCTGCTTCAGCTACCAAAGCGGTAGATCTCTTTCAAGAAAGTGTTTAGTGCAGCTTATAATTATTCAGCACTGAGAGATGCAGCAGTCCTAAAAAGGGCTTGTTAAACAAGCTTATTAATTGACATGGGGCCACAGACAATTAAGCTCATAGGAAAGCAGCACTTCCATATGCCTGATTTCTCTGTGCTTTCCAACTTTCCGTCAGCTCAGAACCTTTTATATGGGGTATTGACAGTCATTGCTCCAAACCACTTTTTCGTAATTTTGGAAGGTTATCCCTACTGCCTGCCCCTGTTTCTAAGGAGTCTACTCTCAGAACTCCATAAATAAAACCTGTTGTGTTATTTCTCTGCCTTTTCCCAACCCAGCTGCATATAGTTTTAGAAAGAGCATGTATGGAAATGAGCATGTGTACATAGTTTTAAAAGATGCTATCTTATGCTCGGATAAAAGGCTTATAGTGTAGGGCAACAGAGGACCAAACAAGAGGAAAGCAAGAGGACCTGAGAAAAATATTTCATACTCTGCTAAAGGGTTTGTATTCTACAGCCATTTCCAGCTGATTGTTGCACTATAAATAAAGATTCAAGGAGCCGCCAGCTTACACGTTTGCATGTACTTCTATGTGCACACACAACTTTATAGAATGATACAGGCTTTCCAATCAACTCAAAGTAACAATATACAGGAAAAAAGTGGGTATCTCCTACTGTAACAAATTGGAACTGATCACTGAAAAAAGCTCAAGCTTATAAAGAGAAAAGTGGGTTTGCTAGACTAATGCCTGAGTTTTAATTTTTAAGTAGCACAAATGGTTCCCCAGCGCTGTGGAACAGGACGGGCTCTTCCTCGATCCTTGGCTACATTATTGAACATCTTCCATGAGATACTTCATGTTTGGATCTCTTTACTGACCTTAGTTTTGTTTTTTCTTTTTGCTTTTTTCATCTCTGTGCCTGTGAAGAATTGCAGAAGGTCCCTCTGCAATAGGTGTGGGACCATTGGCGGGACCATTTTATTATGCTGTTTAATAGGATGTATGTCATAATAGAAAGATGAGTTAGGAGGATGCTCTTAACCAACTCTCTGTTAGTTGCCATTCCTAATCTGACTGTAGAGATATTTAAGAGGGCTTTCCCTCAGCCGATACTGAAGTCTGTCTCCCAGAAAGGTGGGGCAGAAGAGAATACTGCAGACAGGATTCCATTTTAGGTGGCTGGTTGAAGCTGAGGTCTTCCTCTGCTTGGATATGTAAGCACTGGCTGAGTACATTCATCAGGGCAAAATCCAGGGCTCAAGCATGGGCTTCAAATAGAAAGCATGGGTATTTTCATGTGAGTTGCAGAAACTCTGTACTGAACCTTTGGTCCTAAGCCTGTAATACTTTGTACCTTGTAGAACAAGGCATCATTAAATTTTCTATCTTATAAGCCAAATCTCAGGAACTATTATATCCTGTAGAGCATGCAACTTCCTTCTGGGACTTAGGTAATAAAAGTAATCTGTACTGAGTCGGTTTTCTCACTGCTTTACTCGGTGTATTAATTGTTATTGCTCTATATTATAGCAATTACTTTTATCCATACAGCAGTTCATATGTAGGAAACTTACTGAAGTCATTTGAACTTTGTGATGTATAAAACTGCATGTTCAGGCTCAGCAGGAATGGGCCATTCTGCTTGTGATCTAAACTATTATTTCTAATCTACTAACGTGTTCGGTTAACTCAGTTCCAGACTCCCAACAGCGGTAGCTCTGTGCAGGACAAAGAACCTGTTTTCTTTGGTGGGAATGAGGACAAATGTAACCACACAAGCTAATTCCAGCCTCCACTGCCATTTGACTCAATAATACACTGCTTTTGTTCCTTAAGGATTAGCTTCCCAGAAGCTGAAGAGACCTTCTTTGTATGCTTATCTTTAAATGTTTAGTGCAGATTTAGACTACAGAATACTGGTCATGCTATTTAAAATGTGATTATCTTTGCAGTTTGCCATGCAAAAGAGTTTACTGTGAAAGTACTGGTGGTGACTACAGTATCTCTCTGCCACACAATAAATATCTTAATTTACAAATTGTTTTTAATGGGTAAGTGTCAAAATTTAAAACAGCACTATACATAATATTGTCCAACTAAGAAGCAGAGGCTCAACTCACATTTTTAGCATAAATTTTACACAGAGACCACCAGTTTCAAACAATGCATCACTCTGAGTCTGAATTTCATGGAGACTGCATTAGTCCAAGGAAGAGAAATTAAGAACAAAATCAAACACTATAACCCAAAATGAAAAATACAGGGTATAAAATGCAAACCACTAAAAATAAGAGAGTAAAATTTGAAAAGTAGGTTTCGTTAAACTGATTTAATTTTAAACTATTACTTACAGCATAAGTAACATGGGCAAGAAAATTTGTTTTATATGTCTACATACATATACTTCAGAAATATAGCTATAGGTATGGAAAGATATACATAAACCATTTGCTTAATGTATATTTATATAAGGAACACTACCAAAATTTGGTAGGTTTACAAACTCTGAGGTTGCATTGGAGAACAGAAGTATTCAATAAATTAGAGCAAAACAAGATACCTGTCTCAGGTTATTTCCTTTCTGACTTAGTACAGTGAAAAATCAGATTATTCTGCAAAATATTGGATGCAATAAACTTAAAAACTTGCTTACGGCAAAAGAAAATGTGACTGTTGCTGCCCAAGCCTATGTATTTTCAGGTGTACCAGTTTTCTCTGTGTATGAAGTGTCTGTTACTTGTCTTGATGCTCCCACACAGAGCCAGAAAGATTGGATTCCTCATTGTAACGATAGATACTATTCATTTCCCCAGAGGCTGCCTCAGTTTAGAAACTAAGTAAATCTCACATTATTTTCATTGTCCTGGTGCTACTATTCAGAAAAAGCTGTGAATACTATACCCATTTAATCACAGTGTTTGGGAGGTGTATGGAAGGGATAATCAGTGTTTTATGTCCTTGTCCCCTACACAGCTTTGACACAGCTCCCATGGTTATTAAGGCAAAATACGTGCTTAAGCTCTGACCACGGGTAGTGACGCAGTATCCCGTAATACAGGGGAGAGAGGATTGTGATCTTCCAAAGCTTCCTGAGCACGTGAGATGTGCCAACAAGATTTACATTTAGAAAAATTGCTCAAAAATGAAATTTTATGGCCTCTATTGTGTAACATGAGCCCGAAGAGAAGTTTGTTGATCATTTCTTGTATCTGTCTCCCTAAGGACCTGTATCAACTACAACTATAAACTAATGTAAATCCACAAATCAACCCTTGATTCAATGTAAAAGAAGTTTGATTAACTTGTCAGCCAGCAAAACTGATTTAAGTATATCCACAGTAGCATATTAACTACCAATATTTTAAAACATTTAATCCAAATTTATTCAGTTTTCTAACAAAGCCCAGGTCCCCTGGAAGTCACACGAGACGGTTTGCCCAAGTCTGCTCAGTTAAGCTTAATTTAACTGAATCTGTAAACATCTTCATAACATGTGAGCCCTTTTGAAGTCACTGAGGTCCCTAATGCTTTTCAAGTAGTGTATTTAACTTGGGACTGCTAGCAACACTTTTGAAATTGTCCCTAAGAACTGTTTTGCACCTGGGAGGCTGTTCAGGAAAGTCTTCCCTGTTACCACAGTTTTGTCAGCTTTTTACAGAATTGGACATGCATGCATTCTAAGAGCAGGACACCAGTATAAGTGATCTTGCCAACCTAGTCTGTAAAATAACCTCTGAAAAATGGACCACTGGTACCAGCTTCATTCGCTATTGTTTTCATTCTTCTGCTTTCAAATGGGTAGGCTTTTTAGTGTCCAATAGTAGACGCTCCAACTTCCCGACTGGCAAGGTTTGGTGTGTGAATCACACGCATCAAAGGAAAAGAAACAGGAAAAAGTTAGAGCAGTACTTTAAGCACCGTATCAAATATGCAGATTTGCGGGATGGGGGGGGGGCAGAGAGAGAGAGTTAGGTCCGTGAAATAATCAGTACAATGGCAGACTTCTTAAATGTAGTATGGAACCGAGACATACACTGCATGCTCCAGCAGTTTTGAAGAAGTTTTGGCAGACATCTTTACAAGACCATTCTGCTTAGAAAAAACTTAAAGAGGCCAGCACACTGAAATAAAAACTGTAAGTTGGCTAGTTACCTTCAATATAGTACATATCCTAAAATTCTTTCAAGAAGCCAAATACTTAGAACTTCTAATTTAATTGCAGTCAACCCACATTAAAGATGATTGCCAGTAATACTGCCAGTAACAATAATCAGAAACAAAGCATCAAACATTATAAAATAAATCACAGCTTTTCATGAAATTATGTATTTACAGGCCAGATTATAATATTCTGACTTATCTCCATGAGCATTTCATTCCAAAACAGCCCATTTTTTTCAGTGATAGTCCTCAGCATGATTATCAGTAAGTGGCCTGTGGCAGAAAGAAAATCCATCCTTCAGAAAATTCTTATGACTTCGTATGTGGACATTGGGCAAGTGAGGAAGATGAGAACTAGGCAGGCTCTCCAGACAACAGTTACATCTGACCTTCGGAATCTTACTTGCTTTAACCTTGTCACTAAAAGACCTAAGAGCCATATACGATTCTTCTGATGTGCAGAGACCTTCAGCTCACATCAGTTACAATTGCATGCAAACACCAAATTTCTAAAATGTGATTCTCAGCATCCTTTCCCCTTTTTTTTTCCCCTCAGACTTACCTGGTTTCATCAATATAAACGGCCTCCAGCACAGATGCTGCATATTCAATATTCTTTTTTAAGTCCACCACATTAATATCACCCTTCTCCAGCTGCTTTACCAAGCATCTTAATCTGTGAAAAAGAAAATAAAAATATCAATGTGTTGCTTATATCAAATTTTAGTGGATGCATTTTCTATTTGAATTATTGGAACAAACACAATAGCCAATGTAGAGGCAAGAGACCATCACTGCATCTCTTGTCTTGTTTAAAAAAAATCTGGTTTTAAAACCCACATAACAATGACCAGTTGTATGTTTTTACAGCTTGCTAAATTTGTAAGATCTATTAAGATAAGGCATATACATTCCAGTAAGTCAGAGGACTCAGTAACTACCATCAGAGCGATTTAATATTAATTTGTGACATTACTATTATGCCTGAGTCTCTCGTTTTGCTTAAATAATAACAAAAGCTTTGCAAGTTGTCTTACTATAATTTTTCTCTGCTTAGAAGGTTGATTATAATTTTTTAATATCCACTATATACTGATTTTTCTTCATTTAAATGTCTTCAATTTTTATTTAGGCCTCCAGTATGTTTTTGCTGCAGAATTTGTATTTCTTATTAGCATGAGCTAATGTGGAGCTCCATTGTTTCTCTGTTTACAGAAAATTCATTATACCAGACGAAAGGTGGTGCCTATGGCATTAGAAAAATCCAAATATTTTCCCAAGTGTGCTTTAACTTTTAGTTTTGAGAACTTTCTTTTACATTACAAACACAGATACGCCCAAAGGGGATTTTGTAATGCATCAACTCATGCCTCTGTAGCAATACACTTATACTCCTTGAATACCAGAGTTTTCCGAAACTCTCCGATGAGAAGAACACTTCTGACGCTGATCAACTTAACTGTACAGAGTAGTCACAGCACTGGAGTGAAATGAAAACCTTATCAGCAACTGTGTAGAGCTAAATGGATACTTAAAGAAGTATGGGTATTTTCCTTCTTTCTGTGCTATATCTCTGAGTTGAAATAATCTACAGTTTTGTATCATGTAAGATAAAGATTTCTGTGATTAAAGATACATCATTATTTTAACATAACTTTCATGAAATAATCTTTTTTATGTGTACAAAATGTGAAAAAATTGAAACAAACATTTAGTTAAAAAGTGGATTGAAATTGAATCAACACTAAGCTGGCTTTACTTTCAGAAAAAATCATATTTATGATGTGAAAAAGCATATATAAAAGTAGACAATATGTTATATATGTTATATATACTATATATTTTTTTAGTGGGCGTATACAATATTTGATTTGAACTAATTAAAATGTATGAATTAAAAAAATGCAGTGATATTCAAAACAAATCTCTCATCAACTTGTGAAGTACTGTTCCGTCATAAAACCACTTTCATGTTTTTTCTTTATATTTATTTGGCCTAAGTATAATTATGTTGAAGCCTGCAAGGATAATTTTAGCAAATGAAGTTTTAAGACCAGCCTCCTCAGTTCTTCAAAGCCTTAATTCAACTCAAATTAGCATAGAACATAACACAAGTAAGGCTCTTAGCAACCATATTTACTTGGTATATAACACAGTGCATCGCATATCAGTGGAATGGAAAATTTAGTGTTAAAAATTTTTCTCAGAGAAGTGGGTGGATTAAATACTGTGGGAGCGCATCTCCTGCACAGAAATAACCTTATGCATGGGGAGGCAGTTCCAGTGCGTAACTCCTTCCACTTCAGAGGTACCTACAGACTGAAGAAGCTAATTCATAGATGCTCACCTTGCAGTACCCAACACAAGCACTGTAACTCTCCTGGGGTGTCTGCTCCTCAGTAACGCACACAAACACACATACAACCCCTCCTGAGCACCAACACCAAAATGCCCAGGTGAGTTTGGCAGCATCATCGCCACTACTGCAAATAGCCGCAGGGTGGCTTTCCCACTTGCACTGTTCCCTCCATGTTTGACTGAGCATGTCTCCAAATCACACTTTCCAAAGTGGAAGCATAAATGAATTTAGAAACGCAACACTTCACAGTGGGGGACCAGGCTATGGTAGAACAATATTCACTCAAAATGGCTTCAAATCCTACGATTTCCAGTGGTTCTACATTTTCTTGGGGCATAGACCAGATGACAGATACATGGAACCATTTTTACGCTTGCAGGAGGAAAGGAGTCCCTGGGGGAGCCCTTAAGCCACAATGACCTTGCAGTATCTTGCTGCATAGGTGGCAGTCAACTGATGTAACTTGCCCTGCAGTTATAGTTCATATTCTAGGAGGAATGCAGAACACAATAACAGACCAGGCAATTTGGAAAAGCTGCTCAGGCAAAGTTAAAGTGATTCTGAAGAGGTTACAGAATCACAAAAGGACAAAATCCGTATAACTCCATGATGACCAGTGACCTTGTCATCTCATGCATCCACGCTTTGTGAAGATGTCAAGAGTGTCTGTAGCTGACCCAGCACCTATCTATCACAGAACCACGGGATAATTTTGGTTGGAAGGTACCTCCACCTGATCCAAGCTCTTGCTCAAAGCAGGGCCAACCTCAAAGTTAGGTATAACTTCAGAGTTAGATCAAATTTCTCAGAGGCATTTCCATGCGAGCTTTGAATGCATGGAGATTTCACAAACTCTCTGGGCAACCAGTTTCGATGTTTAACCAGCCTCACGGTGCATTGTTTTTTCCCAATATCTAACTGGAATGTCCTTTGTGGCAACTTGTGCCCAGTGGCCCCCAACCTTTGCTGTTCACTTCCAAGAAAAATCTGGCTCTATCTACAGTACAACTTCCCACTAGGAAGCTGGACACAGCAATAAAATCCTTCCATAGTGTTGCTGATCAGACACTTGTCAGGTGATAATCATGAGGTCTACCCCAGAAGGTAGAAGAATGGACTTCCAAAGCAGCAAAATTAAGTGGGTTATAACAGTATATGAATGATCTGAATATACTCAACATATTACGTGTTAAAGTGAAATAGCCACAGAGTTTAAGAGCTGACATGTCAGTAATGAAACTAACATTTTAGTAAAGAACAAATACGCCAATTTATAAGACAAACCAACAAGTGTTAAAATACTCATAGCCCAGCATTCTACAAGAAAAAGAAAATTGTAAAAAGGACAAGGAAAAGTAACAAAAAATAATTATTACTCCAGCTGTATTGGGCAGGATTTTTATTTATTTGTTTGTTTTCTTTTAATTAAGTGTGACAAATTGAAAGCAAACATGAGAAATGCCATTAGAAAACCTGAAATGCTACTTAAAATTGGAGCTAATTGTATTACCCTGCCTGTGAACTGTGCTACTAAGAAATAATAGACAGCAACAAGAAAAAAACAGAGGGGCTGTTTTGTGAAATAGAATAATGGACTGTTTGAACTGTTTTAAGGTGCAAAGAAAATTGTATGCAGAGTTAATATGACACAACACGAGAGAAAGAGATTTATAGAGAAAAAGAAACAGATTCTTTCTCTCAGGACAACTGAAACCTACATTTTAAAACTAGCTGCCCCAGTTTGTAAGGGAGAAAGAGACATCTGCAATTAATAAAGGGATTAGGGTGGAGAACCATCTTCTGTCACATTGGGTAAATACCATTAACAGCGCTGTGGTATTAAGGGCTTTTACAGACAATCCAATGTGTTCTGCTCTTACCTATCTTTAACAGTGCCGTCTGTGAGGTTACCAGGACCAGTGTTTCCCCGGTCCTCACCTCCCCTTGCAGCTCATGCCTATGTCCAACTGTAGGCAATAAGCTTTGAGGCCCACTCAGCAAACCAGGAGAAAACGAAGATTTTACTAGGAGCCGAAATAACATGTTCTTGATTAACAATATCAAAACGGTGACTCAATTGTTCCCTCCTTCCTCGTTAAAATTCTCCCATGTTTGAATTAAAGTTTTGATAAATCTACTGTAACTTTCAGGGGTTGTACCAAATTAACTGAGGATAGATTTTAGGTTATTTGAGAAGGCTTCCTATGACAGTTTCAGTAACTACAGAAAAAAAAAGGAAGATAAGGAATCAGTGATTAAAAAAGACTTTTTGCAATGTCATCATAAGAAAATGTTTTCTTCCATGGAATCAAGCAAAGTTCAACAAGAGAAATCTGTTTGGAAATACTGAATAATTGTCCTAAACACACATTAAAAAGATAACAAAGAAAGGTGGGATTACTTTAGAAGGGAGATTGTAAGGTAGAGAGGCAGACGAGTTGGATAATTTCAGATTTTAAAGACTGCCTCTTCCTTTTCCAAGGGAAAATAAATTAGCAGTGATCACTAGAGAATAAGTGAGATTTAAAGGTTCAGCTTAACAGTCTTCAAGAACTAGAAGAGGAAAATTCAGCCTGAAGTTAACTTCTGAACCTGAGAAAAAGACCCTGTGTCTGCTTTCCCAAAGACTGCCTTTATCTGCTGAGTCCCTCCACCATCAAGCACTGCAAAGAAACAGCTTTCTAACTTACACATCTGGACTTCACTTAAAACTGTTTTGGAAACTTCGTACAAAAAAAGCTGGCTTTTGCCACAGATCCTATTAAAAGGGAAGTGAAATAAACTGTAAAAAGTAAACTGTAAACTCACCCTGCTTCCTATTACATTTTGAAATTAATGGAAGTCACTGTTGAAGATGGGCAATGAACACATGGGTAGTTCTTTGAAAATAATAAACACATGCTAATGCTAATTACAGAGAAATATTCATATTAATATTCAATAATCAAAATGCCAGTTTAAAAATTATCGGTGTTGGTTAAGTCAACTCCAGTTGCAAGTTGTAAATCATTATGTTCCCATGAACTAGCTGAGAAAAGCCTAGCTGTGTGCCAAATGTATTAATTCCTTGAAAAGATTATGAGCAAATAGTGACAATGTGTTAAAAAGTTTAAGGACAGAAAAAAATTATTATTTTCTGTAAACAATTGTTTCATGTTTTGTTTGGACTATTTAATATTAAATAAGAAAATAAAGTGGATAATTATAGTCTTTATTATACAAGAGATTTGACCCTCTAAATGAACATTACAAACTAAAAATGGGCTGACATGTAATGTGAAATTAAAAGTAAAGAGGAGGAGAGTAACCGTGTTCTGACAATATGGTTAGTTACAGTTCAAGCACCACTAGATTTTAAAAACTTTGGGGAAGTGGGAAATTTTTGTCTAAAACTATTTAGAATTAAAACTGGAAACCAGTTTTGCTACCCGTAGTGATTCTTGTAATAATCAGTTGAATAATTTTCACAACCTGTAGAAAGCATTGCTCACCCAATAGTTCCCAAGGTTTCAAAGGCAGAAGTTACATCCTCACTCAAACATGAAAACTCTGGAAAAGGGCCAATATCCAGCAATCCCAAATCATTAACAAAGGGAAGTTAAGTTCATCTATTTAAAACAGCCCAATCCCAGAATCCAGGTTTGTTTACAAACCTACACATTTGAGATTCAGGAAAATATTTAAATTAGGAGAAATCTAAAATGGGAATAGCAAAACTTCATCTTGGAAAAGTCACAACAAATAGAACATATTGCTATTTCACCTGAATTCCAAAATTCCCTACATTAATTGTCCAAATTCCAATTATTTTTATGTGAATTGGTATCATTTGAATTCTACACTTTTCTATTAAGAACATGCATATATAAAATAAATCTTTATCTAAATACACCATTCCCTCCAACAAATACTTTAAAATAATGTAGATCAGAAATAAAAAATAAATTGTGGTAATAAAAATCAACCATGCACAAAGTCCATGCTCTCACTTTTTCAAGTAAAAAGTTATAATATATGGATTACTAGAAATCTTTTATTATGACAAAGGATATAATTCTTTTTTTGTGTTTTCTGCAAGATGGAAGAAAAATACTTGCTATGAAAAAGGAAAATCCCAGATACAGTTGTAATATTTGTAATACATGGCTATAAAGGTTAGACCTGATCATACAAATGGATGAGAGATACTGGAGAAATACCCAGAATATGGTAATAAAGATTTTAGAGTGATCCCTTTGGGTAGCCACGCCTGTTCCCTTGCTCCTACCTACAGTTACAAAGTGGCCAACTAATATGGCTTCAAAATGGCTAACCTTTACTTCAGGGTTTTGTACACTATGGTAGGGAAAAACATGATGATACAGGGACATTTTGCCAGTCAAGGCAAGGCCAGCATATCAATGGAGAGCAAGGATTAGAACCAACAGCTCTTGACTCAGACCTTGATGTGCGTTTCAGTTCCCTGAAACCATAAAAAATGCAGTTTCAAACGCAGTTACCTAATATTTCTTCTAATTAGAGGTGCTGTCTCTCAATAAATTCTGATACTGAGAAATGCAAGAAAGGTATATCACATTTTCATGGCTGCAAATGTGTTTTATGAAATTACTCCTCAGTCACTGCTGTGTCTGAGCATATGCACAGGAAACCTTGTGGTTGCTAAGGGTTTCACGAATCACATTCATTTCATGATTATTTTAAGCATATGAGTGGTACACACTGATCTGTAATTATGATTCAGTCACTAGAAAATAAATATTGAATATGCTGCTAATTCAGCCAACATTTTGATACACCAAAACTTCAATCCCATATTGAAGTATTAAAATAGAAGTTGTGCAGCTATATGACACACACTGAAATTTACACTTTCTTAATGAAAAAACTCTGCATTTTCATGGTGATAGAATTGCCTTGGCTGTTTAAACATTGATCGTGTTTAAGCAAGATGAAGTGGTTTTCCTTTAAGCAGGCATTCTCTATTAGGCTTCAATTCATTTTACCTTACTCTTCCTATAAATGTATTATTTAGCACTGTAATACTTTATAAATATTATCTTTGGGTCTCATTTAGTAACAGGTTCAAGTGTGTTTAAAGGCTTAATAAAAATTTAGTCAAAATTCCTAAGCTTTCTTTAGCACCCAGCTGAAATCACAGAAAGCCATGGAGTCTTACGGCTTCCACCTGAAACCATAAACTGATCCAAGCTCTCTAAAGCATTTTTGAATTTTTGCATAATTCTCAACAAACCTGATCAAACAAATTGCAAGTGCCTGAGAAGCCTTAGTGTCTTAATCTCAGTAACACTAAAGGTCTGCTATTTGCAGCTCTGTAACCTTTCACCATCATCTCCATCATCACCACCTGCCGCTCTGGACAGACAGCCCAGAGGAGGAGGGTTGGGATCCTGTTGCTGCTGCTCTTCCCTGCTGTCTCTGTCACCACCCCTGGTTACTCATCCTTCCCCGAAAGTAACTTTCACTGTTAGAGTCGATGTATGTCATCAGCACAAATTCTCACACATGAGAATTTCTCTCACCTTCCTTTGTGCACACGCAAGATACAGAATGAAAGGTGTTTCAGCCAAGCTTTAAGTGTCTTTCAAACTTTTCTCTCACTTCTGCTAATGAACCATCATCAATGCTACTTTGGTTCCTCTGTTAAATTGCTTTCCAGGTTGAAGCTTAATGAAAACTTCAAATTACTTACTATGTACATACATTCAGGTGTTTTGTCTGTCTTCTGCTAGATCCAACAAGTAACCAACTAGTCTTTCTTTACCCTAAAGTCTGAGTGTTTCTATTGCCTCGGTGTCCATTTCCATTATCTGATATTCCCATTTCACAATCAATCCATGAAATCAAAGACAAATAATGCACAATCTATAGGACTGATTTGTAAATTGCAAACTGTCCTTCTAATGGCTTTTTCTGAATATTTATTTTTGTCTGAAGGTTGACATTTGATCTATAAGGTTCCCCTGAATTGTATATACATTATATAGAATGCTAGCTAAAACTATTTCATCTTGAAGTTGCCAAATACTTGAACAGTCTGTATGTCTCAAAGTCTTCATCATAATCTAGCTAAATTGACTATCAACAACAATCTGGGAAATCAAATGTAAACTCATCACCTGCCAAAAATCATGCTTGAAGATGACAGAAGACTTACAGTATGTCTTACTTGCTGGAGCTAATGCAATAAACACTCAGAAAAGGCACATAGCACTTATTCCCCATAGCTGTTTAAAAAGCTTTATTTTTTCTGCAGACAGCAGTTTTGAGCACAGTGATTAAAGAAGCTGCTAAATGGCAGAAATTAAGCCTCTAAGTCTTCCAAAGCAGTCCCCTCCATTATTTAAAGAAAAAATATTCCATGGCAGAAGGAAGATATTTCTAAATAGATTCCCTCACACTCACATTTGAATGTTGCCTCTACATTCCAGGAAGAAACTTGTATCCAAACCTCTGCACCGCTGGAAATTAACAGAGGAGCACAGGCCTGGCACATCTCACTGTCTGTGCTTCCAAGGAACTCCCTTAGCCCTACCTCACAACTCCCGATCATCACAACTGCATCTCCCAACTTGTTGCATCTCCCATACTTGTAAAAAAGATCATGACCTACTTCTGCCCCAGGGATGGTCACAGAGTGATGGGAGATGTTTGCTGTTTTAAAAGAGTTCCTGCTAGAAAGCATGTCTCCAGATGACAGTATTATGGCACAATCCCTTTCCCCTTCACATGATCCAGACTGTTTTAATATGATTGTGATGCACTAAATATTTGATCTCATCACATAACCCAGCAAATGGAGTCTCTCTTGTCAGCAACCAGTTAAATTGAATGGTCTGAAAATGTTTGTCTTTTCCCTCCCATGTTCCCTCTGCTGCCTAGTACTGCTGGAAACTACATTTTGCTTTAGCTACTCTTGAAACTCATAGATGAGATAGAATCTTCCCATGGAGTGGTGTGTTATCAATTATCACAGAATGATATGGTTTTGGAAATGGATCTTTCATTACTCTTTCTTATATTCTGTCTCTCCTCTCATTCACCCTGAAGTCATTGGTATACCCATCCTGAATCAACATGCCGAATATCTCCTTCATTCCTTAGGACCAGAAAATCTGGGTTAACAAATGTTGATACTCATCCTTTGAAAACAGCATGCAAAGAGGTAGGAAGTCCTTTTAGAAACATTAGGAACAAGCTATCGTATAAAAAGTCAGCTGATGTTCTTTCAATTAAGACTGCATTAACCACAACTAGTAACTTTGTACTGAAAATATTTTCTAGACTACTACTAAGAAAATACATTGCTGTCATTGTGAAGGCTTTTGAAAGCATTTTTGGTGCAATTTCTGCAATTCTTAAGGACAGAAGATTGGTAAGTGTTTGGCACTAAAAATAACATCATTGCCCAATGATCAAAGAATCTTCATCTATGACACCTACCACGAGTATCCTTTCCTCTACTTGATAAAGTCCCATATAAGCAAACAACCCAGGAAATGTCCTTCATTAACATTAAAATAATGACACTTTGTTCTGCGATTTCACTGTGGAACCAAACTACATTAAATAGTATATATTCTGTATATAATTAACATTTTGATTTCCCCAAGATAGAAATTAGAACCAGGACAAAATTTCCTTGCTGCATACCACAGGTCAACATATATAAATGTGGCTAAACATTTACAGCTAACACTTCTGGCAACTTTTAAATTTGTTTAATTAATAGTTACAGATTTTTTGAGACATCAAGCTGTAGAATCTGGGTCCTGATAAGTAATCTGGGTCCCCTGTGCTTATTTACAAATGATTTTATATTTTTTTCTGACCTGTTGACTTCCATGGGCAGAGCATGAAATATAGTACCATTTGGTTGCTTAGTATGCCATCTTCCATTCCATTTCTTTCAACATACATACTTATCATCGATGTTACATTAAGTGAACAGAGGTTACAGAAGGACCTATATAAAAACATATTACAGAAGAAAAGTTTTTTGAAATGGCAGTCCCTCGTATTGAGTCTAAGAACATGGTCAGACGTCGTGCCCCAGCTATCTCTCTGTGCCCCATTCCATCCCCTTTTTTCTAGAAATTATTGCCCGCCCATATCTGACAGCACAAACGCATGTGTAACAATATGCCTTCAGCCTGATACTGCCAAAACAACCTGATTCACCTTCAAGATATTTTACGGTAGGGGGATTTCTACCGAACTCTTTCCACAGAACAAAATTGGGGTCACGTGTATGTGCAGTTATGCTATCAGATGAATCAGGGCAGTTGGTTCAGCTGGCCTAACAGGTCAATATAACAACCAACATAACAACCAAGATAATCCTACTTCAATCCAAGCTCTAACTTGTCATTTGGTTTAGAAGTCCTACTTTCCTACTTATAATTAAACACTTGAAGTACCAGAATATAAAAGTTACACTTTTAATATATAATCACACCCTCCATATGGGATAACAGAGCAAATTTATCCTGAGTTTTGTTTTTAAAGTGTATCATGGGTTCTGAGGAACAAAGATATACTTTATTTGTTGCAATATTTCTCACGATAAAATTACGAAATGTAAAAAATACAAACATTTGCATTATGAACTATTATGGACTATTGAATAAAATATTAAAATAATTTAAGAGTTACCTTAGTCTGCCTAAAATGTTTTAGAAAAAATACCACCACCTTAATTCACGTCTTTTTTACTGAATAACAGCTTCAACAAATCTATTTTCACTAAAAGAATTTTTCACTCAAAAGACAGAGCAAGACATAAATGCTTTAGCACAACAGCTGTAGTAATTACAGCACAATTTTGCTGTAAAATCATTACCATCTCAGTGGTACTGAAGAAAGGATATAGTACATGTAATGTATATGACAATGTAAAAATATGAATAGGGCTTTTATTTAAAATTGCAATACTGCAATTAAAATGAAGAAAAAGGAAAAAATTAGGAGATGCTAGAATCCAGCACTGTGTGTTATGTGTGAAACTAACTTCTGGCATTTGGAATTGTTAAAAATAAATGTTCTGCTGAAGAATTGCCAAATAAAAGTACTTCAAAGTAGGTCTTGGTAATGAGAAGTGGAACATTAGAAAAGCTTAAACACACTTGAGAGCTGTATAAATGTTTAAAAGAGGAAAGAATCAAGCGGGTAAACTATTCCCTTATATTCTTTAAGGATGATCATAAACGGGATGAAATGTAACATGACTTCTTATTTACATATGTGAGCTT
The DNA here is from genome assembly GCF_026419915.1 of Harpia harpyja. Taxonomy (NCBI): domain Eukaryota; kingdom Metazoa; phylum Chordata; class Aves; order Accipitriformes; family Accipitridae; genus Harpia; species Harpia harpyja. Next base: position 29,666,368 of record NC_068946.1, on the reverse strand, counting down.
GATCTGGGATTTGTCTACATGAGAAACTAAGTTTGAATTAAGGTCAGGTAAGAAACTGAAATTCACTATTCCTTGAATAGCTCCATCTTTGAATACTTCAGGATGAGTAGAATTAAACAGAAACAAGTCCCTGGAGCTCACCAGGAAGAATATTTCCCCAAAAGTTATTCTTGAACAATATCATGTTAAACCCATTATCTAGCATATAGTATATATGGGCTATATGCATATTAGTTTTGGTTCTCGAAACAGTTGTGACAGGAATTGTAGCAAACCAAATAAAAAATCATTTGTTGTCAATGCCTGCTATATAGCTGCCATTTTCCTCAGCCTGCAAAGGGCCTGGCACCTCAACATACAGGGTTCAGGTTTTGTAAGTCTGGGAAGGTAAACTGGGCTAGAGGCTGTTCCTTACTTGCTGGTGTTTCCTTTGCCTTAATTCATGCTACCCGTAAGAGTTTCCCCTATTCCTTCCACATTTAATAAAAACAGACTAATAGACTGTGAAAGCATCGTGCAGAAAGTAGCAAACTGCAGCGTTGCTCTAATCTAGAGGACACCATGGTGGGACAAGCCACTACCCCTACCACAGAATTGCCTAGGTTTTTTTCTACTGCACTCAGGACTTCCATGAGTTTGGGCCTCTGTTCTTACACATCCCACAAAGTGCTTTAACTCATCTGTCCCGATAAGATGTACTAACTCCAACTGCTGTTCACATTGTCTTGCCTGATTTGAAAACATGCTATTAAACCAACCTGATTATCAGCCTATTCACTAAAAAGTGACAATATTTTCACAGCTTCCAGTTTGTTGATGTTCCAGGTTTGAAGTGGAGCAACCCTCAGAAGGTATAGTCCAGAATCTATCACCAAAAGTGTTGCTTTTTTTAAAAAAAGCAACTGTCTTGCTTTGTTTAAACAGAACATTTAGCAAACATAGACTGCAATTCACCTACAAGATATTATCTTTTGTTGCTCATCATATATGTAGCTGACTGTAATTTGCCTATTCATATACCCTTTACATGTATTATAAGCAGGCTAGATTGAAAATTCAGAACCTAGTGCTCAAACTGATCATGACAATCAATATTCAGAGAATATTCATGATCAGAATAACACTCATTCATCAAGAATTTTGCAGCATACAACATTTTACTAAACACCTCTGTATGTTCAGGTGAAAGAAAACATAACACAAAAGACATCCCTCAGCCCAAATGGATTGCAGCAGAATTTTTCAGAATGTGTCATGTTTCCTACAGAAGAGACGCGTTTGCTTCTCTATTTTAGAAAGAATGTTCTTTAATTAATTATCACTCAGTTCTAAGGCACTACACCATTGTACAACTGGCCCTGCTAACTAAAGCATCAGATCCAGCATCCTTTCCTAAGGCAAAGTATGTGGACTGTGCCATATAAAGCACCTCTTGTGTTTTTACAGCAAAAAAAAAAAAGCAAAAAAAACCCCACAAAAAATAATTCTCAGGCTTTCTGTCCAACACAATGACTGTTCTGTCTTAGTTGCTAAATAATACACTGCTCCATTACTTTCTAAAAAAAGCCCTACACTGATTTCAAAATGAACCACATAACTAAATTATTCCAGCTATATTTAATTACTTGTGAAATTGCTTAGAGATGTTCTATTTGTTATCTACACAAATACTATACCAGAAAGAGCTTTCAGCTGCAAAATTACTGGGCTTCTAGGCAAGCAGTGGTTTATAAGAAAATTTCAAAACCAGCTTTTAATAACATAAAATTCTGTTCTTAATGTCTGTGCCTTTCTAGGACTCAGAAACTAAAAATCTGAATTCTGTAACATGATGACAGTACAATATCCCTAAATGTACTCCTCTAGGACATGAAATCTAACCTGAAAAGTTCACCTCTCTTATGGCCATAACTAACATAAATTGCTAAATTCTGCTTCAGTTTTCATAGCTTTACTGAATGAATCACTATTCTTCAGTCTCTCTGCAAAGCCTGGACATTCCTTTCAAGTAAGAACCTGGTTATATTTTAATTTCAAAATAGAACACTAGTAAATTCTTGATTCAATGTTATAAGATAATGTTTGTTTACACACTTACTAAGGATTTAGGAAAAGCTTGTGTGTGTAAAAAATCAAACTAGGCAGTGAAACAGTTTGTTAGAAAGTGTAACTACATGCTGTGATTTCTGTCATATTCTCAAACAATATCTTGTTTTGTTTTCCATTGCTTTTCTGATTGTCCTATTGCAGCATATTTTTTATTGGAATCCTCAGTTTTGAAATCAAATTATTCACTTTGATCTAAAATAACATTAGTCAGAGAAGTAAGGCAGTAGTTTGCCCAAGAAAAACAAGCCAGCTTTAATATAGTAGTGATCAATCCAGGCACTGATCCAGAGTGAGTGCTTACCTGAATAAAGACCATAGAGAAATACTAGAGCAAAGTATACAGGAGTTAAATTTCATAAAATTAATGCAAACGAGAAAGTGCGTTGTTCAGTAGTCTCCTGTCAATATATTGCTTTCACCTGCAGATATCTACATAATGTCTTGAGCATGCAATGCAGGACGTTCTTGAATGGATAATGGTGAAAGGAAAAGCAAGTGCAATGCTAATTCACAGTTCAGTTCTGGTGAATGTGGTTTTGCATGTGTGCCTTGATCAAGCAAACGACAAAAATAACAGCCAGGGTTAATGAGAGTGTTTACAGCCTGTTTGATTGTGATCATTGGGATAAAAAGTCTCTCAGATTTTATTGCCATTACAGATTGAGAATAGTCACGTTAGAGTGCAATTTCTCTCTGGAAAGATAATGTGAAAATGACAGTGAATCAAATGGATATCACCTTTTTGGACAGCCACCACCCTTTCCTAGGTCAGCAAATAACAGTAACTGCTGAAGACTGCCTATGTGCTTATATGGCTTGAATACCAGGGTCAGGACGCTGGCTGGCTATCTGCTATGCAATGTTCAATAACACTATATTTGACCATACTAGGAAGTGAGTCTTCTAAGCTATTTTATATCTATCTCAGCTCATTATTTCTGTGGGTTTGGAGGTTTTCTTAATGCCATATTTTATGATTATCGATGACTAGAAATTCAATTGTAAGGAACATTAAAGGAACTTGTGGACTCTAGCGATTTTTAAGTTGATTCAAGGATTCAGGGATGTAATTCTGAAAGATGTGTCAGAGATTTCAGTGTTAACATTGGCCAGAGAATACCACGTCATGCAGTAATATGCACACAAAGAAAGAGAGAGAAAAAAACCAACCACATTTCCTACCATAGCAGGGATACATCTCAAAAAAAAAATTATGGAGAAGCAAAAGGATTGCAAAACACTCAACAGGAAGGTAAATACATAGCTGGAAACTTTGCTCCAGCTTATTAAAAGCTTTGTAGTGCCAAAGTTATTAGAGGTATTCCCATATATAAATAAACTAAATACACATTGAAGTAGAAAAGGTGCACTCACCATGAGGCTGGGGGACCAAATCAAGCAATGAAGAGATCTAAATCTAGCTTTTTAACATTTAAGGCAAATGCAACAGTTGTTAAAAGATGGATTTGCTTCCTTTTTAGGAAACCTGTGCTGAAATGCCTGATTGATGAACTGAGAGTATGCAAGAAAGTCAGGTTAAAGCCCTCCTCTATCATAGTCAGCCAAGGAATATGAATGAAATGTGAACAAGCCAGAGTAAAGACACTGACATTTAATACAGTAACTAAACTAGCAACATTTTTAATGTACTTTTACGAAGAAACTTGCCCAAGGCTCAATAATGTGAAATTAAAGTGAGATATGCGGGAAGAGCTAATAGTTACGAAAAAGTAGGTATATGTGCACCCAAAAGAAAAAGATATGATCCATGCCATAACTGTTTGGAGAATAAAGGACTATAAGTATTCTGTATAATTTTTCTATTAATCTTCAGTTTTTATTATCTTTGAAATTTGCTGTCTGACAAATGTGATTCTAACTTTGCATAGATCAGCATATATCTTAAAATACTGCTAATATTCTACTGTTGGATACATGTTAATGTATTTTACATGAAGAAGAAATGTAAGTAAAATCAATGTAATAATTTTCCTCCTGTAGATCCTAGATCAGGTATTAAAGAAAGGCATTTGTATAACGGTGAATCGGATTTAAAGTGAAGTTAATCCAGGGAGTAATTTAAAGGATGCTTTGCCATAAAATGACTGGTTTCTACTCTTGTTTTCAAAATGTACTAGTATATAAATACTTGTTTAAGCTTTTCATTCACTATGATTATTATTTTGAGGTCACGTCAGCTGCATTTAGTTTAAATTTTAATCCAGAACAGTTAATCTCAGACTCTTTTCTGGAATACTCTTACTAAAGTTCAAATGGGAGCACCATTAAATGAACAAACACAAAACAGTGGAGTAAGATATTCTTACAGTACAAAGAAATAAACCTTTTCAAAATTGATCTCACAAAATGAAAACAATAACTCTCAAAGAGGATTAATCAAAAAAAGATCTAATTATTTTGTGCTAACAGAGTTGGAGGGGCTTACTCAACCACAGCTATTCTGCTAGATTCTGATATATTGAAAAAAGAGATCTTGGCACCTCAACCACAAACATGATTACAGAAATGACATAAAAATTTACTAAATTTTCACAACCTCATTTATACTATCTAGTTGTCTGACATGGATTTCAATTATTTTTGCAGTAGGAGGAATTAATTAATTCCCCTCAGAGGCAGAATAGCTTGACATGCAGATACATATTTGATCATAGATTGATGTGAGCCCCCAAATCTGACAATATGTAATTTAATCATAGGAATAACTCCTTTGTGAGGCAGATTTCTGAGTTTTACCCCTGTGGCTTATCACCTCTGGTTACAAGCAGACTATCCTAACATTTTAAGGCTGAAAATCCAGGCTGCAATTCTTTTTCATTAATTACATCAACCTCACATGTCTAACTGCATTGTGCACCTGCAGACCCTTTTCTTTCAGAAGCCTATGAAAGCTACTGAGTAAAGTGATTCCGATTTTTTTAAACACCAGTACTCATTGTTCAATCTAGCCCAAAGATACAAAAATGCAAGTGCAACGACTACAACAATAAAACCTGTATCTTTTCCTCTGCTTTGTTATTCGTCTTTCCATTCATTCCATGTTGTCTCCACCTCTGACCGAACACAGGCACTTCCCTGCTCTCTTCGTGTATTCCTCACGCATTCCCCGCTGTCCACTTCCATGTTCTAGTCATGATCCTTAACCTACTTAGCATTCCCTCTAATCTTGGGGCCAGGCATGTAAAACACAAACATTGCCCCTACAGGCCTTCCTTCACTTAGGTCCCTCAATATTTTTGCTCTAAACTGAGTGTGGTCCTTTCCAGTTTTGTTTCTTAGTGGTTTGGTTTGGGTTTTTTTCTCCCCTGCCATTCATCTCCTTGCACTCTGACACACATGCCAAAGAGATGAGGAGGAGCAGCATTAAGAGGGCCTTTTCCCTCACCTTGCCTCTCATCTACAAAATATACTACACATAGCTGTATAGCCCACATAGCAAGGAATTTTATTAATACACAGCTACAGTTTAAGTTTAGATGTATGAGTTGATCAAATTTTTTCAAATGTTTATCTACAACAATATGAAAGAAACACACTTGCAAGTATATAATGGTCAGGTCACTAGGCAAGGCAGCCTCCGACAGATTATTCTTGTGAGTCCTGTTCTAATGACAATACAGGTATTTATTTTCAATATTTAATTGATGCAAAGCAAGTAAATATGAAACATCGTATGTTCTCTAAAACTGAAGGCAACTCTTTCCTAGACCTTCAGCACTCTGCAATATAATGCTGATGTCAGTAACAGTGTTAGTCATCACAGGTCAGAATTTCAGTTGGCATGAATCTCACAGAACACAGTGGAGTTATATCAGTTTACATGAGCACATGTGTTTTCTGATGCATTTTGGTGTATGGCATGAAGAAACAAAATCAGTGCTTTCTATGTGAAGATCATCTGCACTAATTTTTTTTTAGTTCAGCATATATTCAAAGTTTCGTTACAAAGCCATTGAACAACTTCAATTATGAAGACAGATAAGAAGAGCTGTTTAGAAATACATGAATACCTCATGCATGTAATAAAGATATATGGATTAACAGTTCATGAAAGATATTTTACTGCTGTCACCAATGAAGCACAATTCTTTCTTCAAATGCACTTAATTTATTTGCAATGCTCTCCAGCAACCTTTCAGTCCTGAAAATACATAAAATCATAAATTATATCGGTTTGAGATAGTAAATCCTGTAGTATATCTTCTTTTCACTACAGGCCTAGCTGACAAAGAATTCAAGATGGACTCTTTTGGAAATCCCCAGCACAAGCAGAGCTACACTGGTGTCCCACAGAGCCAAAGAAGCAGGCATCTCAGCCAAGCGACTGGTGTCAGCAAGGTGGGACTCAGGGACTCGCGAGACAGAACAGCTCTCCCACGCATAGAAGGATTCATTATACAAGCATTTCTCAAACAACACAAGTACCAAGCTGTCTCTTACTATATCCACATCTACATATCCAGATTATTGGAACTTGTGACTTAGCACTAAACTTCATTGAGAACAACCTTTCCTTTCCTCACCGCTATTCTTGTTACATACCAAGAATTGACTTGATCACGATAGCTGGTTTCTGTTGCAATGCTGGGGGGGGGCAGTCCAGCAATGTAGCCTCTTCCAAGCTCCAAATTATAAATTGGGTACATGGCAGAATGATTTTGAAATGGCATGAAATAGTCTACGAGGAAAACACATCATCTTTAACAAAATAATTATTTAATCTTGCAATCCTTTTATGCACACTCCATTTAACTCCACCAGATTTCTACTAGCAGAAGGCTTAAAAATTATGTCTTAAACTACTAATTTTAGGTGTCCTATAAAGCAATCCAAATTTTGCTTTCTTTGACGGTGGTGGAATAAATGCTACCTTAAGCATCACTGTGTTTTTCATTAGCATCCCTTATAACACTGTAAATTTAACACATTAGGCCTAGGTCTGTTTTGGAAATTACAATTACTTTTTCTTCAGATTTGCTCCAATGTTTTCTTGTGATGAATAAGGCAGTTTTTGATTTGCCTTTCTGAATCTTGTCAGCACTTCCCAATCCCACATTTGTAAAACTGTGGCACTTTTCCAAAACATATTGTCTCATAAATCTTATTCAAACAGAAAAATCTTTAAACAGTGTTTTGTAGACCTACATCAGTGAATGAACATGGAAACTTTTCTTTTATAAATAGGATTATAGGAACCCCATAAAAGTCAGTTAAGAGGTTTTTTCAGACCTTTCAGAGATTTTGAGTTTTAAAAAGAAACTAAGATAAATATATCACGATAATCCTATTCACAACGCCTATAGAATCTTCATTTATTAGACCTGTCATTGCATTTAACTAGCTGCTCATAATTGTTAAAAAGATAAACACTGTTGTAAGATGGATTCATGGTAGTGTGTTCTCTCTATTAATAAAAAAAAGTCCCTGCAGTTTCTCTACTGTTGGATTAGACAGTATAATTACGTGATCTGCTGTATCATTTACAGCATCCTCCTATAGAACTGGACGTTTTTTATTTAGCTGGTAGATTTAGCTATCATTCGAAAATTTAAAATAAGAAAGTCTAATTTTGTAGTAATCACAGTAAACCAATATGTTACAGTGGTTCTCCTAAAGTCACATGTTCTATTCCACATTCAGATTTGACATAATCTCAATATTTGACATTTATGTTTACATTTAATGCTATAGGCATTTATATTACTTAACACAGTAAACAAAAGCACAAGAACTTCCTCAGACCTTTCAATATATCCCAGAAAGTAAACAAAAAAGCTGTTTCTGAATAATGTAGATTTTTTCAAGTAGGCTATCAGTATGGATCTTTTTCTCAACCAAAACGTCAGTGAAAATTATACAGTATCAGAAAAGCTTTGGGGTTTGAATAATTGGCATCTTCTTATGAAAAGCAAGCCTGTATTTTGTCAAAAACCTCTTATCAGTAGAGCACAGAACAGTGGAAGCATTTTGCAGTCACTTTCTTTCTTTCTGCATGTTCACAGTGGTACATGACAGAACAGCTTCATGTCTTCAGCAGTTGATTCTTACGTGTTTCAGCCTCTGGGCCATCTGATAAGAATTGTTCTGGTTCTCTAAATCAGTAAGTACATTAGACCTCTGCTTAGCTGACGTAAGTATGTATCAGCCAATTCCTGAATGTCTGTTTTATCAAGGAAACTCTCAGCAGCCCAACAACAAACAACAGTCTGGTCCTAGTTCCTAGCCTCAATGATTTTATAATCTGGTTTGCTCATGGCCGCTCAGACTAGGACACCAGCATGGAATAAGAACCAGGATGTCCAGCTATGAAAATAAGCATATTAATTCCTGATTCTGTAGCTTCTTCATTTGCATACTTAAGGTAATTGATTCCTCTTTTCAGAGAGGAGGAGGTAGTAAAGCATCAACAGAGAAGGAAGAACAAAAATCATGTATGTAAAAGTTCATAAAGAAAATAAATAACCTTTTGAGTTCCTATTCATGTTCCTTTTAACAAATCTAAATTTCCTGTTATAGATAATCAATAAATTATTATCACCATTATTTTAAACTGCTGTGGACATGTTTTCAGCTCCATCAAAGGGTGACAAATTCTGTATTTTAAGCTTGGACCACCTAGTAAGAGCTATTTGCACATAAATATACATACTATAATACCTAAGCTAGCTCCACTTGCAACAGAAAAGGAATAATTATCCACTTATATCAATAGATTCAAAATTTAATCTAGTGATCAGTTGACCCTATGGAGCCAGCCAGACTGGACAAATAATTGTCATCTCTCTAGAACAGGAGAGATGTCTCGTGCAGGAAACTTTCGTCTTGTGCAAAAGTACCTGATCTAAAGATCTGCTCACCCCAACAGATTTGGATTTCTGCATTCTATACCTCTTGCCAGGAACTGCAATAAATATTAATTATGATATTTAGCAGGCTTTGATCCCATGCTACCAATGTATGTTTAGAAGACAAATTTTCTAGACTGGATTATTGGATGGATTTAAAAATGATAAAGGTTCTGGAGAACTGAAGCATGTTGTATCTACTATACAGAAATTTTAAAAGTTCCCGAAGGTAGAATGTAGATTTTTGTTCCTGTTTCGTTCAGTCATTTTTGACAAAATGATAGAAAATTTCAGCTTCAGTTCTTTGTCTCTAGAGAGACACACATCAACAGAGAATATCTATAAATGTCAGAAAGAAACTCTGTATTAAATTGCTTGAAGAACCGTAACTGGCATAATGCCAAAAGATGCCTTGAACTTTAACCTGCCTAGCAATACAGATAGTTGGCCATTGGTATCAGCTGGAGAGGTCATGTAGCTGAAAATGTCTGGGACCTGTCCAAGCAAAAAAAATGAGGGAAAACTACTCCCACAATAAATGAATAATTTTATTTTCATCTCTTTTGTTTGAGGTGTATTTATACGTATCACTGTAAAGGAAGCACTTCCAAGGAATTGCATATACCTGAGTACTGGAGGAACTGGATTCCTCCCATGACCCAACAAACAGTGCCAGAAGTTGCTTTGCTGCCTGCATGTTTTCTCAAGCTAGGTCAAAGGAAAGGAGCCAATCTACAGAGCAATCCAGTCTGTCTTCAGGTTTGAGGTTTGGCATAAATTTCAGCTCTGATATCATGTTATAATTTCAATTACTAAGAAAACCTTAAATCAGACTTGAAAAAGTATCAGCAAAATGGGTAATCAACCTCAGATTTGGAAAAGAAAAAAAAAAAGCAGCATTCATAACAAAACTATAATATACCACAACTGCTACCAATACCCATCTCAAGCAAGGAAATGTTTAAGTAATAACAGAAGGGTCCCTCTTATGCTGATTTTGCTCTAAATCCTCTGCATTTAAAGCCATGCAGCCAGTTTAGTCTGCAACATTTGTGTGTTTGAAAGGCATCTTGCTGGGAATGCTTTATGCCTGTTTTTCTGTCTTGTTCTCTGAAATAGAAGGAAAAGCAATATAGGCACATAAATATGGAGAGGATTAAAAGCTGATTAAATGTACACAGAATACACCAAAAGAGACGGATTTTCCATTTCCATCAGCCAGAAAAACATATCAACCTCTTTAAAAAGCCAGCGCATATAAATAATGTAGCTGCTTAGGTCATCTGCAAAGCCTTCTATATAGTAAAGAATTGAATTATGGTTTCCTGTTCCGTTATTTGTTGTCTTTGGTCACTACCCAGGTGCATGGAAAAGTTTTCAAAGTAATGTTTATCACTGAAAAAAGAAAATTCTTGAGCGCTACAAACTGGCTAGCTTCTTTAGCAGGAAGAAGAGGATTTGTTTAATGTTGTTCTGGCACACAAAACATAAATCTGGTCTCAGAGAGAGGTGCTATATAATCTAGTCTTTTGCTTCTTTCACAAATTGTACACTGCCAGAATTGACAGAAGATTTTACAAGACCTAAAGTGCAAAGCCTTCTGTGTAAATATACATGTTCATTTTTAGTTATTAGCTCTAAAAGTTGTGTGGCTTTGCTCCTTTAATATTATGAACAGGACAAATTTTGAATGGTCTGTCATTTATCAAAGTTCCCATCAAGAACAGCTGCTTCATAGCCAGAACTGGAGACCGGAGAGCTCAGTCATGTACATTTTACCCACAACAGTAAGCAATTATGTGTATAAGCAGTTCCATTAGCAACAAGAGGGAGACGATGTAATTACGGATTTGTACAACTTGGCCTCAGAACAAAACAAAAACAAAACCAGGAACTTAATTTCTGATCAGTCATCTTATACATTAAATATACATTATGCGCAGAAACAGGAGGCTCAAATCAGTTATCTAAGACAGGCATCTTGCACCTTTGGAGATGGCCCGGAGTATCTCACCTGGTCCCCAGCTGCTGCTCCAGAAGAGCACAGGTGTCCTGCAGGTCCTGTGTCATATCTGCCAGCCCTGGGTGGATGTCTCGGGCACCCTTAGGTGTCTCAAATGGCACTAGATGCCTGTATTTGAGCCACTGATGCAAGCCTAGGCTGTCATTTCTTTACAGGTTAAGCAGATATATGCTCCTTCAGACAGAAGATATTCAGTTCAGAAATCACTGAAATCTACTTGAAGATAAATGGGAGAAGGGTTACATTTCTTCAGAGACAGAGAGTGTGTGGGATGGTGCTACTGCTGCAGTATGACATAAAAAGCCTGGTCTCGTACATGTGTTGTGAGGAGAACAGAAAAAAAGAGAGAGAAAGCCAGAGAGAGAGAAAGCACATATATACTGCAGTCTTCTGAGATGTTGGGAGCACAATTAGCCCTTGTTTTGTATGATTTTTCACCTTTTGCAATCGATTATAACCTGGTTTAACAAAGGAGGCCTTGTCATTTACTACTGTGCCCAGGTTTTACCTCGCTTCTCAGTCAAGCGTGACACCTGAATAACATGTATAGGAAAGCAACATACATTCTTAACACCAAAATCTTTTTACACCACCAGCACGGCATTAAGGATCACAGATTAAATCTGCCTCCACTGCTGGGCAAATAATGTACTGGCCATAACGTAAATGGGAACCAAACCCATCAGATAAAATGTATGGTAATTTTTTTGTTGTTCTCTTTTGAGATCAACTATGCTCTGTAGTCCTAGCTTGGACTCTATGCTCCTAATCCAATTTACTAGTTACTAGGCCTGACTACCAGGTTACCCAGGGAATATTCAAGTGCCCCAGTGTAAGGGTCTCCCTCCTCCCCTTTCCTGTCTCCCAGTACTAAATCTTCCCAGTCACCCCCCTCACCCCTCCAAACCGAGGACACGTGCTGTGGTTCCCTGGGGAGAGACTGGCTGAGATTTTTTTTCCTCAGTCAGCTGTGTGAGAAGGTACCTGCCCCCGAGGAACTGGACTGACATCACTGCTCATCACGAAAGAAGCTGGAATCCAGTCTCGCACCTGTCCTTCTCACAGCGTCTGCTCATTTGACCTTAAAATCCTTCCAAATCACATCCAGATATTTTTATGTGAGGACAGGAAAGCAACTAAAGGACAAACTTGTTTAAAAGTGATAGTTATCTTCAAGACAATTTTCAGAAATGAGCTAATAATAAAAGGCTACATAAAATGATAGTATCTTAAAAAAATAGCTAATCACCTTACCCTACTTAAAAAAAAAATACAAACACCACGTTAATTTAAAAATACAGTTTATCATGCTCAATCACACTTTTTAGGCTTTTTGATTTTATGTGAGGTCCAAAACTTATTTAATTTACAAAACAAGAATATTTTTAGAGAGTTCAAATTGTACAAGTAAGATGGATACTGGACATTAGAGACATACATTTTTATGTCAAGCTAACACATATAGTTGGAGAAGAGGAATCAGCAGCTGACAAGAAACAACTGAATGATCATCTAAATGGATAATTACCAGAATATCCTGGCTGGATTTAGTGAATCTGCATCTTATGCATTCCCACTCTAACTAGGACCACAGGGAGTTCAAAAAGTTTATCTGACAGCAGGTACACATCTTAGCTCTCCTTAGCTCCACTGTTTCATTTATACAAAATTATAGACTATAATTTATGCACAATACTTCATACCACAGGCCAATAAGAGAAATTTATTAAACCAATCAAAGCAATTTTCCTAGGCAGTTCCTGTGTGTAGAATTTACAGCCACCTCAACAGCCTCTCTGATATTTGCCATGATCATGGTACAAATACCACCCTTAAAGGGATGAGCAATAATACTTAGGACCTTTCCATTTCATGAGGTTCTGAAAAACATTAGAAACGTCAGAATACAATTGTGCAGGTATGAATGGATTCATGGCCAATGTACACAATATCCTTACACATAAACTTTTAGTATCTTTTTTCTTTTTTTAAAGAACATAGCGTTTGTTATTACAATGCCATTTTATCTACTACAAACCAGAAAATGAATGTGTTCAGACTGTGGAAAACATCTGTAGTATGCCGCAAGTAATTAATTTAGTAGCTATATATGTTGAAATTGAGACATTATTCTGGTTTTGAGATTCTCATTGAAGAAGACGGCAGTTCTGTTCTTTTACCACTGTTCACTCAACACTGTAAAAAGTGATATACAACCATCTTATACTGCTTTAGAGAGCTTCCAGCTACTAGAAGCTATTTGACTTTGCTTCTAGCCTATGGCACTACTATTGCTATATAGAAGAGGTTTTCTCCTAAAAAGTCATTATAAAAGTAATATAAATAAACACATCCTTCTATCTTTATACAATCTATTCCACTAAAACTAGACTGCTTGCTTTATTTTTTGGGAAACCATCAAAACATATAAAGGGTCTGTAAGGGAGAGCAAAATACTGGCCTGGCAATAATTCAGACACCTGCTTCAGCTCTTTTAAGGTCCCTGTGACCCTCTCGTACTTCTTTCCCACTTAAAGATGTCAGAAATGCCACTGGCCCGACGCAGCACAGCATCTCAGGTAGCTGCATAGTAGAGGTCTGAACATGGTTGTCCCAATGCTGAGACAAAATTAAGTTTAGCCTGCACTTCTGAGAACACTTGAATTGGCTCTCCTGCAAATCTATAATTGTAATACTTACAGTTTTCCAAAGGAAAGAAGCCCTATTTGTTAAATCAGAAAGCCTCATTTGTGAACAATGGAAAATACTACTAAAATGTACTTTGCAAATAGTGCCAGCTATTTTGCTACAGAATTGCACAGCATACCATATCACGTCACTGGAGACTAAAATAAAACCTTCCCAGAAACCCAAGTGCCCTATAATACTAATTTTAAGAGATTCCAAGGTTATTCCAAGCAAATGGTTTTATCTAAATTTGGCTATTAATTCCTATAGTCAAGCTGATTTTGAAAAAGACTGTATGTTTGGGGTAAACATAAGAAACACCATGGAACAATATGTTTTCTCTGTGTACCACAAGAGCTGTATTTGACTGAATGTCAGCTGAAAAGTAGAGCTAAAGGTTAAGAGGATATTCTTTTCTTCACTTGTGATTCTGCCCTGGTACCAAACTCTCAATATACAAAGGCTTCTTAGCCACTCAGTGACCTCTGAAGAAGATTCTCCATAGCAATATGCCTCTGAATGTATCTCTAGAGGTTAGAAAGTAATTTTTCAGCTATAAGACCATACCTTCAGTTGTACAAAATACTTCAGAGTTCTAGCTGGTCAAAAAGCTGCAAATAAGATCAAAGGGTCTCACCCTTTTTATGTCAGGGCCCATCCATCAGTCTGGCATATTCATTTTATTATAGTTTTGCTTATGGACTTGATGCTAATGGCATTACTGAAATTTCATCATAATAACAGGTACTAAAAGAAAATAGAAGCAAAAGATAGAAAAAGAACTGGTGCATCAGCAGAGGTGTATAACAGTAAACTGTATGAAAGTTCCCAGCTCCCTGACCTTTCCTGACTATTTCCTATGGAAAACCTGAAAAGATCACAGTCTCATCCGGCTGGTTCCTGAGACAGGCATAACTGCCACTGTTTAATTAATAGTTAACTGCCCTGCCACTTTTTACATACTTTCTGCTGAGAGATGCATTTACTCATTTACTGTCATTAAGCCTGTCAGATTGCCTAAAAAGACGTTCAATTCAGCCTACACTGGGACGGGGCAGCTGCAAAGGCCTGAAAGTGCTGAAGTCTCATGAGTCCTGACAGAGGAATTCCCTTCAAGGTCCGGGACATTCATGACCTGCACATTCCCCAGGCAGAAGAATTTCTTCACAGGAAGGTAAAATACAAAAAATGATGTTGGGAACAAGTGAAAAAAAAACCCTACTGTTCACATCTTGTAGTAACTAAGCAAGGACATTCAGTGCAAGAGAAATTTTTATCCTTCTTCTCTTCACATCATGTAATATTTGTCTAATTTACTCTTCTTTTAAACTGGAAGAAACATTATATCCAGATGCCAATAGCTTAAATTATGTCTTAATATGAACTGTAAAGTATAAAATAAAACCTCATCCTGCAATTTTTATCCTTTTCAAAAAGGACAGGTCATGACATCAAAACTATGAATCCAACCCTGTGTTTTTCAAATAAAGAGACATAAACCTGCTTTGTGCTTGGTTTTAACTTTATAAAGTATTGCTGTGAATGTGAAACACAGAGAATAAGAAAACACATTTGTTTTGATAAAAATATGGTGATTTTAGGTTACTTAGTGCTTTTAGAAATAGTCTAGAATTTTATGGAGAGTGTCAAATCTGATTTTTGAATTTTCCAAAATAAAGAATAAGTTCTGATTTAAAAGATGGTTTTCAAAAAAAAAAAAAAACCACAACAACCCACATGCTCACACAGAAAACATATGTTATGTGAAAGTAACCATTTTGTTGAAATCTTTCATAAAAATAGAAATCTATCAATCATTAAATGGCTTGAAAGAAATACTTTCAGAAGAAATCTGCAGTCAATTTGTCACACTTGATTATTTACAATTACAAGTAAAAGACTCTACAGAATCAGCAATAAGCTATTTGATCTTTTATAATCTGCATATTCTGTTCTGCCATCACCCTAACTATGCCACTTTGGAAAGGGTTGCTGTACTGTCAATATAATCTGAAAAGCTGTTTCAAGTTAGTCATATCTCAATTAAAAGTTTACTAAAAATTTTACAGAATCCTACCAATTTCTTATCCCTGGTTAAAGAAAGAGGTTTTTTTAACTTCTCGAAATTTAAACATTGTATATCTACTTGGCTTCTATATTCAGTCTTAAGCAAAAAGCAGGAATGCATATAAATGTAGTAATGAGTGGTTCTTCACATTTTATAATGAATACATGATTAAGAGTTTCTGAGCTGTATAGATATAACCAGTAGGTTATCGAAGATTTCCTAATCTATTTTCCTTTTAATTGTTGGAAATTTTCCCCCAAAAATTATCCACTAAAAGTGTTTGAATCCCAAGGCATCCAAACGAAGCTAGGAGTAAACTAAGTATAAACTGTTTGTCAAAAATATGCATGCATTTCTATCACTGTGAAAACATACTTAATCTATTTCTTGCAAGTTAACTTCTTCACTTTTGTCAAGACAGTTTAATTGCATAGAAATTAGCTGTGCTAAAATGTTAAGATACAAAGTGGTAGAGCCTGGTATTGTGCAGTTGTATTTAGTAGAATAGATTATATTTTCATAGCACTTTCTATCCAAGGATATTGTGACATTTTATAAACAAGCTGAGACTTACACACCAAATTTTATCTCTGTTCTACAAATAGGGATACTGAGGAACATGGGAAGATAGGTGCCAGGGGTCATGGGAAATAGGACACAACTCTCTTGGCTCACAGGTTTATTCTTGCCACTCTGTGCCCTGTGTTTCTCCTGTATGCTGAAAAAACAGCAGGGAGTTAGCTACGTTGCCCAAAACTACAGCCTCAAGACACCACAGTGACCAACTACTGAAAACTACCTGCCTGGCCAAACCTAACTTTTAAATGAAGCTCAAAATGTTTCCTACAAGCTCCAGCCCTGATGTTTGCTTTCTAGCCTTTAAATCACCTTTCTGCAATAGCCTCTATTTTGCTTAAAGGTGGTCATACTACTCTCCAGTTTAAAAAACATAAATAATGGTTTCAGAGGAGTTGATTGTGCCAAATCTATCTGATGGTTAAATATGATAAAGAGCTAACTTAAAATGTCACATTTCACTGCAAAATTCAAACTTTGCATTATGTTGGAAAGTTACATAATTTACATATTTTCTTTCCTTACTAAATAGCACAGGCAAATGACAAAAAACAGGTTATATTTTAAGTGCTACAATACAGTGGATCCATATTTGCAGGTAACTAACTTACTTGCTGAAGACACTACAATACTAAAATTAATTATGGAAAAAATGAGAAAAAATTTTGAAATCTTGAGTAAGGCACTTGATTATAATAATCATTTCACCCTAAAAGGCATTTGTTTAATGCAAATTTCTTGTAATGAAATCAAGGATCAATGAACATAGAAAGTTCATCGAGGGGCAAAAAAAAGAAAAAAGAATTGCCTTTTTTTGACTTTGCTCATTAATGTTCTGCCTTTTCTTTAAAATGCAGTAGCTCAAGTAGCCCAAGTAAGACAAATTTATTACTCAATGAAAAGGAATTTGAAGGATATCAAATGTGGATGGCAGTAATCCTATTGGAAACTAGGGTATATTTTCATTCAATATATTTATAATATTGAAAAATAAGACAGGTAAGCCACCATCGATCTGTCATAAATCTGTGAAGTCAATCTTTCACTGCAAGAAAATTACCTTCATTATCTTTCCTAATTCTTAAATTAAAGACAGATGATTCTAGAGTGCTAGAAACCATAGTCAGTCTGACAGAAAAAGTATTGATTTTCAGCTGCATCATGTTCAAAATGATCACGAGGTGGTGCTTCAGTTCTCAACAAATCTAATGGAACTAATGATAACTCTCCAATATTGTAAAATTCAAATTACACTCATGAAAGCTGGGGTCATTTGAATATATGCACACATACAGAGCTAGAGACTGGAGACCATCCTTGCTCCCAAGTGATATTTAGCTGTGCAACTCAGTGCTGCTATTTGTTACCAAAGTGACTTTTCTGTGAGTGAAATAAGCAAGGATAACGGGATTTTTTTCATCTACAAATCATTTTGTAAGTGGTATGCTCAAAAACACAATAATGCTTAATGTTTCATTTGTCTCAAACCACATGAGAATAATTGTTTGATGTTTTCAAAGTTCTTACACAGGATGAGATAAATACTTCACTATCATTAAGTGACACATATCCTAACCTTGTTTAATCTCCCTTTCTAAATTTGTCTCTGTTACACAATGATTGAATTCCGATGGCCAGTTCTACGGCTTCTTAGCAAACAGCAACACTAGGGCACAGTTACTGCCTATTATTTATTAAGTACTTAAACAGGTTGCCATATTTCGAGTTAGATGTTCAGAGATGTATTGATGCCAAGATTTGCTTTCATAAAGCAAAAAACAATTTTGCTATGCAGAAATAAAATTGTTTTCAAGGCCACTGGGAGAGAGGCCACATGCAATATTATGAAACTTCTGAGAAAGAAGGAGCCTGTTTGCTGTCAAACGGGACAAACAGCTCTACTGCAGAGAAAAAATGGATGGTGTTTCCCATGTGCAGTATTTACAGTATTTACAATTACTTACTACTAACCTCAGGAGCATTCTCAAGACATACCTTTAAAAACTTACTTTTCTTTTAGTATTTACATGCCAATGCTAAGCACCCCACTGAAAGGTACTGATGAAGAAACGCCAATTATTTAGCTACATTTTTCTTTTGAAAAGTCTCCACAATTTATTGCTCTCATATCTTGTCCCCATCTATAAGTAAACTCCATAGAACCAAACTGAAATATGTATCTTATTTCACTATGATCTTGAAAAGCTTTTGTACCTAAAATATGATATTTTTCAGCTCAGTTAAGAACTCCTGTGATGACTGCTTGTCCAAAATCCTCATCTGCCATGCAGGTGGGGGAAACTCCACCCACAAGCAATGGTAAAGGCATACGAAGCCACTAGTGGAAGAAGTAGTTTCCTGAAACTATCAGAAGTCCCTCACATGCCTAAGGAGGAACAGATGAAGTACTCACAAGCAGACCCCTCTTGCCTTATTTTCTCTAATTCAGTCTGCCCAGATGTTAAACACATTTTTCCTGCTATGTCAGAGGTGCATATTGCTTGACAAAGAAGTTCAAATGTTTGATTACCAAATGTACGACTTACATTCATATCTGTTTTTTCTGATGTGTAAATCGGATCAGTTATCAGCAAACAAAAGACAGAATTAGTCCTTCAATCAACAGGCTATTTAAGCATGTGTGTAACTCTAAGGTCATGACCAACCCATTTAAGTCAACAGCCTACTTCCACGTTTAAACTTCACAGATTTGAGTGTCAGAACAGATAGCTGAGCTCACCTATTCTGATGACTTGCATAAAACTTTGCAGCTGCTCTTGTTCAAGCTAAACAATGATCACCAACTCTTTCCAGTCTGCTCCCTGCCCCCAGCCATGGTATTTTTCAAGCAGAGACATCACATGGATTTTCTTGGTCACTTTTTGCAGACCCCTGGGAGGCAGAGCACAGAACCTCGCCAGCTACTGACCACAGGCTGCAATGTGCGCGCTGGCACACAGACGGACCTGGTGGCATGTCAGGAGATGTTTACAGAAGAACTCGCCTGCTTGCCAATTCCCTTGCATATTAGAAGTGTACCTCAGCGCCCTCTCACTAGATCCCCAAATGAAAGGGTATATATAACCAAGTAGTTTGACATGAGGGCCTTAATTTTCAGAGTTACCCAATAAAAATCAATGGTGATTGTTATTTTAAATCCCTTTGTGAACTTTAAAAATATCACACTGTAACCGCACAAGATTAGAATGAGTTATTCAGAATATGATAGGGGAACTACATGTGGATTGTGAAGTATTTTTAATTCTTCCAGTCTTTTTGTATAACTTAAAGTTTTGCAGGATTTATTTCAAAAACTTCAATACTGCAGTGTTTAAACTTCATTGATCTATGCTTTATGGTGCAATGGCTTTTGCCTAATTGTGTTTTTTTCATTACTACACAAGAAATAGCCTAGCTTTCTCAACACAGTGTTGCATTATTTTCCAGAAAGAGAACTACTGTACTTCCCCCAGATGTTCATGCCCTGGAGTTCAGTAAGCTTGATGTATTCTCTTTGATTAGCGTGTTTCATGGCAACCTATCAGCTAAAGTACGTGTATTATTCATCGTGAAACAGGTGATAAAGCCAGAGTTCTTCAGCTAATGATAGATTTTTTAAAAAGAACACTAAATTACATTAGTATCTCCGTCCTTGGACACCAACGATGGTCCCCCTTCTTCCAACCTCAGCTGAACAATATCCTGCAAAAATCTGATCATGGTGGGCCTTGCTTTGGGGGTGGGGGTACAGAAGACCTCCAGAGGTCCCTTCCAGCCTGAATTACTCTATAATTCTATGATCTGCAACCCAGTAGAGGCCATTAAAAAACTCCTTATTCGTGACTATCAGATCAGTTGCTAAATTTTCCTTTCTCACACTGTAAAGTTACCTTTACTGAGGGAAAATCATTACAATAAGCTATAATAACTAGAATAAGCTTGGGATCTGATAAAGAATATATGAAACAGCTGCTTATTTACTTATTTGAATGAAGTTAAAGTAGTCTTTGCTACTGATAACTAAGTGTATGAGTTAATTTTGAGTTGTTAAACACAGTGGACCTCCTTTAATCACCCTGTGGTTCTTACTGTCTTCTGCAGACTTTAGAGAGGCATGAATTTTGCCCACCTGATTATGCTGCTGGTTAAATGCCTTGGGTCCTTATTAGTTTTAAATGTTAAATCAAACATATCTTCCTAACTCAGGCAACATTGGTCTCTTCCCTTCCTTTTTTCCTTTCTTCAGCCTTTCTAGTAATCTCATTAGTTTATGAAGTTTTTTCAGCAAAAACTGACACCATATGCTTTTATTTTTGTTCTTGGTAACATAAGCACATCTACATTGGGTCACAATAGCAGTCCATCTAGCTCAGTATGCAGTTTTGAAAATGGCCAAAAGCAGATGACCAGGGAGGAGAAAAAAAAGCATAAGTAGTATACAGTGATATCAGATACTCTCCCAGCCTCCAGCCATAAGGGGATCAAGGACTCCCTGACACAGAGATAGTTTCTGTGTATCTAGAAATATATTACTCTTCCATGAAGTTGTTCAGTCTCTTCTGCACCAATGTAAACTTCTGGCACCCACAATGTCCTTTGGCAAGGAATCCCTCAGCATAATGTTATGTTGTGTAAAGAGCCATTTATCATTCATTTATAAAATGCCATGATGATCTTTTTTGCTTCTTGTTCATTTTGTTTCTTGCTCCTAGTCATTCTTAACATAATTCACAATATGAAACCCTGTTAGCACTATATGCAACATAAAAATGCTTGTCCTTTTTATCCCACAGTCACCAACACAAGTCATCAGAAGGTTTTATCTACAGACTACAGCACTGTGTGCAATACATTTAAGAGATTTTTTTTTTTTTTTTTTTTAAACACTTAGCTTTCAGGGAAGGGTATAAAGCTCACTGTACTACCCTGTAAACTGAACTCCTACCAGAAAATTTTATGTTCCTTTCCATTATAAGAAGTGAGTTAGGATACCCTTAAAAAACAAAGCTTTTATCTTTGTCTGCCTTGCATGTGTCAGCAACACCTCTTCCATAAAGACCTAGTTGCTCTTATAAGTCTGCCTTTCATTTATCTACTTCCTTTATTCCCCAAACAGTTCCCTGATACTTACTTTCAGCTGCTGTCTTCTTAAAGAAACTACTTTGTTGTCCATACAGGCACTCTGGTGGCTGCTACAGCCAGTGCCCTGCTGAGGGAATCCCTCAGTGCTATGCACTCTCATCAGGTTAAGAATTAGGAATCCAGTCACAGAGTACTTCTTCTGCCTCCAGGGAAATATTGACTGAGAAGTGAGATAAAGGTATCCATGTCTAATAAGAACTGATCAAATACTTCAGATAGAGATTTGCATAAAAACCTTAGTTCATCTACGTAAGCTCAGTAGGTCCAAGAACTATGGAGACAACGAATCTCACAACACAGCTGCTTGAATTACTCCAGTATTGGGATAATTAACTGCTCTGTGTGCTCTGAAGGTAGGTAGGATTTACAAAGTTTCTTCTAGGCATTGAGGTGGTCTAAATGTATCTGTTAAAAGCATGGTCTTAAATTAGCTGATTACTATGAATCTGCCAGGATACAAATAGATGTATCCAAATAGTCCCTTAAGTCCACCACTACTTTTAAACTGTGCTGATGACTGAAGTCACTCTCCTGTAAGCACTTCCTATAAGCAAGGTCTTCAGATTTTCTTTCTCATTAAACACAATAATCATCATGAACAGATTTACTTAGGAAAGAATTTTGTATGTATCAATGAGTGCTCCAAATATGCCTATCTGGAAAGAATTAGCAAAAAACCCCAAAACCCTCCAAAGCTTGCCAGTATACTGACAATATACATATATAATAGCAACCGGGGACCTGTGAAAAGTAAATGTTATAATCAGAGGAAGTAAATTGTGATGCTGGTGGCTAACAACAAGTCATTTGAATCTGTAGGTCCCTAGTAATTCAGAACATACATTAAGAGAATAGCATACTGATTAGCTGGGGAATTACGGAGTCATGAGCAATTTAGGGTTTTGGGTTTTGTATAACGACTGAACCAAGTAATCTCAAGTGCCTTCTTGATGGAGCAGTAAAACAAACAGATGAATTAAGTAGAGTAGAAATTATAGCACCAGATTTCCAGAAAGAGTTGGACACTGGAATACCTGGAAATGTAATTCAAATTGGCTCACAAAGGAAGGTAGTTTTGAGAACGGAAAATTGGTGTGACAATTGTAAAGAGAGTAACATCAAGATGAGATGCTGTGTCTTTGCTAATATCCATTATCCACTTATTATTTAATAATGGAAAAAAATTAATGACATTTTCAGATTTTGAGCCAGGTGAGAACAAAGAGGATTTAAAAGGTATTGCAAATGCACAGAAAACAACATTATGAAAATAATCTCATAGCATTGGAGGCTTAGCAAAATGTGAGAGAACATGTTTCAATATGCATTTCAAGGGCAGAGCTGAAAATGAGCACTACTGACACAGACTTCAGGGGACCAAATATTCATGCTAGCATGTCACTGAAAAGAATCCTGTAATTTGGAGGTGTTTAACTATGTCTTGGAAAAGAAAGAGAGCATTACTTCTCATATGACTTTGGTATAAGAAAAAAATGGAATTAAGTTTTCCTATAACAAAGCAAATCCATGGAAAGTAGAAATTGCTCAAAGAGAGCATTAACTGGGAGCTTGAAAGACTCCATTAAGGAGGAAAGTTAAAAATAATTAAGTATAGCTTGGTTCACATATGACTAGCCTGACAGTATCTACAAATATTTTGAGATCATAAACAGAAAGTAGAATAGTTATTCAGTATGAGACTCTCATATTAATAGCCTGAAATTAAACATGGAAAAATTGAGACTGAATATCAGGAAAGCTTCCTGGCAGTGAAACAAACTGGGCTCCCAAGGGAAACAATGGAATCTACACAGCTTTAAACTTTTAAAGCTAGACTAGACAATAACACTCAGTGTAGTTTGGGGAATATTTTTGCATTGGCAAAAGATATGGCTGCATGACTTGATACTGGTAGGTCATTGCCATCTCTGGTTTCCATAATTCCGTGAAGAAATACATAAACCCTACAGCTGCACAGTCAAGAAAGTTATCTGTCTCTATTTTCACAAACATTAGCAAAAATTGCAGACAATTACAATTCCCCCAGAAAGACCTGTCTTTTAAAGAAAAGGTTTTAGTTACTCAAACAAAATTCACAAAAATTATTCAATACCTATGGCAGAGCCTGACTTCATGTTTGTTGTGTGCTGCAGTTTGCTCATGTGTTAGACAGAACAAAAATACATGATTTTAGGTGAAGTGGGATAGCCTATGTTCTGCTGATTTGATATACTAGCTTGTAAGCTGACTATGCTGCCAAGTAATACTGTTATGTGTTTTGTGAGTTTAAGTTGTTGTCATGGTGACTACAGTTGGTCTATAGGTGTCTTTTTCTCATTTAAAATCTAAAGAGATATTTTTAATAAAGCAAATGGGAAAATATTTTTAGTTTAAAGTTTAACCATCCTGTTAAATATTTCCTCTTAATAATATGCCAAAACTTTTTAAACCCTCTTGATACTCATTCCTTTCTGCACACATTGTTTTCTTTACAAACAGAACATTTTATGTTTACTGCCAATTACTGGTCTTGCTTAACTTCCACATAAACTCGACTGACGTCAGCGAGAATGCACAGGTGTAACTGTCAACAGAGCAGCAACTCAAAGTTAGGTGCAGTGAATTAAGTAATATGCTATGTATTAATATGCCTTGAAACATTGTGATTATCCAATTCAGACTGTTTTAATAAGTTGCAGAGTTTAATGACATACCTTTGCAGACACTTTCCTGATTTAAGTCTTTGAGTTAACTGCTAAGAAACAAACTTGCCCTGTGCCCCCTAAGTGAGGAAAAAAAAAAAAATTGCCCAGAGCAAAGTTGTTCCGCCTGTTATTTATGTCACAAAGAAACAAAAGTTAATATTCATTTACTGGCTAATCTTTGTAACATGGAAACATTTTGCTTTCCAAATTTAGGTCGTTGATTCAGGGTTAGTTATAAAAACCTCCTGTTTGTTTGAGAAACAAATCTGAACTGGCAAAACATTTGAAGCAGTGTTCAGCAACTATCATGAAACAGGATTATACAGAAAACAAATCACATAACAGGAATATTTATTCCTTTTTAAAAAAAAAAAGTTATTTAATAAGAAAGAGCTTTTCATTCTGAGGACAATTAGGAGGCAGAGCATTGTTGCAATACAGTAATTTTGTACCTTTTAAAACTGTTGTAATGAATTCTGACATACTAAGATAGTACTACTGATGGAAAAAGTAACAGTGAGAAGGAAAACATGATACTTATTTGTGAAACAGAAGGTTTGATGGCACTGGAGTTAAGGACGCCTTGTGGCTTTTAGAGCTCTTTATATTTCCAATACACTATGCAAACTTTCTACAGCTAAAAAAAACATGCAGTAATGGAACCAGGGGGGAATAGGTTATACTGTGAACAACTATTCTGTGATACAGCCATTACAGGGTCATGTCCCCTGAATGGCTAAGAAATGTGCAGTCCATCTTCCAGATTTCTTTTGCTGTACAAGAGACATGCACCTCTCTGCAGAAAGCAACATAAACTTAGACTGCCATTTAGGGGTGAAAGTAGAATTTAAATGGTAATAGGTCTACTACTGGCCCTAATTTCACTGCAAATTGGCATTATATTCAGAGATGTCAGCATAATTAAATACACAAGGGGAGTTAAATTACTGATGCAGAAGTGATAAAACATATCTACAGGGACCTATCCTTGAGATCAATATTTTGTAGCCTTTACTATTAAAAATACAGTGTATCTATGTGAATTATTGACTATAATGGTGAATCTGGTATATCAGGACTAATCTTTGCACCATTGTTTTACAGAGAACAGCTCTCTATCCATTCTGCCAGACCTAACTTCATATTCCACCAAATGAGGGTAACAGTGACTGATCTCCAGTGCAGTGACCATACTTTATTCTCCCCTGTTGTTCACATGCTCCTTCCAGTTTCTCCAGAAGGGGCCTGGTAGCGTGGTCACAAAGTGAGCCAGTTCAGCAACCTGAGTTGATGAAAATGAAAGCACTCTCCGCAACCCAGGTAAACAAAAAAAGGGAATGGGGCTTCCCCTGGCTCACCTGCCTGAACTGACTCACCTCTTGGCTACTGCTGCATCCTGCTGTGAGAGGGTGGGGAAATAAACATGCAGCCAAGAGGACCTCAGTATAGTGTGAAACTTTATGCTTAATAACACTGCAGGGTGTTATTCCAATTTCAGTGAAACATAAAATAGGCTATTTCTTACCAGAGCTACCCATATAACAGCACAGAGATAGGCTGCGTTTTTCTGAGCGCAGCATGACCTCTAGTTACATCCCAGGTAAGAAGCTCACTCAGCATCCTAGGAGTCATTGTGTGTGTGTACAATGAAGGTCCCATGGCTGTTGGGACCAAATAATTGTTTTCTTTTGGAGAATTATGTTCCTTCTAAATTCATATGACAGTACAGACCAACACACTAAGAAGCTGGGGGTGTTTCTGGCTTATGGGCCACCCAGTTTGACACCTACTCATCCTCACCTTTGCCCGTTACAGCAACCTTGTATATACCCTCATAAGTCTGTTCACTTCCAGCAACAGGTCCAAATTACTGTGGATTTTTGTTCAGTTCTTCTTCACACAAGGACTCAGAAAGAAGATGCCAACAAGTTTAGATGCAGTCAAAACCCATATCTTGAAAGAAAATACAACTCTTTGAAAAGGCCTTTGCACAAGGTGATACCTAACGTCAGAATGAGAAAACACTGCATTAGCTGAGTATTCTTTGTGATCTCAGTAGAGGAAAATCTTGCCAGTGAATGTTTTCAATGCTAGTCTTGACATATTTCTTTTCCGTACCTATATTTGTAGAAAGACTGTTTAACTAAACATTAGAGCCTTGAGATGTGCTCACATGCAGGACTGTCTCTGTGTATGCTGTAGCTTAGGCTATCTATTGAGCCACTTGTGTCTGGAAAAAATGGCAACACGGAGAAACATAGTAGATTGACAAAGTTGTGGCAAAAGAGAAGCTGGTGAATAACTAAACTATAAGGAAGAAACCAATATTAACAGAGTGTACAAAACTTTAATTAAGCAGAGCAACAAGGACTTAAAAGAGAAACAGAAAGCTGATTAAAATCAATGAGACCAAAGGGACATTTTCAGCAAAGAAGTTAATATGAATTATGTAAGTAATAGCAGAAGCAGCTTGTAGTACTGATTTTCCCAAAAGAAGTCTATTTTAGTATGTGGACTATCCTACCCAAGTGACATAAGGAGAGGGTGTTCTGAAGTGTTAGTAAATCTACAAGTAAATCTGCTTTTTTATCCATTTTGTACCTTTTTCCTCTATTCTGGGAAAATTTCAAAACTGCTGACAGGCCCAGCATGGAAAATCATTACTTAGTACAGTTTCCCATGCAACTGTTTTCTTACCTGTGCGTGCACTAATCATCAAACAGAGTTCTTGCCCGCATTTCTTTGAAGAGAGTTGTGTAACAGGACAGGCAACTTGGTAATGTTATATGAACTATTTGCAATCTTTCACCCTTCCATGAGCAAATATTAGTTTAAACATAAAAACAACAAAGGTAGAAGGATGCCACTCTTCACAAAATATTTTAAGTCAGAAAATATCTACTTTTTACGTGTTTATTATAATTTGTTCATAAAGTAGTGAATGATAGCCCTTATATTATTTCTAAAAGCGTATCTGGAGACATGATCAGTGCTTGCAGGGAAGACATCTATAACAAATTGACCACTGAACATGAACATCCATGTTTAATACTGAATAAGAAGCAAAGAATACAGTTTCAGGCACTTTTTCAGGATATTCAATTTTTAGGTCACAACCTTAACCCAGACAGATATAGAGGTAGCGGACAGCTCACTCCACAACTGTTCATTCACTATTTTTCAAGTATTCCTTGAAGGGGACCTGAGCAATCAGCAGCTTTAAATGAAATTATAATTCTACTAAAGTGCTATTTTGAATCCACAAAATGAATATTTTGCCCTCCTTTTTCAGAATATATCGGAATCCTAAAATACCCTGGGCACACTCAAATCTGAATAATAAACACAATATAAAGATGGTGACGAACAGCCCAGGCTTCAAAAGCTTTGTGATTTCTCTTTAAAATACACAGTTTCACAGAGTGATATATATATACATCAGTCTATCAAACCCTTTTTATAGAATGTGGTTTAAGATTACTTTATTGGGAGGAAGGAAAACTAAATCATTTTTTTTTAAATCAAAAAAGTAACACAATCTAAACACATTGTAGGCTGATCATCAGTTCTGTGTCAGACAGAAATTAATTCCCAGATTCCAGGGCTAAGATGTCTTAAGTTCATATCTCTTTTCTATTATTACATTTTTTTTAAAAGGAAATCCAAGTTCCCTTTTTTCATCAGTCAGAAACCGTACTGAAGTAATTTTATGAATAAATCTACTCTCACATCAAGACAGAAACTAAATAATTAACAGTTGTACTATGGCAGACACATTTGACACAGATGAGAATAGAGAACTAACAGTCAAGAAAAGTAACAGAGAAAAGGTTACAAAAGGAATTTTCCCATGAGCTTTTTGCTCCCTACATGCTATAAACCTTCTCATCTGAGAAAACTCAGATGGTCACATCATACCAAAAATTACCAAGTGAAGTGGGGGTAGGATAGTAAGTGACTTTGCCAAGCAATGACACTGTTTATGCACTCTTGTTCCCTTGATGATGGTACTGCGTTCTCGTAGTAAAACAGATTTTAGAAGTTTTCTTTGCAGTAATGATCAAGAGAGAGAAGAAAGAGCTTTATGCTAGTGCAGAGAGAAGCATAACTAAAACAAATAATGAAAGCAGAATCAAGCATTTCCCCATATTTTTCTGATTCATACACTCCCTGAGAATGCATGATATTTTCGTTGTTTAGTAGAAGTCCCTAGATAAATGTAATGTTCTTCTTTTGTTTCTCTTTAACAGCAAATTTTGTAATCCCCTTTTTGGCAGAACCAGAACAGATCGTGGAAATATTTAATAGCACTGGTCTATGTTTCACTTTGTTCTATTTCTACAAAGATTTTTAAAAAGAAAATAAAAAAGGAGAGAAGTTTGTTTCTGCAGCAAATGTAAGTAGGTAACTACTGGTTTATGAAAGCTGTGCATGGCAGGACTTCAGTTGTAGGGTATCAAAAAAGAAAAATCTGGCCCCAAAAATGAGCCAGCATTTCAACTTTCTGCTTTCTGGACTAACTGCACTATATTGTACATGGAGCTGCCAGGAAGAAAGCAACCTGAATACATGCTGAAATTGTGCTGGCATCAAAATAAAGATGTTTTTCTCTCTTTTTTTTACATGAATGTAAATAAAACACAGAATGTATGAGGGCTTTTGATTTGCTATACTGAACAGATTCTTACTCAGCTTTATATAGCAGTTGTAGCTTTAATCATTTTGACAACCTTGAATTTTTGCCCTGAGCTTCAGGTCTGCAGGAACCAGGAATATTATAGCAAAATTGCTAACAAAAGCACTCTGGAGAACACTGTGACTATCTTGGAAAGTCCCCTAGCATAGCTGCTTTGTAATTTCAAACCCAACCCAATCAGCACAGAGGAGCTGTGAAGACAGAGTCACTCTCTGAGTTGGACAGAATCCCCTGGGCACTGTGCTTAACAACCCTAACAAGCTAAAACCCCGTCTATTAAAACTCAAATTTAGTAGAAGATTATTACTATTAGTTTGAGATAAAACTTCATGAATTCAGTAAAAGGTACAATGCAGATGACAAAATTACCTCTCTGTCACATTTCAAGTGGCAGGGAACCCAAGAACCTCTCTAAAGTAAAATCACCAGGATTTTGTTCGAGTGAAAAACAGTATCTTTTGCCTAGCTTCAGAAATGGCTCTGCTGTTTTGGCTAAAACCTTCAAATGAGGAAAAAACAAAACAAAACAAAACAAAAAACAAACAAACAAAAAAGATCACCCTAGGAAAGCCACCTAGCATGGAAAATTTCAGTGTAGGTTTGACAAGGTTATAAGTGAAGGAAACAGGTCTTTATAATCAAAGCATTAGGCAACTTTCACCCAACTGCATTTTGCAGTTTCCATTACTTCTACTAAATTTGTATCTTTATTGTCTTTATTTCCCACTTGAATTGTATTACTGCCCAGAGGCCTGTCTGTATGTAAAAGTTTATTCTCCTTCTGAAATGCTCACTCTCCCCATCTCCTCCTGCAGCTACCTACTACAGCACATGCTAAAAATACTGCATTAGCACTGAACAGAGCACAGCCATAGTATTTGGCTCCTATTAGGGTTGTAGATGGGGCATCATTGTTTTAGCAGACTATGACCTCCCATTCAAGAAATGGCATTCACAAGATATAAATTTGTTTAAAGTTAAGATATTTTTCATTTCCCTTTAAACATCACTTCCTCACAACTTGTTTTCCTGTGCTATTCCAGCTCATGGTCATGTTAACAGTTTGTTTCTGGAAATGCTCTCCAGCCTGTTAAATTTTTAATGTGAAATATTTTCACTAGGAGACAGAGCACTCATCTCTAAAGCAGAACAGAGACAGTAGCCAGTATATGCCTTAAATGAGCCAAGGTTTTCCTGCCCACTTCAATCACAGTTTATCACAGCCAGAAATCACTGTACTTTGCATAATGTTCCATAAATACTGAAAAGATATTTCATTATATCTATGGAGTACTTAAAACTGATGAATAAGAAATCATCCAGGAAAAGAGAAATCTTGTAACACTTTAAATATAAGAAACTATTTTTTATACATTTACTTATTCACTTACCCCACCAAAAAACCACTTTGCCCAAGGTCAGACATTGTCAAAGATTTCCATATTGTGACTCCAGCTTAAATAACAGAAGTCTTTTGAGACGCCCTCTCCCAAAAGGGTAATAAAAAGTGAGGGTATTTCTTTGTGTTGAGAGGTATTCAAAAGAAAAAAATTCTCTGAAAAGAAAGACTATGCGTGTTCCTAACCAACTCTATATGTAATTCCAGAGTGAGATTACTTATTTTAAGTATGACTTGACACATTTTAAATTAAAATAAGTGATAAAGTGATAAAAATAATTTATTATTCTCAATAATACATATACGCATATAAATTTCAACTTCTGAAGATGTTCTAAAGGTCTCTACAGTTTCTTCGTAAAGCTGCTTTACCACTGTTATTTACTGCCAGGGACACAAAGTTTTGTAGGAGTTGCTGAGGGGTAGCCAGTGGAGGCTCATTTTGGAAGGAAATGTGAAATAAATTCAATAGTCAGAAGGTCCCCACAGAAATCGCCTGTCAGCTTCCTCTGCTATTCTAAAGCATGACTCTAACTGAGGTAATCCTAGGAGTCGCAGGGATTAAATGAGGGCTCAGCAAGTAACTCCTTTATATGAACTTATTTACTACTCCACGTTTAATTTTCTGTGGGTTCATTCTTTTCACTCATGGCCAACAGGGCATCACTCCTATACCTTGTTCATGTTTTACCATATGGCTATCCACATATTTATAATTGAATACCCACAAATAATGTTATGCCTGTGAACATTTCTTCCAATAGCCTCCAGGAGATCTGTCAGGACTAAAGAAAAGTTTTAAAACCTCAGAATTCCTATGCCTCCCAGGTTTTTGTTCCAAAAGCCTGTTGGCTCTCTTGTACCTGCTTCCTCATGTCTTGTATCTTGTATCTGATGCCAGTATTAGATCCTGAAACATTTTTCAGTATCTTGAAATTCATTGTTCTACGAACAATTTTAAGGAAACATTTTCAAAGATCCTTAAGCAACATTTTTCCTTTGCACCTTTGAAAATCCTATACTAATCATTCTCACAGCTCAGTAGAAACATTGGTACCAAATGTCTGAAATTAGCCAAATATTCTCAAAGCAGAAAGTGGAAAGAACTGCTAAAAGTTAGTAAGTGCATTTTACACAAAATGAAGTGCACATTTCTAAGCCTGATTTATCGATATCTAACAATAGCTTTTAACTTTTAGTCTTGCAGATTTATACCTTTTTTTATCCTAAAAGGCAACATTATATTCCTACATCTATGATTTTGTTGGTTTCTGCTCAAATTAGGAACACTTTTAACTGGAAGCCCTAAATATCAAAACTTCATTGACAAATTTTAAGTTACATAAAATGGACCTCTGGTGTAAGATTCCAAGGAGGCAAAACTCTTGTTGCTGAAACTGTAAGCCAGTAGTCATGTTTAATGACCGCTTTAGAGAGAATAAAGACCATTTCAATTTTGCCTAGCCTTAATTTACATCCTGAACATTGAACAAATTAAAAAATGCCAAACAAATAAACCCACAAATCACTCTTTCTACATTTGGCAGCATGTGGAAGGACTTCTTTACCTAGCTAGAGCTACAAAAATTAAATATAGATTTGTGAAGCTGCAACAACCTGTTTCATGCTGTCAGACAGAGGTTTGGGACCAAAGAGAGTTTTACTTACCATAAAAAGTTGTTTGCATATTTGCAAAAAAGTATGTCAAACAAAGTATGTCCCTGTTTGGATCTGATGTTGTACACATGGTATTTCTTGATGCAATTTGGATCTGTCTTGTCAAAGTCCAGGTTTGGTAATATCGGAACATTCTGGATTTTCATAAAATTGTTATGTAATTGGTAGTCCTTGTAAGAGCTGTTTATCACTTTGCCAGAAGCATTTCATATGGAACTGTATCACCGATATAGTTAATACCTGGTAACTGACATCATGGAACATAGTCCACAGGAACTGGTACTTATGTTACTAAGCTGAGTAGGTGCTTGATACAGTCACACTAATGAAATAAGATTGCTCCATGAGTCCAGCAAAGGGCCATGAAGATGATTAAGGGACTGAAGCATCTCTCACACAAGGATAGATGCAGAGCCTACCTAACATATTTCTGACATCACGTTCCCAGTTGCCTCTTGATGATGGAGATCTGGCTTCTGATATCCTTACCATTACGTTGGAATCTTTAAGGTAAATTGTAAAGCTTCATAAATTTTTTCAGTAAAACTGCAACCCTCAAAGAACTGTCTCAAATGCTGAAGAATGCCTGACACGTGTTGCAATGGATGTGAGAATCTACTGAATCAGCACAAAGTGCCTTCAGTGATGTTCTGTTTACAGGCTGAGCATCATTAATAAAGGACTTAAAACTCCCTCAGGCCCTAATGAAATTAGTCTGTAAAGCGGGTCTGGGAATCCTGTGCTGGAGTTTATAGAACTATTACAGTTGGACTTTTACATATGGAAGAGATTAAAACTACTCTTGTTCAGCATTTTTGCTCACTGCTTCCACCACCAGAAAGTCCAGCAGAGGACAAGTAAAGAACTGCTCACATGAAGGCCCACATTGATGACAGCCTGCTCTCTTGGAGATTGGTGGTAAAGAATCTGTTGCTTGCCAAAGGAATTTCGCCATGTCCAACAGTTCTTCACTGATGGGTAAAGCTATCCATCTAGGCACAGCTGTGTGCAATACATCCAATGCTGTAAGGATTTTCCTGGACTGCTTCCACATAGATGTCAAGCAACTTTTCTCATAAGATTTTTGGAAGGATTTGTAATCATCTGGGATAAAAGGGTATGATTAAAGGATGGCTGGCTCAGCTGGTGCTGACAAATATACTGGCATCTGCTATTCCTCCTCCTGAAAATTCTATTCCAAGGGAACCAGATCAGTAACAGACTGAGCAATAGGAGGAATAAATATAACTTTCATGGTCTTTGTGGTGAAACCTTATGGAGTTTTGAGATACCCCATGGTGACCAAAAAGAGGTAACACTTGAAGAGCTGAGGCCCAGACACAAGGATCCCTGTAAGCAGGAAATTAAGCATGTCTGGTGCAGGGAACTACAGAGACACAGGATCCATGTGGTTTGGAGTGGAAAGTCTCTCTTGTTGCCTTGCAAATCTGACGAGGAAGATAAATACTTCTTTTAAGCATGGTACAGTATTGCAATAAAACCTGGATCCTTTGGAGGGTACTAAGGTAGGCACCAAGAAACTGCATAAGGGAGTCCAATAACAGTGTGTGTAACAAATCTCTGTTGACTATCACATAGTGTTAGAAGGTTGGATACTAAATTGAACTGGAATTATTCATCGATAAGCACGTATTTGCTTTTAATTAATAAATTAATTGTGATTCTAGTTACTAAAATCTGACAAAAAGATTCACATAATTGAAATGATAGAAGATTTCATAAAGTACTGAGGACAATTAATGCAGTTTAATCCACACCTGATCATTACAGTTTGCAGTCATTCAAATCTGCACTCTGTCTGATTTATGCAAGGGGTCTCTGATACCTTATGGAAGTGTCCTAATTGTCATGCCGTAAGACAATCACAAAGTTGATCTTCAGTCAATCCTTTGCTGAGTACTGAAATAGTTACTGAGCTAAGTTTGAAAACAGTCATTTAACTCAGTGATTGAGACATTAGCATGGGAGCCATAAACTGGAATTGGTTTCTATTCTAGTAGA
The DNA here is from genome assembly GCF_026419915.1 of Harpia harpyja. Classification (NCBI taxonomy): domain Eukaryota; kingdom Metazoa; phylum Chordata; class Aves; order Accipitriformes; family Accipitridae; genus Harpia; species Harpia harpyja. Next base: position 29,632,397 of record NC_068946.1, on the reverse strand, counting down.
TATTTAATTTAAGTGGTAAAATATAAAAAGAAGACACTATGAGGCCACGCCCAGAATACCTTCTGATCCAGTGATTAGGTATTTTTATATCAGGTCAGATAATTTGAACTAAGTCATATTTATTTCATTTTGAGTTAATAAATGTCATAAATCTAACTTTTTTTTACTGAGCTCTTAAATAAACAGATAAAGATACACATATACATGTAGCCTTGCATAGGTATCATGAGGGTTACCAGCCAAACGTGAGTTATCTGAATATTATACCTAAGAGGAGTAAAGTACAGTTTTGGACATATAACAAGGCAATCTTAAGTAGATGTAGAAGTAATATACCTCTGTGTTTGGCACTGGTGAGATCAGCATTGGAACACTGCAGTCCAACCAGGTGTTCATAATTCAAGGAAGATTTTGAAAACTGGCTATAAAACTGGAGAGAAAAGCCATGAATATAAGGGAGTGAATACCTTACAGTAAAACTTCTGGAGTTCAGTCTATATAGAAGTAGAGCCAGTTTAAAGAGTTCCTAGCGCACAATGTCTAAGTAAGGGACAAAAAAATTTAAAAGAGAAGTATTTAAATCCAGCAAGGTTATAGAAGTGGATCGAATGAAGCTTAAATTAGAGCAAATAATACTAGAGTTGTCTTAACAATGAGAGTAATTAAGCATTAAAATAATTTACAAAAAGTATGGTAGAATCTCTATCACTGATCATTTTACTAATTTTTTTTTTCCTAAAAGATATGATTTAGCTAATAAATGTTACTGGTTTTGAAGCAGAGATTTATTCTGAGTAACTGTATGTACTCTATTAAGCATGAAGTCAACACAGGTAAATACAGTAACCCCTACTTGTCTGTAAAGCCCATTAATGCATAAATTAAAACAAACCAGTATTTATTTAGAAATAAATAAATGAATATGCGATCATTAAACCATTCCTAATTGTCATTTGCCTGCTTTGTTCAGTTGTAAATTACTACATAAAAGAGGATCTGAAACAATTGATTCTTGCTCTTGGAGCAGTGAACAATCTCTAAAGCCATTTTCCATTTTTTAAATTTCCTGCGTGCTGTGAAACTATGATATTCAGTTTTCTTCTGCAATATATCATCTGATATTGAAGTACTGCACCTTGTAAATGATAAAGATAACATTAACAATAGTATACAGACTATTTTTCAATTGGTCTTCACATAGAGCAGCACCAATCTTGAGAGATATGTAGCGTCTGTCCCACCAGTTGGACTAAAGCTTCTGTACAGTTGCATGATAGAGCTTTAAAATTAAAATACTAGCATTAAAGAAATATTAGCTTGCAAGCTGAATCAACAACAGTTTTATATACCACACTTACTCAAACTTTTGACTACATTCCCTTAAAGAGAAAAATTTATGATTATGTCCAGGTTGCTGACATATTCTTCACACTCTAACTTCTTACAAATACAATCCTTTTTATGTAAATGCAGTTTCATCATCACTCCATGTACTACGGAGGTCTTAATGTTTTACTTTTCATTCATAGGAGAATGGAATTAAAACTAACTCCGTTCAATCCAAATCAATGTTGGGTAGATTGTTTGTTTACCTTCTACAGACTGATACTGTAAAACCCTAACTGTCAAGTACAGTGTTTCCTTACGTGCAGTTTCATTGATTTCATTAGACTTCGAATGACTACCCATGGGCTCAATTATTTGCAGGATCACATCTTTACTTGGTAAAGAAACACCATCAAAGGATAATCAGGAAAAAATATGGATGTAATGAAATCAATCCCTTTCACCAAACCAGTTTGCAATTTTCTATAAATGCACACTTGGCAATCTCAGAAGGCCGCTTTACATGGAAGTTTCAAACATCTGTGCTGCAGCCTAAAATTACCACATTAACGGATCTGTTCAGGATCTATACAACATCTTGGGACAGTGATGATAGCAGTCCAATTCATCCAGTCACTCTTTATTCTGTGAATATTCACTATACAAAATAAGGAGTGTTTTACGTATAAAAAGAAAACCCTCTTATTTTAAATGAACACTTGTAGAACAGCAGGTGTGCTTTTAAACATTTAAACATCAAGAATTTGTAAGGTATGTAATCCATGCTGTTTGTGTACTGCTTTGGATTTCACTTAATTTCATAAGAGAAACTAAACTGGACACTTCTCTAGAGTCTTCAGCATGGTTAATTCATTTTGCTTTCATTCCTGAATTTTATCCACAGCTGATTTACCAGCACAATAGATATACATTTGCATTTGGTGTGTTAGCCCATGCTAAGTTGAGTTGGAGTCACATTCCATCTTTAAATGAGAGGTGGTAACTCATGGCTTTATTGCCCATGTGAGCAGTTATTTCAGTGCCAACTCAAACAGATTAATTTCAACCTCTTTTGGCAATTATTTAAACTAATTTCTTTGACTGCACTAGAATGAAGGAGAAGTTGCTGCTACTGGCCTTCCTCTGGGAGCTGATTCATAACAGCTAAGACACAGTAACGACCATGTAGTCTTCCCAGTCTTTCGACTAGAGCCCTGGTTCTACCTTTTTGCTTATACTCAGTCCTGCAGCCCTGATCTAGTTTCTCCTCCTGGTAGGTGAGCTTTAACACATACTAGTTTGTAATGTGTGCTATAAGGTATGGTTAGGCATTACTATGGTCTTGACGTCATACTAACCTGGCTGTGTAGAAGTACTCTAATGAAGCTGGGAGACAAACTGAATTGGCCTGCAAAATTCACCTATTGATAATAGTCACAGAGGCAGGTCTTCCCATTGCTATTTCAGATGCTATGGAGGAGAAGAATCAGAGTGGGTGGAAAGCAATATGACATCAACACCACTATCTCCTCTTCAGTCTGCATCTGGTAAGTCTTGGCCCACAAAATTATCTTGACAGTGGGGACATCCACCCTGGTGCTAATAACCAGACTCTGTATTCCTGCCAAAGAAAGCTCAGCAGAAGCACCACTCAGTCTGGGAGATATCTGCCAAGGAAGTTCCTCCATAGTTCAGGAGAACACCAGGAGGGCACGGTTTGAGCGTGAAACTTCCTGGAACAATGGATTTCAACAAGATGAACAGTGCATGGATTGAGGAAATTAGCAAACTAGTGAAGACTGCAGTTACATCAGCAGCTGCATAAGAATGGCCACTGCCCACTCACATGTCAGACAGTGTTCTGCCTTCATTGCAAGTCCTTTATCCACCAAGATCTCAAATCTCCTGTTAAAAGAAGTGATTCCTGCTGGTGAGAGAATTCACACCTCACTCTTCTGCTAGGAGGAGTTAGTGCAAGATAGTGGTCAAAAAATGTTCTTCTGCCTGAGGCATGTGATCAGTTCTTCGCTTGCTGCTGCTTATCCTTGGTCACTGATGGCACTGCCAGACACAATCCTCAGAGCAGTGAGGCAATCATTCTACCTCTTACTTCCAGCTGAAGCTAAAGGCCCAAAAGAGATAAATAAATATCAGAAATAAATATGTAGACAAATGATGTCAAGTAAAAAGACTGGAAAGATATAGGGCCTTTGGGAAGAAGTAGCTTTATTAAATGACTACCACAGGGACCAAATAATCAAGCAAATTTACAGAAAATTACCGAGATGAGGAAGAACAGAAATTGCCAAAAGCACACAAAGATAATGAGACAAGGACTCTGACGGTTTTTTTGTAAAATAATACAGCAGAGAGCACAAAGTATATAGGAAGGGCTTGGGGGCAAATAACTGTTTCAAGAAACAGAGATATTTACAGAAGGAGAGGGATGATGGGCCATTACTTCAGTTTTATGCACAATAATAGAAATACACTATGATAGGAAAGTGCAAACAAATGTCGCTTAAAATGATGAAACCTTTGGAGGTCACAGTTATAGGAAAAGGAAGGAAAAAGGAAGGAACAGAAGAAATACAGTATGAATGGGAATGAAATCAGAAAGGCTGAGGCACAAAATGAATTAAACTAACACGGATTCACACAGGCAAAGCCTGATGATATTCACTGTTACATACTTAAGAAACTAGCTGAATCTTGCTCTCAGTCATTAGTTATAGCTTCACAAACTAATAGAGAGGATGTATTAGAGGGCTGAGGAAAGGCACATAGTACATATCTTTGGGGAGGTAAAGAACAACCTGGGAAATATATCTGTCCATTTAACTGAGATTCACAGAAAGAAACAAATCTCATAGTTAATAAATCCATTTGTAAGAGCACACATGTTAAAAATTAATAAAATACAGCCAAAATTGATTTGCCCAAAGCAATTCATGTAAAAGCTCTTTAATCTTCTTCTTTGCTAGACTAACTGGTCTAGTGTGTAAGGAGGAAGTGCTTATGTAGTATATTGACTTTAATAAAGTCTTTCCTGATGTCCTAATAAGACATTCTCATAAAGAAAGTAAGGAAATACAACTTTGATGAAATTACCTAAGATGAGGATATGTCTGGTTGAATAAATAATTAGCAATGGTTCACTGCCAAAGAAGGAGCCCATTTCAAGCTGGCTATCATAAGATACCAGCTCAGATCTGGATAAAGAAACAAAGCTCAGTGATAAGAGCTTGTGAAAGTCACCAGAATGGGTAAAGTTGCAAGTACCTAGGAGGTTAGGTAAATATTTCATTTGGAGAAATGCTCCTTATTACACAAAATAACATTTAATATAGACAATTGAAAAATGTTATAGAAAGGAGATGGAGACAATTGATGAGGCATCAGCAATGTAGAAAATTATCTGGAAACTATACTGAGAGTGACAGCATGAGTAAGAATGTATGATAACATAAAAAAGCAAGTCTTGGTGAGGTGATATAAGAGAGAGTTGTGTATGCAGTAAGACATACCATTTTTCCATCAGCTAAGCCCTAAATAATTTGTTGCTGTAATAATCTATTTGGCGGAATCACAGTTTGAAGAAAGCTGTAGACATACCACAGACTGAAAAGGAAAACAATAATAAACCCTGGAAATCTAGGAAACACCACCGGAGGGGAAATACTGAAGAACTGGATTAGTTTTCTCAAGTAAAGAGATGACTGAAAGCCACAGAGGCACACAAGGAAAAAGTTCTTATTAAGAAGTTGATGACAAACTATTCCTCCATACAATGAGGAAACAAACTTTTCAAACTGGGCGTGTTTTTACGGCATATCTCATTGTAGTGCACAGATATTGAGAGAATATGCAAAGAAGCTAAGTCAGGTTGTGGAAGCAGTCAGTAGCAGAATGAAGCTCAGCCTGTGCCAAGACATAGACTTCAGGATTCCTAAGAAAACCATTATGTAGTCCAGTTTTACATCAGGTAATAGAGTCATTAAAGCTGGTTTTTACATTCCAAGAGGATGGAATGTAAAAGGGGAGACCTGGTAACACAACAGTACATTTTAATTTGGGCCCTGAAGGGACAATCATTCTGGTTAGATCACTCTTGCTGAAAATTGTTTAAAATCTATATGCATTTTTTCAGGGACTCTGTAATTTGTTTTTGTTCAAAACAACAAGAAAATACTGTTAATTATTTAGAAACAACATCCCAGTAATTCAGGTATAATATTAATTTAATTTTAATTTTTATGAAGCATAACATGCTGAAATCCTTTCTCCAGCTATTAATTTGATTCACAACAATGTTTAAACAATTCCTTCTAATTGTCCATTATCAACAGAGAAACTTACTGCAATACATTAGTTTTACACCAATGCATTTTACCTGTTTTACATAAAACAAAAGTTCCAGTCCATGTCTATCCAAAGCCACAAGAAAACACTTGGTTAGTTTTCAAATGAGAAGTTAACAGGACCTGTTATTCTGGTGCTGAAAACTGGGTTTTCTAAAGTTAAGGGATTAATAATTTAAGAAAGATCAGCTCAGAACAAAATGCATCTCAGTTGATGCCACCAGGAAACCAAACTAATTTCCTCAAAAAAGTACAAACACTTACCCATAAAGTCTATATCAACCACCACGACATGGCAAGAGCAACATTCTTTAAGGTCTGAACATAGACTGAAAACCTATGAGCTCCAACAAGCAGAATGACAGTACAGAAGAATAGAATCATAGAAACAAAGAATCATTTAAGTTGGAAAAGACCTTTAAGATCATCGAGTCCAACCATAAACCTAACACTGCCAAGTCCCACTAAACCATGTCCCTAAGTGCCAGATCTGACTTAATTTCAGATGCAGACTTAATTTCTCTGTGTTGGGCAATGTTTCAAGTACTAGATGCAGGCCTGGAGGAAAGCTGGATGTCAACATTTCTGGTGATCAGGAAATTGCTTTACTTAATTTTTGCAAACTGAAAAAAAACCAACCTCACCAGGATCTGCTTCCTGAGTAGATTTTTCAGATCCCTTAAAGTTCCTTAAGGAGTCAGATATTTTTAACAATGAGAAAAATTACGAAGCTCACTCATGCCAGTTGGAAGATGACTCAACAACTGATCTTGTAATGTCTCTTGAATTTGTCATTAACCTTGGAAAAGTTTGCCTGGGAATAGCACAAAATATCACACCAGCAGGGTCCCAAAAGGACCATCAGGCCAAAATTAAATATTTAATATATTTCACCAGTGTCACTATCTGTAGTCTACCTACAGATAACATGGAGTAATTAACACAATTTATGTTTTAGTGTATTAAGGGATGAGTAAGCATGTAAAACTGCAAATGACCATATTCTCATTAATTTCTTTGTCAGCTCACCACCTGCTTATCTTTACATTTCCACATTACTCATTATATTCTGTTACTCATTCTCTTCCTCTTCCAATTTTGCTTTAAGTTCTTTCTTACCCATTTTTCTCTCCTTTTTTTTTCTTCACATCATCTCTGTAAAGTTTCTCATCATCCTCCCTTTCTCAATTCCACAAACTCCTATCCAACTTCTCAGTGTTCCTCTGCGACTAAAGCCACTGACTTTTGTGTTGTTTTATATACTTACATATTCACCCCAATCACCATCAAGTTCAATTCTGGTGCTGACATCCTATATTTAAAATTCTGACTCTTCATCTGCATCTGTGGGGGTGTCTGCAGGGTCCATCTACAGCAAAAGGGCCAGATAACATCAGCTGTTAAAATAGGAGCATGAGTGTAAATAGTGTGTGTGGATGGGATACATAAAACTCTCTGAAAGGGTGCTTTCCCAAAACTGTTTATGTTGAAGAGGAATATGACCATCAGCCACATTAAACATTAACTGGGGAGTTATGAAGAGACTTCTGAAAAAAAGTAGTTGACTTGGAAAAAAGGTATAGAGGAAGCACAGAAATTGGGAGCAGCAGCAAGAGACCTTGGAGTGGAAACAGCAACACTCAAAACCTGATTTGACACTGCCAGAAGGCACCATGCAGTCATCGCAAGCTCTGCATCGGCGCAAGCTTGTGGGGTGCCTCAGCAGCTCCCAGAGCAGCAATGGGCACACACAGCACTGGAGGAACCACATCTCCATTGCAAGGTTTGTGGAGGTAAGGGAACAAGATTTTTCAGACTTAATTTGCAATGTAAATATACCTTAACTTGCTTACATCATGCCCCATCCTCCCACTTGTCCCCTTTCCTATGTCCTTTCCTACTCACAATCATCAGCTCTTTCTTCAACCTTTCCCAAAACCCAGGTCTCTTCCCCACCCCCTACCAGTATGCAGTGATCTTCTCCATTTAAAAACAGCAAGGCTTGACTCCTCCACTCTTAACTATGAACTGATCTCCACCTCCAGCATCAACTACATGCCTGGATTTCCCTCTCCATCACTCACTGAACATCCACTCACAGCCAGGCCCCTGAGTTATCCTCTCCTTTTGATGAGATTACTAATATTTTTAACTTTTTATGAATCTATCATCAAAGTGCACTGTCAGTCTCTATCAGTACACCACTTAGCATAAAAGGGTCTCAATCTGTAGTGAGCTTACTAAATGGTAACATAGTACAAAAAGTACTAATAGACAATGTTGGGTTTATTCTTATTATGGTAAAGCATAATCTTCAAGATTAATAAATTGAGGGCAGGCTTCTTCATAATAGTACAATGATCTATAAATATCCGTGCTCAGAAAGCACCTGTTATAGTAGTTCACCATGGATATAATTTTTACAAATACTTGATCAATAAATCCTATTTCTATGATTTGCAATTTCTTTGCTTGCTTTTTTTGTAATCATCCAACATTCCTGACTTACATCTCCTAGTATTATAGTCATAATTTCAGAACTTAAAGATGAAGTAATGGGAAATATTTCTTTTTCTACATTTCCATGCACACTTCTTGTTAAAAATAAAAATTTTGTTATGTCTCCACAACATGACATAATGCCTTGCGGAGACATATAGGGAAGCTGAAAATGAGTTATGCTTGATACCAGAAGAAAAGCTACATTTTTCTGGTTAGTTTTACATCAGGCAGGCTAATTTTACACCGAGATCACAATATATAAATGAAGACACAGAGTTTTATTTAAGGCTATGTACAAGTTTATGTATACAAATTAAGATATTAATTAAGACTAACACAACTGAACTGCTTGTATTAGTCAAGTTAGTATTTCTAGATGATCCTGTATTATGGATGAAGCTTTCAAGTCCTTTGTATTCTCCCCTCTTTCCTGCTGAATTTCAGGTTTCCAAACTCTGAATAAAACCAGATTGCCAGAAAAGAACATTAAAGCAAGTGGTATTGTTATAAATGTAGTGTTGCAATGGCCAACTAAGTTCTTATCAGAGAACATAATAAGTAGTCCATTTTTGCACACTAGCAGCTGAGCTCAGAAAACGACAGGCTTATGCCAATGCAGCCTATGCAGTTGTCTATAAAGGTCATAAAAATTCATATTTTTAAAACAACTTTAAAGTCATTCTTGAGAGCACAATTCAGAAAATTCTTTGGGATAACAGTTCCAAAGCTTTATGTAAACTGTTCCCTAGTCCCTCTTTTGGCTTTGCTAATTTTCTTCATGATTTTGCCATTATTGCCTCATAGACATCATAGTCATGTCAGAAAGTTAGAAATATTTAAAATAGAAATTCTTTTCAATGCCTTGCCAAATCCTGTTTTCACCTTCAGATTAATCTTAAAAGTAAATCAATATAGTTATCATTCTTAGGTGGGTAGACAGTTTCTGTCATTTTTTTTCTATTATCTGCCTTTTTGTGTACATAAAAGGAGAAATTTTTAAGAATTAAACTGAACGCTTGCCAGTGTAAGCTTGTTTAATGGAAAATTAAACATTTCAGAAGTCAAGATTCCTGTAATATCCAGTAATAAACAGAATATTGGTTTGGATTGTTCTTTACTGTTCTCTCCTGGTTTGGAAATCAATTTTTAATGACATTATCCAATAGGTCCTTAAGGGCAAGCCAAAATATTATAAACACAGAATACACTGAAATATTAAGTCTACGACAGGAAAAAAAAGAAAGAAATATTTTAAATGTCATGTCTTCCTGACACACCTTGTTCTCATTCTCCCATTTAGTAAAGATAATTTCCAAGCAGATTAATGAACAAATGCTAATGAGCATCTCAACACTGTGGCCAACCCTAACATACACGGTTCTGCTACATGTGTGACTCAGGATTTCTTTTGCCTCAAGTGCATTTATGTGCACACAGACAAATTGGAAACCCAGAAAGTCATCCTAGTCTGGTTATCAACCGATGGTCACGAGATCCATGTGATCTAGCCAGGATTATGCTGGAAGACATTCAGTCTGGTTTGATAGAAACAGCTGTTTAGAAACTGTATAAAGGAAGTTCACTTTCCCTCTTTTCTGCTGCTTCTGGTGGGAGTCAGCCTCCCCTTCTTCTTCCACTACTTTCCACCCCCAGGTACGCAGGCAAGAGACCTACCTTCATGCTGGTCTCTGACCACAGCCAGGTGCTTAGCCAATGCATCCTTCTCACTACCACAGAGACAAACTAAAAACTCTGCCTTTACAACATGTAAAACCTGCCTATTGCTTAAGCATGCAAGACAGGGCATATTGCCTTTGTTAACTCCTTAAGTTTTCTTGGTGGAGCTGCTGCACTGGACAAGCTATGGTTTTCATCACGGGCTTTCTTACACAGATATGAAGCATGCTAACCTGAGACAAGGCAGGTGCCATGTACTCTGTGAGAACTGCAGGAACTAATGCTTTGGGAAACCAGAAATGAGTATTCTTACTGGGTGATTCAAACCTATGACTTCCCAGAAAAGGATAATGCAAGAGACAAGTAAAAATAAATCTCTCCCACCAACTGAGGCTGCAAGGTTTGTGAAATAAGAGCAACGCTTATCTTTTGCTACAGCTCCTCTTCCTACCAGTTTGAAAATTTAAATCACTGCTAATCTGTGCGCTGGTCCAGTGCTTTTCTTTTCACCATATCCATTTATATTGTTTCTTCTTTACTCATTGCCCCTGTCTCAAAAAAGTGAAGAACGCAGCATAACAGGGGTTTTTATGGCTATTAGGTCTGATGAAACATATTTCCAATACAATGTTTCACAATGCCAGGACCCCAAATATTTGCACATATAATTTAGTTCTTCAATCTGCCTCCAGAGTAAGTTAATTCCACCCCAGAATGAATTATATTTTCACCACTGATTTTTCAGAGAAAAATAGGAGAAAAAATTTTCCCCACCAGGCAAAAAATTAATTCAGCCTCAGATCTCAACAGAATTCAATTTCTTTGCTGCCTATTGTCCCCCCTATTTACTGGGATGTGCAAAAAATTCACTGTTTTCTTTTGAACTTTCTCTTGTACTTCTTCATTGCTTTCTCCTCTTGAAGGAGTACTACCACAAAGTCAGGTGACAGCTGTAGAGTCACTGCTCATCACTCCTATTTCTTCAGGGATAATAGGAGAATTTCCATTCTTCCCTTCTTAACTCCTCTGAAAAGCAACTAACTATGCCTGATCTGCTGCTGCTCTTCTGCTACTATCTGAAAAATTGCCTCCTTTTGATCCCGGTTGAGGCATAACCTGACTTTCCTGAGAATGTCCTTCCAAACCGTGCAAATGACACTTTAATTCCAACTAAAAGTAATCCTTAGAGATGAAAATGTTAATCACAGAATGCACATCAATTCTCACTTAACATTTCTTCTTCAGAAGTTTACAATCAAAGTTAGTGTTAAATCAGTTCTTGATTAAGTAGGAACAAAGTAAAGGGAAAGTTGTAAGAAAAAGCTTGAGATATGTAGGCAATGTTGTTTTTCATATGGTATGTTCCCTAGAAAGTGTAACCCAGGGCAGAACAAAACTGCATATACAACAATATAAAACAAAATGCTTTTCAGTTAAATAAATAAACATGCCCCCAATGAACTGTTTTAAGTTAGGAAATTTAGTGGACTAAAATACAAAAAATGCAATAGTTCTTATCCATCAAAAGCTTTTGTTTTCAGCTGTTGAAAGTACCAGAACAGATGGTCCTTTTCACAAGTCCGTTCTTAAAACCAGTCAGGATTTTCCCCATCACTTCAGTAGCAATCTAGACTACCATTACTGGGATGGCTGTAAACATTCTTCTAATTTCCTATCTCAATCTGGTTATGTCCAAGCTACCTATATTATAGAGCACGCTATGCTATAACATATTACCAATGCATTTAATTTCAACCAGTTTTTTTCTTGCTGAAATTTCTAAAATGTATTTATTCACCTTCTTCTAGTGTGATTAAGGGGCTGAATACTAACATTTGGACAGCTGTTCAGAAGTATCTGAACAGCTTTAAGCTACAACATTTGCTCCTTTTCTTCTGCATTTCTAATGTACTTGGTTCTGTCTCCTTTCAATCTACTTATTGAATAAATGTGTATCATCTGTCTGAAAACTGGATTCTCCATGCTTTCCCCCCTACTTAATCTACTGTTCTGTCTCTCCTGCTTTCTTAATTTACAAAATGCCACCCACTGTCCAAATTTTTTAATGTACTGCTTTACATTTTAACTTTCTTGCTACCATCTTCTGGAAGTGCCATGTTTCTCAAAAACTGTAATTTATTAGGCTGAATTTCTAAGAACTTTTTACACCCTTCATATTGTTCTAGATACTCCTCAAAAATGTCTTTGCTTACTGCTTCAATCAAGTTCTTTTTTCATAGCTTCTTATCAGGCTAGGAGCAGACGCTCCTGTCCTCTCAATCCTCCTCCCAAAGCCCAGTTTTTTTATTATTGCTTTTTTACACCAAGCTCTTTTTCATTCCAATTTATAAGTTAGCTCTTCTAAGGTACTGCCATTTAAAAAAAACTATCGACGGTTTAAACCAATACACAACTATGTAATATTCTGGGGTATTTACCCATCAGTGTAGCCATTAAAGCCACACAGGAAGAGGGAGAAGCAGGCACGTAGGCAGAAAATACCTTTAGCAACATCACCAACAGCATGGCCATGGCTATGAACTATATGTAGCTTTGCAGAAGTTGCAGCAAACTTTGCCATTAGGGGAAGGGGCAATCAAGAAACAGACTGTGATTTCAGGATCTTCTTGTGGTGCTGCGTTTTTATATTCCAGCCTTTTCTTAGAGCAAGAAGCAAAGGATGATTACATCATCTCTTTCCTGCCCACCTTCCTCCTACACCACAGGAATAAATTGTCACTCATTAAATTAATATGCTACATTAATTTACAATTAAGCTATCACTAGCAATAATGATATATAATGTACATTCATTGTAATTGCAGTGCACAATTCAACATAAACCTGGCAAAGTTTCCCATACATCTGTTTACTCCCTACACACAGTATAAAGATAATAATAATCTGGACCCATTTAAAGGCCACTACAAATAAAGGGAGAAAACATCCTTTTTTTATGAGCTTCTAAGCAACTAAAATCTTCAACTTTCTAGGCTGCCCACAGGTACATAATTTTTTTCTTGTTTACTGAGTAAGTTGCTGCTTCTTCATATGTTATTCTGATTTGGTACCTTTTCTACAGACACTCTACAGACACTAACTGAAAAGGTGCAAACACCAGTTATACCCATGCAAAACACAAATATACCTGCTCAGTACATACTATATTGAAGCCACAGGATAAAGAGAGTAAGCTGGAACTCAAAAATAGGAAAAAAATAATGCATTAGCATAGTATGAGGATGTATTTGCTTGTACTTGGTAAAACTCCTGAATATTTTGAGCACCCGGGGCGGGGGGGGGGGGAGAAACAAAAGGAAGAAAACAGAAGCCATGTAAGGGCATTACACCAATGGATATTTTTTGCTAGAAAATACTTGTTAGTGTATTTTTTCAAGAGGAAAAACTTAGAATGTCTAGAAGTCGCAGAACACACTGTTTCTATATTTCATTACACCCCATGTAAGTGAAAAAAAACCCTCAAAAGTTTTTGTTATTGATTATTTTTTCCACTCATTACAGCAGTATAAACATTTTCTGGAAACCAGGTCTTTGTAAATATTTACAATATACTGTACAGTAAATACAGTATATAATTACCTATGTGCTCTGTAGTGGTGTAAAAATCATGTTAGAATAGTTTCTGCCAGTGGATTACAGTAAGCATCAACATCTAGTTTTTGGAGCTGATTTTAGTACAGAATAAAATAATGAATCAGCCATATATATTTTAAGGGACTAGATGCAAGAGACCAAAGGACTGGGTCATTTTCTTAGGGAAAATTCAAAGTTACAGAGAGATCCAATCTAGCTAATCACAGTTAATACAAAATTCATATATATAATGAACAAAGATACTGGAACAACCGCAAAAGTACAAGGAGCTTCTCTCATATGCAGACACCATAAAAAAGATAATAATAAAGCTCCTTGAAGAGCTGGAAAACAACTGGTTTTCACCCTTGTTCTTTCCCTTGCTTTCAGCACCATGAGCCCTATTTTTCCTGTCCCTATTGCTATAAGGGAAAACCCTTGATCCAAAATTGCATGAGACCACAGAAAATGTGCGGAACAGAAAAAAGAGGTATTTTGAAGCTAATGCATTAATATTTTTTAAACACATTAAAAGCCTTAAATCAAAGACGTTACACAGCAAAGACAAATTCTTTGTTATTATCCAACTGCCATTCATCTGGAAATCTCAAAAGACCATGGGTTTCTTGAAATAATTCCAGGCTTTCTTGGATCCTGCCAAGGCAGAGACACCAAAAGAACAAATCCTCTTGTGATACTCTGATCCTTTTGCTTCCATTCACAGTCAAGACCAGGAAGACCAAAGTCATACAACCCATCCCACCCCCCCACCAAGACTGAAGCAGAGTGCAGAAAAACATTGGTTTCAGTATAAGCTTTGACTAATGACTGTGTAGATTCTTACATGAATAGAAATCATAGAAATTTGAGAACTAAAACACCTATTGTGTCATCTAAGCTATACGGTTGGCAGGGAAGGATTTGTTCCCTAAAGCATATTTTATATGGCTTTCTTCAGTCTAATTTTAAATGTCAGAGCTATGAAGCTCTCACCGCTTTCTTTGAGAAAGCTGATTTGTTTATTGTTTGAATTAATTTCACCATCTCCAGTTATAGCAAACATGCTCAAATGCTGTTCTTAATAAAAATATGGAATGTTCTCAGTAATTTATGTTAGCATTAAAATATCCAGTGAATATCCAAGCCATAAGTTCTGTTGAAATATAACTTTGCATATAGCAGACTGTTCTTTTGATATTAAGGAATGCAGGAATCTCTAAGTATTTGGCAGTCGGTTTCTGATGCAATTACAAAATTTTATCCAAATTGATGTGCTTCAGTAACCAGTTCAACATGATTCATAAGCTTGGCTTTTTTACATGGTTATATTTCTGAATGAATTTTTTAGTTATTTCCAAGCACTACTGGGTAGCAAATACCAAAAGTTAGACTTCCTTCCCGGTATTTTTCTATTTTTACTTCTTCATGAATTCAGAACTTACAAAAAATTTGAAAATTAGTCAGAAATATCTTTTTATTACTGAGTTTCCCATCTTGAAACATAATACCTATACCACTCTTATGTAGAGGATTGGTGATATCGAAGGGATTATTTAGAATAGATACTCAACTATTTTTTACATTACTGAGAAGGCAGCTCAAGAAAAAGTACAGCCCACTGTAAATGTAACTTTGCGAAGTAGGGAGATATTCATATGTACTTAGTAAGTTCTGACATAGCTCTCAGGAAAGACCTGATTTTTAAGAGTAACTATATTAGTGTTGGCTGCAGGCGTAGCATGGGTAAATACGTATAACACTTGGGTAATTTGATATTTTCTTGCCTTTTCTTTTCTTTTCTTTTTGAGGGAGAAATTGACTAGACTGCTGATTCAGTTACCTCAATGTAAGATTTGTGCCCAGTAAAACCATTTCACCTACATGGAGAGAAAATTACAGGGATAAAAGGACTGAGGCTAAATTTTCACAATTCTTGTATAAGAACACTTTTTCACTGGAGAAATATTTTCTAAAGTCATAAGGAAAATGAACACACATTAAAAAAAACAGCCCTTTAATGTACTATGATAGCATCTGTATTTACTGTACATGATACGATCTTTATGGCATACGGAGATTGTCTTTCTGTTTCAGCTGCCTAAAATATTATGCTGGTCTCGACCTTGGAAACGCTTCTTAAGCATTTACTGTAGTATTACAGAGATCTTTTGCCAGAAGAGTCACTGCAGAGCCATGGACTCATAGGGGGCTTTCCATATTAGGGGTTTTCTTGCTCTGGATTAAGCATGCCAACAGTAGTTAGTTGCCGTTCTGTATTTAGAACTGATTTGCAGGAATGGATTTCAGTAAGAAATGTTGAAACTTCTTGTATTTCATGGAGTTAAGCTCACTCCCACAAGACAATTTAGGGAAACATCCGTTAAGAAAGCTCTGGCTACAACAGATTTCTATAGCAGGTTCCCAAACACATCAGGAAATATGCACTTATTCACCCGCAATTCTAATGGCCCCAAAAGACTGTAAAGAATGTGCGTCTAAAATACTTTTTTTTAACGTTATGGTTTATGGGATAATTATCATAGATCCTTAAAAATAATTATTGATGTTTAAACAGTTATATATTCAATTAAACTATTAGCTTAAATAAAAAGCTATCACTTGAGGAAAATATCAAATGTCTCTTAATTGTCAGTCATAAGCTTTCTGTGAAATAACTTCTTAACTCCACTTTATCAAAGTGCAAAATGTTTAATTTAATTTACGATATAAATTGGATAGTAAATCTACACAGGACATTCAAATTTAAGGTTAACAGTTAAATCATTTCACTCCCATAGTAACCTTCTAATGTCCAGATTATCTTTCTGCACTGTAACTATAACACTACTGAAAGATTTCTCCACATGTAACATTAGTAGGACATAATTGTGGCATGATTACCTGTCTGAACTGACCCTGGAGCTGCAATACCAACTGTTACTGTACTCCCATAATATATGACATCAGTAGTGGCCATCCAATAAATAACAATCTTGTATTTGCTCTGGGACCATCTATAATATTATATTTATTTGTCATATCAACACTGTGGTTACAATATCCTACTGATGTCACCCAGCAAGAGCTGGAGTTTTGTTAAAGATGTCACCAGCCATAAACAGAAGTGTGAAGTATTGCAGGTTTATTTAATCTTACAGCCACTGCATCCTTATTCACTGTAGTTTGAGAAACATTATTTCCCACTCAGGGTCACTTGGCCTGAAGCTAGGACTGGCCAAACGAAAGAAAGTGGTCTCCTGTAGTAAAAAGCACAAGTAAACTAGATCTAATCCTGATCTGTAAAAAGAATTGGCTTTAAAATATAAAATAATCAGAAAGTTGTTTCACAGATCAAACTAACACATGTAGAAAGCAGTGAAGAACCACCTCACAAAAACTCCCAATTTGTTACTCTTTAAACTTGAACCCTTCTGATCAGAACAGCCTTACGGAATAGTTATACTTTAAGCACTTGTCTACACATCCCAGCAAGCAAACTACTTTACTCTGTAAGGTGTATCATTTCAAGTATTAAAATTCTGCCATCCAGACATAATCAGCTAAACCAACCAAGAACCATGTTCCACTTTTAAACAGTTTTATAATTCCAGAATACAGTGAGGGACTGCAGAGCTGTAGGAAAACAAAACACACAAAAAAAGTTTTCAAGAGCTATGCTGCTCTTCTTTTGTAATAAAGACAATCCCACACAAAACTTTAGAGAATGCAGATGACAGAGAGGACAAGAGAAAGAACTTCTATAAAGTCTCAGTACAAGTGAAAAAAAAGCATTCTGAACACCAAAATCATCTGTTACTAGGCTATGCAATATTAAGCTCTTTCTCTTGAACAATTTTCCGTGTGTTTACATATGAACTTTAAGTTAACAAACAGGATGTAGATAGTAAAGTTCATAACATTTTCAGTTCAAAGTAATAATAGCATCACTTACCTAAAGATTGGTCTTTGGAGATGTTTTTTCTTGATTGTAACACAATCATCCATTTAAAGTGGGGAAAAAGACTTCTTCCAGCAAGTAACTCCAAAAAGACCAGGGAGTAATTGGGAAACTTGTTCTTAGCTACTGTGCTGCAGAGAGCACACAGAATGATATTTTGGTGCTGGGGGAAGCCTCCCTCCCTCTTTCTGACAGTGGAGCAGAAAAGGGCCATAGAGGCCACATAAGCCAGGCACGGCTGTGCACTACCAAACCTGGCAGGCTGTGCAAAAGTGGAGTCAAGTTGATCAAAGCACAGAATTGTACTGGATTCCTTTCAACTGAGCAAGAAAAGAGGGGAGCTTTGCCAAGTGCTGCCCAGGTAAAAATTTGTTAGATTATTCCAGCCATGAGTGCACTTCTTACACATGCTGGTCAAAGTCTTAAATGCAGAGTCACTCTCCCTCTCTCTCTTTAAAACACACTGTTCCAAGGCTCAACTTTTTTTTCTTCAAAATAAAAGTTGTGCAGCTGTTTCAGCATTCCCATGCGAGTACCTTCAGAAAGTTTGTTCTGGTAAAAGAACTGTATACAAATTAATGACGGATGGATCTGGTCTGTGAGGCTGGCTCTACTTCAAGAGATTGTAATTATTTTACAATCTGGCTTTTATTCACTCTGGCTGATGTGTGGATATAACTATGCAAATTAAAGCACTGCTCATAATTTTTAGCATTCATAACCTAATAACCTAGAGTTGGCTGAAGCAGAATATGGCATTTGCAGCCGGTAGGACCATAACTACATAAAACAAACCAACGCTGCATGAGTGAGGAAAACAAAAATGACCAAGTTCGGATAGCGACAGTAGCAAACTGTTACTGTTTGCAAGATAAGATTTCAACAGAGATCCAAACTGAAAAGCTTGCTCTGACATCACGCTGACATAAATCAGGAAGAATTCAACCGCAGCGAACACAGGCTGTAAACAAAGCTATAAAGCAGAAGCGGCTGACTGTGGCGCTCGGTGAACTGAAGTCATGAGTGGTTCAGGTGAGATGCCATTCTCCGGGCACGTCAGAAGGCCCATAACCAAGCTGTGCTGGCACCGGGCTTGACAGGGAACATGGAACCCGGCCAGAGGAGCAGGAAACCAGCAGCAAGCCGCCACCATGCGTGTAGCTGTACACCCTGGCTGCCTGGAACCCTGGGACCGTGTGCCCCCTTCCTGCCGAGGAGGGGAAGGACCTGCCGCCGTTGCTTCTTCCCTGGGAGCCAGCCCTGGGGCTCCCTTGCGGCTTCGCTCTTGGCAAGCACTCGGGGTGCGCTAGGTGAAGTTACTGTCCTGTGACAAGTAGGATCGGGGAGGTCGGGCATCTTTTGCAATTGCATTAGTGGGTGGAGGGAGAGGGCAAGAGCGGTGGGTTTGCACAGTTAAGTGCGTAACACTGACGTTATCAAATTAAGTTCGAGGGACACTGTAAATCCGCAGAAAAGGCAAGGTAAGTAACACTGAGATGTGTCTTGGGCTGTACATGACCGACAAAGTTCGTGTTACATTATGCACAAATTACTATGAAATTTGTGACATTTCCATGAAATAATGCTATGTAACAAACGGAGAGATAACGTTCCAGTAATATGTATCTTCACAAAGGAAAATTTAGCATTTTAGTGGATTTTATTGAAACAGGTAAAATCTCTTCCTAGAGCTAATATATATTGCTTATACAACAGAGTGACAGCGTCAAGTTTGGTTAGCCTGAAAGGACCCAGAAACTGATCCCCACACTACGTGAAACTATTTTCTTGACACAGCCATGGAGTAATTATTTAAAGGAAAAATTATCAGACAGCCATCACCAGCTATTTTGTGTCAATTCACTTTCACCTTGCCCCACTCTTCATTTCTACTCCTTTGAGAAGTAGAGAAATACATCTGCCTCAGGAAAACAATTATCTTTATCAGATCACAGATTAGTTTTTGCCAAGCTCTTGAAGGATCTGAAGACCTTTCTTCAACAATATGCAGTGTTCAGAGTGTTGTCATGTTTTTAAAGACTTTCATGTAGTCATGATCTTATTTATTCTTGCCTGCCAAGATTGACATTTTTCTTCATGTAGTTTTCCTGCTCTGGGTTTCAGCATTTCAAAATAATTTGCTGCTTTCTGAGGTGTATTCACTCACTGCCTATACAGAAAGCTGAAAATCACAAAGAAACCACCCTTTTCTTTCTGTTTCACATTATGCGCATAGGACTGCTACACTTCTGTTATTCAGAGCGATTATCTGTAGCTCAGGGTAAAAATCCTGATACCCTCTGAGAGTTTCAAGAAAGAAAAAAAAAGATCTCCAAACTCTCAGTGAGAGCTATACCAAATATGTTTTTCCACTGAACTCCCCAACCTTTCATCTAGCAGTTTTATTGGTCCTGAAACTAGTATGCATCTTAGACGTAAATTTTTCTGGGCCTAGTCCAATGCACGTTGTTGTTCATGGGACTTCCATTCAAGCATGGCACTGTAAAAGGTACTATTTGGGGGAGCTGAAATTCCTGCCATGTAATTACTTTGGCTACGAGGAATTTTGAGCTGTTAAAAAAAAAAGAGACAGGGAAAGAAAATATTAACATAAAATGGTGACAGAACTTCACTTTAATTGCCTTGTTTTTCATCTTCCAAAGAGCCTTTTTTGACCATTTTTTCATTCAACACAGCAACAACCCACTGACTTTTTCCTTATAATATTGAGAAATCATGTCTACGTGTTGAATAAGTATTCGCACAAATTCTGCAAGAAAGGGCATTTCAGAAAGATACGATAGATTAACTAGGCTGCCTGAAGCCTGAGTCCCACTAAGATTATTCCTGTATTGTTCAGTGGAAAAATCATATGTATAAAACTCACCAGCATGTAACTTTTTGCAGATTACAGTATTAGAGCATATTGGAGTAATATTAGTCAATTGTAGGACATACCCAGACCTGATACACAGAATGCACTGAAGAGGTGCATTTTTATTAGATCAAGGAAGACTAGCTCGAAAGCATTATTGCAATTTTAAAAAGTCCTCTATAGATAATCTTCATCATATTTCTTACTTCAGACTAATCCTTTCAGCAGTAATTAGAATGGTAAAGATCTGTTTCAATGAAGCCCTAGAGATATCTTGTTTAATTTGCCAACACTGGATGAAACTCAAGCAGAAAACTCCTGAATTGTTTGTTTTTCAATTTATTTTCCAATTATTGCTGCTATTGTTTGCCCATCGCAACCAACGACCACTGCTCTTTCTATGTGAGGCAAGCCGTTTTTATTTCATCTCCCACACATATGTTCATGTGAAAGCAGACGAAAGCATGTAATACTTTACCACTCGCAAAACCTGAGTTTCCCTAACCTCAAGATCCATAGCAATAGTTAAGTAATTTGATATCTAGTACTATGTCTCAAGGCAAAAGCCTACATGTTAGAACCCAAAATACTTTATTCTGTTTAATGCCACATATTTCTTATTGATCTGTAGCTCTTTGCCAGAAGTCTAGAAATGTAATTGTTTTTCCTACTTTAATTTCAAGCCTATGGGCAATAAAGATGGTAATTTAAGAACCAGTAATCTGTATGTGTCAGACAGTTGATTCTTTCTACTTTCTAGCTAAAATATCTACTGGGTGATGAAGATATGTGTAGGCATTGCTTGTCAGGGTTAAGCGCTCATCTACCTTAGTAGAAACATAGACAGGTGGGAGGACCAGCAGAAGGGGAAGACAAGGAAATTACAAATGCATGATCAACCACATATGGGAAAAAATAAATTAGCTTTTTGAAAGTGCTGGAATATAAGTGAAAAAAATAATTGGAAAACTGTTCTGAAAGAATAGTAATTCTGTCAAAGTAGAAAGATAATTTATCTAAGAAACTTGCTGTCCCAGGGCCAGCACTATTCAATGTTTTCTTCAGTGCTTTGGATGGAGATAGGTGACATACTTAGTCCAGCACTGACAATATCAAGCTAGTAAACTCTTCTGAATGTCCTTGACAAACTGCAGAAATGTTCAGAAAAAAAGAGGATATAAAAAATACCAAGCTCTGCATACACATGGGAATAATGTGCTGGACAAGGGGCCATTGGCTAGGGAGCACTTCTTCAGAAAATGCACGGGAAGTAGCAGTGAATCATAAACTAAACATACTATCAACAGTCTTATGAAAAAAACAAGCATCACCCTGGGACATATAAAAGGGAGTACCATCCAGAAGGGCAATCTCCCATTCTCTCTGTATTCCTAAAGCTCACCTGAAGCATTGTTTCTTGCTTTGGGGCAACAGGATTCAGCAGAGACATACTGGACTAAACCTTGAGAAAACAGAAATCTAGAAAACATCTCATATGAGGAAAGGCAGAAAGTCACAAATAACATAGCCTAAAGAAAAAAAAAAGTAAAAGCAAACATAATTAAAAATCTTCCAGATTATAAATATAGGCATGTAAATTTATGGAAACAGACTATTTTCCTTATCCTTGTGGTCAAGAAATAATTGGCTGCAAAATAGCTCATAGGGCCATAAGTTGCGGTAATAAAGATTTGATGGTGAAAAGAATACTTTTCACTGGAAAATAATAAGCACATTAATTGCTGAGGGAATCTGTTCGTGGAATCACAATGAGTAGGTTTTTAAGGGTAGATTTTTAAAAGGCTATAGAAACACCTTTCAGAAATGATTAGCCTTGCCTTGGAGGAGAAAATAGAGTAAATAATCTTTGAATACACCATCCAACCTCATTGTTTGAGTATTCTTTAGTAACCAGCTGCTATTACCAGCTTCTAACTGAACCTGCTATTTCTGTGTGCATGAAACCATTTACCAACCAATTGTACCATTTGGGTTTTTGACTCTTTCATCTATTTGCCACTTCATCCAAATTTTGAACTTTGGTCCTTAATTCTGGCAACAAAGTGTGACACTTAAAGATTTAATCCTTTAAATGCCATAATCTCTGTTCTGCTTCCATAAGAAAGCAAGGGGTCAGAGGCTTTCCCGTACTGTTCATGAGCAGCAAGAGAACAAGTGCAGAGAAAGTTTCATGCATCCATTTATTTTCTGGATTAATTAAAGTAGGAAAAAAACAAAAGACAACGTACTTCTACATGCTTCTCTTCTTACTGTTTTTTTTTTTAATGTACAGGTTTGAAATATAAAAATTTAAAGCAGGACTTATGACGAATTCTGTGTTACTTTTCAGTACAGTACCTTGCACCAGGTAACTGTTCAGGAAATTTGTAATGTAATTAAATCACTAACTAAAGCATGAAGAGGAAGCTTTTTACAGTAGGAAATCAGTGTATCCTGTGCAACTCCTAACAAGATTTTTATTTACATGCTTATATGATTGGTGGATTAAATCCACTCCATAAAGGCTGCATACAGGCTGAGCATTTAAACTCGATGCATCAGAAACTGGAGGGGATGATGTGAAATCCATCTATGCCATCATTGTCACTTCAGCAAAGAAGAGGGTCTTCCAAAGCTCTCTACAAGATAGAATAGCTGTCACAGCCTTTTCATGATAATGAGAGGGATGTGTCTCTCGGCATCCCTTTTACCAGCTTCCAGTCCACATACAGGCTCTCCAAATCTAACTGTCTATATTGAGACAATAAAATTGCCCAGGTGTCTGATGTCTTGTACTGTCCCCAGACACAGGTTAAATGCTATAGGAGATGCTGTGATTGCCTGCCATACAAAGGGTAATCTTTATCACAAGCATGTCATGTTTAATATAGAACACTACCTACTAGCACTGTGTTTGTGTAATGGTTTAAGAGCTAAATTATAGTTACCCACATTCTCCGTATAGGTACCCATATTTCTCACCACAGTTCATCCTATCATGGATCAGGCTGAATGATTTTTCACCCAACTGCTCTATCAGGTTTGCATTAAGCTTACTGCACTTTGCATACATAAATGTGTAGGACAGTCTCAGTTTATTTCTTTGTGTTGACGTCAGCAAAACCCACGCTAAAACTTAACCTAATGACTTTTCCAAGCTCGAAAAACTAGACAGTACTGAAGATAATTGTGACTCATTCAGAATGCAGATAGAAAAGTTGGCAAACGTTACTGGATCTATTGTAGTACATGTGGTAAAGCTCTGTGCAAACAGTTGTGCAGGCCTTCCCTTTTTACCTCTCATAAGTAAGAATATTTATAAAATTGTTTTATTGTCTCTTGCTTTCCCTGTTTACATGCACACACAAACTGAGCAGAGACTTACGTCAATGCCGTCACGCAGGAGACTAATTTCCCTGCTAAGACTTTCTTCCTCAGACTGGAGGAGAGCAGCTTGGCTTAAGAAGCTTCCTAGTCCTTTACTTTTGTTTTTATATTTTACTACATCTTAAGAATCCTAGCAAAGCTCAAAGCAAATAACTAGAAATACCAAAAACTACAAATACCAATGTCTCACAGGGACATTAATTTTTCCGATTAATAAAACTCCTCTGAAGAACATGACCAGTATCACAGCTGTATTTTGCTTGATTCTACCTGATATTATTAGGATTTTATACTCTGCATCTTCAGTGAAGGGGAAGAGGGGGATGAGAAGGAGAGGAAGGGAGGGGAAACGAGAAGGAGAAAGAAATTCCTTTGGGATATATGATGCTAAATTAGCACTGAGATACAGAAGTCAAAACATGGCATTCTTTGGTTTTGAGCCAGTGCAATATTATTATTGGCCACGGTGGATGGAATTTCAGTCTCTGTTGGAAAATACTGTAATTGATGTGCCATGTGTTTTCTAAATGCATACATATAATGGCAACTATATACTGGACAATAGAGCAACTACTGACTAAGCATACTGTCGTTCTTTAAGGAGGAAAAGAATAATAAAATGCCCAGGACTTAGTACAGATGGGCTACAGAATATCAAGCAAAAAATAATGGCTAAACTCTTTAATGATAATAATTAAATTGTATGTCAATATAAATATTTGGTACAATAATTAAAAACAGCAAAAAATAGTTTAGAACTCCAAAATTATCCAGAAAGGAAAACATGAGTAACTGTGGCATATGTTAAGAAAGGCTATCGGACAATGGCAAGATCATGGCCAAAAGAATTTCTCTGCTAAACTCCAGTTCCCCATGGAAAATATATGAGTATTTAATAGGACAGAGACTATGCTAAAAGGAATCAGAAGAGACATGGTAGGCTGTATCCATTTTCTCTATATACAATAGTTCTCACCTGAAAGACTGGAATAAAGAGGCAAGAATCAATCATAACTACCTCTCTACTACATAGGTTTTTCTTCTTCACTCACATTCAAATCCAGTTTTAAATTTATCTGTAGGTGGAGAGTATGAACTTGAAAGAAAATTTAAACAACCATCAGTCATACATAATAGAGAAACCATTGCAAGACAATGGAAAGAACTGTAGGCCTGTTCTGATGAATGGTATATGAAAAATAAATATTATTTTTTAAAGGTATTTTCCAGGCAATTTGCTTCAGGTACAATAAGGTGGAGGGGTTTTTTCATTTTAGATTTTGAAAGTATTTTGCACTGCCTTTCATCATGGTCTCCAAGTTCAGTTGTTCCTTAGTTTTCTGGAACTTACTTCATTTTCATTTGTTAAAATACTCTGGTCTATGCACAGTTGTTGACATTTTCCGGTTTTCATAATTAGATTTCTGGCATCCAGTTTGAGAGACATGGAAACTATCTGGAAGTATACACACATGCATTTCCCTACGGGATTAGCAGTATCTGGGAGTTGTTGCAGTGTCTTTTCTATCAACTGTTTATTCTTTGGTCACATTGCCATTATCCATTGGTTAGATACAAAAGAATCTGCAACAGCAAAAACTCTACAGGTGATTATATATCATCTTACAAAACTGTTTCTTTGCAATAGCAACACTAATAATACCAGGGCTTTGCTTTCTGAATGCGAAAATTGCTTTTAAATAACAGTTTCCCCGTAGATGTCTTGAAATCTGACATTCATCATCTTAAAGTCTTACAAATAGTGATAAATGAAATTTTGAGTTTAGCTCTATTCTCACATATGTAACATGGCCATAGACAAAAGAGTCTTGTGCATGACTCAGAAATCTATTATTCTAACACAATAACATTTTGATCATTCTTATCTTTCTATTACAAAGATATTCACAAAACATAATGCATATGGTAATGATCTGATTTTTTTTTTCTTTCTATCTAGATACTTTTATGGCCTTTGCAATACACTGTACTGTTTTTCAAAGATAAGGCGACTCACAGAGTTAAATCTTTTCTTCTACGTATAAATTACCTACATTATTTTCCTCTTTATACCAGCTCACCATCTCCCCAACACCACACACACTTCTTCCCAAGTCTCTATTTACTGTGATGACGTCCTTCCAAGTGTGCCAAGTTTATGTGTGCTTGTGACAGAAGACTAGTGGGAAGTTTATCTCTTCTAGCAAAACTTTAAGGAGACCCAGAAGAAAACTCACCCTGTTTTTTGGCAATAGCATTTCCAGAGAGGAAAAACAACAAGCAAAGGAGAAATGTAGACTTTTTGTATATCAAATATTTCTCTCTTCCCCCAGTAAAGTTAATTCTTAGTATGACTAAACTATGTAAAACAAGGCTCTCCTGCTAATTGTCATCTAGATATGAGAGAATTCTGAAACATATTTCAAATGCCTCAGCTCATTTGATTTTAAAAGTATGTGTGAAAAATAAACAAAGGATCCTTCAGCCTCTTGCTAGAGAAAGTGAGTACAATTATGTAAGTGTGGGAAATACAGTATATTTCCCACTGAAATCACTGGTAACGATCCTGAAGAAGGGCTCACTAGCGTGTTTGTGTTCAAGACCTGTTACTCCTTTGGATAAATTTTGACAGTCAGTTAATCTACAGTGAGCTTGTCAGAATATCACTTATTTAGTCAACATTTTTTT
Organism: Harpia harpyja; assembly: GCF_026419915.1. NCBI lineage: Eukaryota > Metazoa > Chordata > Aves > Accipitriformes > Accipitridae > Harpia > Harpia harpyja. Next base: position 29,606,029 of record NC_068946.1, on the reverse strand, counting down.
TTTTTAAATAAAAATGGTGCAATTATTTTATATATGAAGTTAGCATACATGTAATGGGCTATGCTCCCAGCCCCAGAGAATGCACTATTTTGCTTATCCACTAAAAAGATAAAGCACACATCAAGGCATTGTTAAAGTCCTTACCTATGATCTGTAGGTGTACCTGGACTGAAGAATGAGTTGATATTTTTCATACTAAAGTCTTAAAACTGAACTAAAAGCAACAAAGAACAGAACTTTTAACAAAATCTGTGTAGTGATATCTTTCATGGAACTATTAAACTTCTTATGTGTCACTACTGAATGATAAATGCAAACACAATATTCAGTAAGAAAAAGGTTTTCCAGTATCTAAAACATCTTGACAACAGCTGGAAAATAATTTTAATAAGATGTAGATTAAAACTGAGTGCTGCATAATATTTTATGTTATTTGAATTGAAGACCGGGCGTATTTTCCCTCCTCCCAAAAGGTGTCAATTCTGTAGCTCTTATTGGAATTTTATCACTCAGTTCCAATCATCCCCTAATGGAAGGACGAACAGTTTTGCCTCACACTCATTCCATCTCAACTTTTTCTCTGGAACCTGTCAAAAACCACGCCAAGTTGTGTTATTTGTTATGATTCTGGACTGCGTTATGTGGGTACTTTCTGACTAGAATCAGAACTGGCAATTTGAACTAAACCACTGAAATAAAATTCAGATGAGAATCATTAATGCAAAAATGCAAGATTCTTCTGTTGAGTCCCAGGAGCTTCATGGTTTCCTTTAGTCAGAACACTGAAATATTGTGCACTTTCATCATCTATTCTTTACAAATTCTCATGACAAAAGCAAAAGTTCCTATTGCATTGTGCAATACCGTGGTCATTTTGACATCAATTTCTTCTTTGACAAGTATATTTCACACCAGTATTTGTTTTCCTACTCCTATCTATTAAATGTTTGACACTAGAGATTAATTTCTAATCTCATTTTTATAAGTAACAAAATCAGCTCTCTGCTAATGTTTAATATACATTTTCCCCTTTAATATAAAATATATATTCTCAACAGCTTTTAAATACCACTGTCATGAGCACAGTAAGTCTCTTTTGTTATATAGATTATTGTCAAGCAGTAAAGCATAATGAGACTAATTTGAAATTAATGATATAAATAGCCAAGTAGCAGATTTTTAATTATCTTGTTGCAGAATTTATAATTAAGCAGGGAGATCTCTACATTCATTAAAGCTACTCTGCTACTATCCTGACAAGACAAGCTAGAACTGGAATTAACATGTCCAAGATAACAATATCCAATCTAGTCAAACAATGCGTAACAGATACCACCACGTGTATCACAAACTGATGTTTTTGCTGAAGCCCAGCAGGTGTGCCATGGGGAATGTCAAGCATTTAGTGGCTCTGCTATTATCAGACTTTTATTTTGTCTACTACTCTATGCTTTTGATATTCAGATGAGATTGCTTGGTACAAGAATTCATGCATATAGAAAAAAGAAATATAAGACATACATGGTTGTGTAACTAGTCCCAACCAGCCACCATAGCCACAGCTGAGCACCCTTAACACCACCAATTCCTAGAACAGAATCATAGAATCATTTAGGTTGGAAAAGATGTTTAAGATCATCGAGTACAGCTGTGAACCTAACACTGCCAAGGCCACCACTAAACCATGTCCCTAAGTGCCACATCTACACGTCTTTTAAATACCTCCAGGGATGGTGATGCAATCACTTCCTGGAGGCAGCCTGTTCCAATGCTTGACAACCCTTTCAGTGAAGAAATTTTTCCTAATATCCAATCTAAACCTCCCCTGCCACAACTTGAGGCCATTTCCTCTTGTCCTATCACTTGTTACTTGGGAAAAGAGACCAACACCCAACTTACCACAACCTCCTTTCAGGTAGTTGTAGAGAGCGATAAGGTCTCCCCTGAGCCTCCTTTTCTCCAGACTAAGCAACCCCAGTTCCCTCAGCCACTCCTCATAAGTCTTGTTCTCTAGACCCTTCACCAGCTTGGTTGCCCTTCTCTGGACATGCTCCAGCACCTCAATGTCTTTCCTGTAGTGAGGGGCCCAAAACCGAACACAGTATTCAAGGTGCAGCCTTACCAGTGCCAAGTACAGGGGAACAATTGCTTCCCTCATCCTGCTGGCCACACTATTTCTGATACAAGCCAGGATGCTGTTGGCATTCTCGGCCACCTGGGCACACTGCTGGCTCATATTCAGCCAGCTATCAACCAGCACCCCCAGGTCCTTTTCCACCAGGCAGCTTTCCAGCCACTCTTCCCCAAACCTGTAGCATTGCATCAGGTTGTAATTGTAATTCATGACAATTAATCCACACAGTTAAACAAAATTCTATTAATTCAGTATTTCCCACCATGAGTTGTAGTAGTCTCATCTTGGACATTTTAAAAAACAGAGAGCCTTTCATTTACATCAGAGAGAAAAGTTGTTATAAAATCAGTCCCACTGATGTCAGTAGCATTCATTGCATGACTAACTCACTGTCAGTGTGGTCCTCAAAGAGCAGATGGAGCAATATTCATTAAATACGCTGTATGTGGTAAATCATACTCCCAACAAAAAGACCTATCCAGTTAGGGTAGGTCCTAACTAATCAGGACATCTGCAGTGGAAAATAAAAAATGCAACGTGAGATAGCCTTAGGAAGGAACTATTTCTATTCCTTTAAAGTAACACATTTTAGTGGATCTTGAAGTAAACCTATGGGAAAACACATTCTCCGCTGATTTTTAACCTTTTTCCCCCACAAGAGCCCTGAACCTGGGTAACACCTGTCAGATGTGCTTCCAGAAATATTAGTGAAGCTCACTGCCATTTTTCAACTGAGGAATTACACCCTTTTACATAAGAACAATATGAGCCATGAAGATGCTAAACATCCTTCCACATAGCCTGTTAGCAGCACTAGTATAGCTCAGAAACAGGAATGTTAAAGAGAACAGCCTCTAGTACTACCACTCAGCCCTAAGCAAGGCACTTAGCATGGTATCTTCTCCAAGCCTTAGAGTGACATAACCATGCATGGGTCAAACCAACCTTTTAGTAGCCAATGCTCACCTGCCAATGCCCTATGCCTCACTACAAACTATGCAGACTGAACTTGCACCCTTTTCTCCAATACTGCTCTTCAGTTTCTTGAGGCGCATTGCTTGAACTTCTTGTGTTGAGGTAAGTCTTGTGTTCAGATTGAGACAGCTGCTCCTTTTCTTCAGTTTTATTTGAAGTAACCCACAATATTTATTGCAAGGCCGCTATAGTAAGTTAAAGACTTTAAATTCAATGACATAGAATGATTCTGGTTTGGTACAGTGAATGACTTCACTCTACAGATACATATAATCAAGAAAGTATTTAACAATGGTGAGCATTTAAATAGCATGTAAAATGAAATGAGCATGTTATAATTAATTACTATATGACAGGTGCTAAAATATAATTCTTCATTTAACAGCCTTTGTTACAGAGTGTTTGAGACATTTATGATCCTGGCTTTCACCCTGACTCTATACAAGCAAGCATCTGTGCCCACATCACTTCTGTCAGTAAAATGTCAATTACAACTAAGAATTTTTCTCATTTGGATCAATGCAATGCGGTTTCATTATCCCTTTATTCAGATCAGTTATATGAATTCTTCCATTATACTCTTTGACCCTTAGGAAATGATTCTTTTATTGATATTATAGGGACCAGCTCAAAAACCACGATTAAGAAAAACATTTCACAAAAACATATAGCCTATGGAAAACATTACGGGCTACTCAGGTCAACTCTGCTAAGGCTGTTTTGGTGTCATCATTTTTAGAAAAGAAACACAAGGAAGACCACAGAAATGATAGGAACATGTCTCTATAAAAACAAGTTGTTTTCTATTTCTGATAACATCTGTCTTTCATATTCCTGTATAAAACACTGGTTTTGTGATTTGGATTTCTCTGGTTTGGGGAACCATATCTTTGGGGAGGGAGGGGTTCAGGGGGAGTTCAAACAGTGATTGTGCTGTGTAGAAGCTCATGTTTCAAAGCCGTGGGGGGGATAACGATGGGGGATAATGATGAATTAGACTTCCAAGTGGCTCAGGGTATCAAAAGCAAGAAACATGACTGCAAGAAGGGAACCATTAAAAGCTCCCAGAGAGCTGAGGCTTTTTGGAAAACACAAGGAATAACTGCAGATTTAAATAGTGCTTCACTGGTCTCTTCCAGCAATGGCTGCCAGCAGTGAGAAAATAAACCAGAAAGTAGGCTTAGCTCTTAGAATAACTGGTTCTGATGCACTTCACATCTCAGTATTTTTCCTGTTAGATCAGGCAAGGAGACTAACTATGAAACTGTATTGCAGATGCTGAAGAAAATTGCATTCCATCTAAAACTGAAAATCTTAAAACTGCAAACACATATCCTTGAAAAGAATGAAAAGTGGGAGACCTAATCATTCATTAACACAAACATGCAGTCTGAATCTCTGAAAACAAACCCAAACCCAAACAAATTATGATGGTGATCTGGACAAGTATCTCAGAATGATACTACTGAAAGACTGTATTTGCTTTTGACCAGTTTGATCTGCAAATAAAGAACATTTTGCACTTCAGGTTGACATTGTGAACATTAAAAAAGGTACAAAACCTCTCAAGAATAACACTGTGGTGGGCATGTGGAGCTCAAAATCAGATACATAAGTAGTATTTTGCAACCAAAAGAAACAATACAAGCAAAGACAATGACCAGTGTTTGGAAATTGATGCATGAACTGCAGAAGATAGATCACTGTGACTTTGTTCACAAGTACTAGCAGAGATTATCTCTCCCAGCATGATATTTTACCTGTTTCATAACAGCAAGACGCTGTTGACTTTTGTTCAAGTTTGTGATTATCTCCTGGATCCTTTTCTATGGTATTGCAATGCAGCTAGTTTTTCCCCATCCTGTGTTTGTACAGCTGATTACTGTTGCCTAAATGTGGCAAAAGTCTGGCAATTGCATTGCATTTTTGGACCACAAGTATCATTTTGAATTCTAATTTTGCTCTCATTGTATTTGCAGCTCTTCCTGTAAGCTAATAATACTCCAAACTATAGAACAAAAATGTACCTGTGTCAGAGCACTTCAGAGCCAGTGGATACACCTTTCTATTCTGACTACAAACCTTTGATAACTCTTTACCAGATATAGTTTCCAGCCAGTGTATGATTCTTAGGAAGTTCCTCTGAGCCCTAAAAGCAATTATATGGATATGTTTCTCAAGGAACCTTGGAACAAAAGTGGTGATGAAGCAAGTCACTGTATTCATTCACAATGACAACGGCAGAGGAAAAACTAAGTCTAAAAGGCAAAGCCACCACAAAGCAAACAGATCATACTCACACTCTAATTTCGGCCAACTAGTATCAAAAGCATACCTTCAAATTTGCAGGAAAATATCCTTCTGTTGGTGGCTGTTGTAAGCAATGACTCTTCCTTTGACTCCATCTAAAGTGACATTGACAATCATATATGTATCAAATGTAAATTGGATAACAAACAATTTCACCAACTGTATGAAACCACCTTGGAAACTACATGTATCATGAGTGGTAAGTACACTATCCTCACAGTTTTTCTTAGATTAATCTAGAATTATGGTGTTGAAGTGATATCTGAATGCATAAGAGACAGCTTCAATTCTAACTTACAGAGCACAAAGCCTTGTATGCTTATGCTATATTGATGGTGGAAGCTGACCACTTCACAGAATGTCCTTTGTTAAGTGAAGTGAGTGGCATTTAGAACAGATTAATGGCAAAAATAACCTGGTTATTTTTTTCCTTCTTGTACAAATGTAAACAGTGTGGACTGATAGATAAGACTCTGGGCTGGGACCTAAGAGCCCTGAGCTTTTGATTAGTCCATTGACTGATCTTGGACAGGTCACTTTCAACTCAGACTGCCTGTTTCAACACTGGGAGCTGAGGAAATTTCTTCCCTTCAAAAGGTGCTTTGATTTTTATGGACTAAAATTCTTTGTAAGAACTAGGTATTCTTTCTTCCTTTGTTCCTTCTGTATCAAGCAAATTTTCATTTCAGTGACTTTGTAGTAATAGTTTCTTTTGAAACCCCTTTCCCATGCAATCATATCTAACAGTATCTTTTTCATCCCTCTTACATATCAAGTGCCCTAGTCTCATACAGATCTTGTCAATCTGTGGATATGTAACTCACTATTTCTTACTAGCACTTGCCACAAATTCAGTATGTCCTTTGGTATAAGCTTTAAGGAACTGCTGTAAAGTGACAAAAGGCAAATATCAACTTGTTCTCGAGGTTTCTGCTTTGTTCCAAAACCACACTTACTATTTGGAATACTGAGCAATTTCCTGCTGGTACTTTGATCCAAGAGCATCATGAGCTATGCAGGTGGTTTCTGTCACACCATCATTCATATTTTTTGACAGATTTTGAGTCTGCATAATATTCCCTGATAAATTTCTTAATGTGATCTGTGCCAGGAAAGGAAAACTTATGTTCTGCCAGCTTGCTGACAAACCATGTCTATGATATCAGACTTTTGCTCAGTCAGAAATGCAAATAAACCTTCAAATCACAGTGAGAAATACTGAAGAACCTTGTAGAAGGCCACTACACTTGACCAGGCTGACTCACTAAATCACAGGGTTACGTGTAATTTGTTGCATAATCATAACCTTGGTTTTAACTAAAAAAGTATCTTTAGTCAAGTCTGGAGTTCAGCAAACCTACCTACTCTCTCCCATCAGCATAATGCCATCTTTCAAGTTAAGCAACATTATAATGGAAGAACAGCATCTGTCAATAACTCCCCTTAAGTTGAAGATACAAAACCAAGGAGGGTTATCCTGTTTCAGCTTCTTAAAGGACTCTTCACTAACATCTTTGACTTGGGGAGGAATAAGGAGAAAGAGTACTGAAATTTCACAAGTCAGCCTCATAAAGGTTGCCTGGAGAAGAGGTCAAACACATAACTATTCTAGACTCTAAAAAAACATGTAGAAACATAGGAGGTGTTCAGCACCCTTCCCAGCTATCTAATTACTGCAAAGGAGAATGAAATGAAATCTACTTTAATCTCTAGCACATTTTGATACCATGAAATTTTAAAAGGCAAATCCATAGAAGATCCTAAATTGCATATCACAATGCACAAAATATCCATTTATTTTCCTGATGTAAAAGTACTGAAATGTCTACACTTTGACACAGTCCTCTTACACAATGTATTGACTCATTCTAAAGCTGAAACCTACTTTGAAATGCTGTTTTGTCCTACCGTAATTAATCAGCAGCTGGGCATAGTGACTGAAGGAATTTAGAGGATAATGTGGGTTGGGGCCATTCCCACACCCATCACTTCTGGGGAGTTTTAGGTCTTCTCCCTCCCTTACTACTTCCATTGAAGTAATTTCTTCCTCCACTCCTGCCGCTCTTAAAACTTCTTTTGTTACACACCATTTGATTCCTCCATTTTTAGTAGTATTCCAGGATGAGACATGTTTTGGGAAAGCTTTGATTCTAACGTACAACAATATAAGGTCACAGGAGAGACCTCCAGCTAGAGTTGAATGCCACAGGATGAGGGAAATAAAGGCAGCTCTTTGTGCCTAACCTCCCTGGGTATGAACAGAGCACAGGTGACATGCAAAAATAAATGCTGAAATACTAAATACTAGCATTTACTTGTTAGGTAAAGATTTTTCACTAACATAGCAGTCATTCATAACAACTTGGAAAAATTTTCATGCACTGTAAGATTTTTAAACAATGTACTTTTAACATTTGTTTGCTGTGATAGTACCCAAAATTCCCAGTGGTAAAGACATTATACCAGTTGCTATACAAACAGAACAAAAAGCTGATTGCTAGCCAAAGATCTCACAACATAAGTTATCTGAGAAATGAGTACATTGATAAGTTACCAAGTCTGAATTTTGTTTTAAACTTTCAGCAATGACTGGTGAGAATGAATCTCCATCCCACAGTAGTTTACTGACAGGCAGAATCAATTATGTTTTGAGTCATTTTTATAAGGTTCAAAATACAGAGAAATTACAACTATACCTTGTTAAAATAAGATTCCTTGTTTGCTTATAGATAATTGCCAGGGAGCATCTATAGGAGTGAAGCTACAAGTTATTTGCTTAAAACAGGATAAATAAATACACAAACTGAATACTAAACATAATTACTGGATCTCCAATGTCCCAGTTTAGACAGTGAATAATGGCCGGTTAAGAGGTGGAACAGGTTTCACATTTCAGCAGTCAGCTTCCAACAATGACAAAGACAATAACTAAACCAGCTGAAATACTTTCTTTTGTATAGCTGCTACCCTAACCTCAGCATATACCATTTTTACACAGATATGACACATTTCTTGTAGGTCATTTTAAGGAAGGCAGCTCTGAGAGTCCTGGAGATCAGTATCATTTCCTGTTTAAAGCACACACCTGAGCTGCTCTGATTTTTTTTTCAGTTGATACAATAACTTTCTGAACTTACAGTAATATTTAGCACATCTTTAAAGGGTGCAAATAGATAATGAATGGTGATTGCAGTGATAATTACACTTGCCAGGAAGTGATGAATCATTTCATACTCTCTTGCTGGCCTTATTTTAAAACTAAGAACTTGGCACTTATCTTTTTTTTTTTTTTTTTGACATACATCCAAAAAGCTGCAGCATATTTTTCTAGACCAAGGGTTAAAACAGACACACAGAAAAACCTAACAAGAAAACAACTGCTCGAAGAAGAGAAAAAGAAAGGAAGAAAAGCCAATGACAACAGAAGGCCAAGAGTTTCTAGACATGTGGCCTGAGGTTCTACTTAAACTGCCAGAATATTAAGCTTTCCACACTGGTATGGGGAGGAAACATGGAATAAAGCTGAGAAAAAATGCTGAACAAGAAATAAGAGGAGTTTTAAGCTATGGGATATGATGAGAGAGCTGCAGAAACCCAGTTACATGTAAATGGATCTAAGAAGAGGATAATGGCTAGGACAAAGAGTTGAGTTTGTTTCTTGTGATACGTTGATACTTCAGTGAAATAATGAGTGCTATGTCTATTATCTGAGCAGAATCTTGTAATGGTGGAATTTATCAACATCACAGATTGAGGCAAGACTATCAAAAGTGCCTTAAAGTCCTCTGCTTAGTTTCCATCAAAAGTTAAAGGCTGGGCACTTAAACACCCTAATTACTTCCTAAAAGTCCAGCCTTCATTGCTCCATTTTTTCTGAGATTTAATTAAAAACTAAGACAAAATTAGTCACTCCTGAGCATAGTTTCTGATGTCCTGCACACAGCTATGCTCTTCACAGAGGTAAACTAAGAAAACAATGTTTAGAAACTTTGATTTAGAATAGTTAAACCAAAGCAAAGGAGCATTTTCTGTTTTATTCTATTATGGCATTAATGGACAAGTAGAATCAGCAGTATCTTTTAAAGAGAAATAAGAAATATTTTTCTCTTCATGCTTTTCCTCAAAGCCTTTGAGCACTGAGGATTACCTGAACACTGAGAGATGCCTGGTGAACATATGGTTTGAACATTTTCACACTCATGTTCTCCAACAGCCACCGAAAAAGGTCTCTGAAAGGCTTAAAAGTAGCAGGCAGCATTGTTTGGTTTTTCCATGCGCTGATCTGACAAGAAGAGATTAGAAAGTTCAAGCATCTGCTCCTGACCCTGACACAAAAAGACACAAAACTACAATAAAGACCTTCTTAAAAAAAAGTCTGCTTGGAGTAGCAGTAAATGTTAAATAAAATGAGTACTGGCAGCCTATAAGTTCACATATGAATTGCCCAAACCTTGTTGCTTTTAAATCCTGGGGGTTTTATCAGTTTTATAATCAGTATTCTGCCTTTCACCACATTTGTCAGACTGACTCTTGGGAAGAAGCACCACTAACAGTGCAGCCTAACAGCTATAGCAGCAGCCTAGAACCTAAACAGCCCAGAGAATAATGCCCAGAAACCTCTAAAATCTTTTTAGCTGTTGTACTGTAAATAATAATAAGTGCTTATAAGGATAGAACTTGTACAGGAGCTTAATGATCTTGGGGTTTTGGTGGGGGAGGGGTTGCAAGGAAATGTTTTTTTCTGGGAGATTCTGCAGTAACAATACTTAAATGTGGAGACTGCATTGCCCTACTTTTGATGCCTCTTTAGTTTCCAATTTTTGTCAAAAGTATCAATTTCATGCCACGGTGTGAAGGGTTAACCCTGGCTGGACGCCAGGTGCCCACCAGAGCTGTCCTATCACTCCCCCTCCTTCTCAGCTGGACAGGGGAGAGAAAATATAACAAAGAGCTTGTGGGTCGAGATAAGGATAGGAGAGATCACTCACCAATTACCGTCACGGGCAAAACAGACTCAGTTTGGGGAAAATTAACTTGATTTATTACAAATCAACCGGAGTAGGGTAATGAGAAATAAAACCAAAATCTCAGAACACCTTCCCTCCACCCCTCCCTTCTTCCCGGGCACAACTTCACTCCCGGATTCTCTACCAACCCCCCAGCAGCACAGGGGGACGGGGAATGGGGTTTACGGTCAGTTCATCACACGTTATTTTCTGCCGCTTCATCCTCCTCAGGGGGAGGACTCATCACACTCTTCCCCTGCTCCAGCGTGGGGTCCCACCCACGGGAGACAGTCCTCCACGAACTTCTCCAACGTGGGTCCTTCCCACGGGCTGCAGTTCTTCACGAACTGCTCCAGCATGGGTCCTTTCCACGGTGTGCAGTCCTTCAGGCACAGACTGCTCCAGCGTGGGCCCCCCACGGGGTCACAAGTCCTGCCAGAAAACCTGCTCCGTGGGCTCCTCTCTCCACAGATCCGCAGGTCCTGCCAGGAGCCTGCTCCAGCGCGGGGTTCCCACAGGGTCGCAGCCTCCTTCGGGAACCCACCTGCTCCGGCGTGGGGTCCTCCACGGGCTGCAGGTGGATATCTGCTCCACCGTGGACCTCCATGGACTGCAGGGGGACAGCCTGCCTCACCATGGTCTTCACCACGGGCTGCAGGGGAATCTCTGCTCCGGCGCCTGGAGCATCTCCTCCCCCTCCTTCTTCACTGACCTTGGTGTCCGCAGGGTTGTTTCTCTTACATGTTCTCACTCCTCTCTCCGGCTGCCGAATACCGCCGTCCCAACTTTTTTTTCCTTCTTAAAAATGTTATCACAGAGGCATTACCACTATCGCTGATTGGCTCGGCCTTGGCCGGCGGCGGGTCTGTCTTAGAGCCGGCTGGTATGGGCTCTCTCGAACACAGGGGAAGCTTCCAGCAGCTTCTTACAGAAGCCACCCCTGTAACCCCCCCCGCTACCAAAACCTTGCCACACAAAACCAATACACATGGTCTTTTTTATTACTCCTGTGTGTTTTCCTGCTATTTATTATTGATATAACACTATTTCAATTTGGAAAACTGACAGAAAAAAAATCCAAAATGAATATAAATAGTACCTTTAAAATTTATTGTAACTTTCAGAAAATGTGGATGAGTCTGCTTGCCTCCAGCCCCTCAGATACATTTTTGGCAATGGTATGCAGTGCTGCTACCTCTAAAGATTATTCTTACATTTTGTTAAGTAAAAGGAAGTATCCAATTAATTCCTTTCTCCACAGTTTCTGAGGGCCAATTGGTGTTGGTGACTTGAATTGATATCAGTGTATTTAACCTCACATATCTAAGAGCTCTAAAGCATTCAAGTTCACCTAAGTAACAACATGTGAAAAAGTATCAGTCAGATTTGACAGGTATTTTGAAGGAAAAAGTATCACTATTAGTAAGAGGAATTTTTACCCGTATACAGATATGTTTAACACAGATGACTCTGAAAAAAATTAAGTATTTATCCTATTTTATCAGCCAAAAGTATAGTTACATAAGAATCAGCAAAAAAGAGATAATAACTTTCTGTAATACATGAAGGCAGCATGCTTATCATGACATTTACGCCTACACAGATGTTCATCTGGGAAGTCATATTGACAGCTTAGTACTTGAAACCATCATTGTTCACAGACACATACAATTAATAGCTAGACAGTAATGAGATGTAAGTCTACATGAGTATGCAGAGGGTGGAAGGTTGTGGTGCACCCACATATATCCACTATAAAAACTCCATATTGCAAAGACTGTCTTTATTAGCAAACCAGGATAAATCAAACTAAAACACCATTTTTGTGAACCCTGTGTAGAGCTGCTTTCCAGGTCTGGCCACTGTCCAGAATCTTTGGTTTGTAGGCTGGGGGGAAGAGAGTGAGGAGAGGTTTCAGAACTTGTTCTCCCTGTGTATCATTGTCTTTAGTTACATACTACTGCCATGTCTTTGCAAGGTGGACTTGGGCAGGTCCCATCACGATAAATCACCTGAATAAATCAATAACCATTTTTCTGAGGCTCTTACTGAGTTTCCAGATGAGCTGATTGCATAAAATATCAGAAAAGTAGAAGATGAATGAACTTCCCATCCTTGAAACAGTTTACAATCCAGTAAGAAGCCTACAGAATTTAACATTTCTTATGGGATGGGAATTTCAGCTTTTAATCAGTTTTACCAGCAACTCTGGATTTCAGAGGCCTCAGAAGTCAGTCCAGAGAAATGAAGTCTCATGCTCATGCAGGCATATATCAGGGGAAACACCAAATAATCAAAAACCACAGAGGAAAGCAGGAGGAGAGATGAGGAGAATTCAATATAACTTTCTAGTCAAGTGATTTGATTAGTTCATTTTGCTACCTTTGAGATGAAAAGAAAAAAAAAAAAAGAAAAGAAAAAAGCTGGAAGTCCTCTTAAAATGAAAACCCAACATGGAAATCAACCCTGACATTGCAGATACTGGAATTATCTAGAGTGTACACCCGTCAGCTATAGCCCTCACTACACATCAGCTCCAACTCATAGTTCTGTACATGTGATTAGGTACATCCAGAATCAACAGTAGTCAGAGACATGTCTCATGGTGGTAACATGAACATGTGTAACACTTTCTTTCCAGTTTTTCTTTCTTTCTTCTCTAAATCAAAATAGTAGGCATATGAATAAATCCTGATAATTTGCATTAAGATATGTATTTCATGTTTCAAAAATATATTTTGCTTTCTCCGTTTTTTTGTCTTAACTATTCCTTTGAAATACCTTTTTAATACTTTTGTTCTTGAAAAAAAATAGCAATGAGCCTTCCACCCAAAAAGTGCATATTTCCCAAAGCCCCATTAACATATATTTATCTGAAATATATTAAGTTTACTTACCTTACAGATTCCTTACAGATTTTACTGTTGAAGAAGTCCCTCAGCACCACCAGTCATTCATATTACTTCAGCATCTTTCTCTGAGAGGTAAAGAGTTAAAAGAAACTCTCTTGCTAGCAAAACTAAGACAACCAAACCAGAATAAACTGAAACTAAAAATTAAGCCTTTATACTAGGTCAGGCACTAGTTCACTCTCTTGCTCTCAGAACAACCGGTATTTGCTTAATAGTCCCAGATACATTAAAGTTTTTGTGCTACTGGAGCTCAAAGAACTACTTGAAATGTTTGAGAAGTTGTTTGATTGCCATGTATGTAGTCAGTACAAGCAATATGGTCACAATGAACTACAGCAGATGGGAAACATGACATTAACAAGAATGTGGAACAGTGACCTAATTTATACCAAGTAACTGCAACTAAATGTGAGTTTAGGACTTTGCAACCTAATCACTCTGTAACAAGTAGGACAAAAATATTGATCAGCATTTTTAAGTGGAGGGCAATCTGACCATATTATTTGAGTATATTGTTTAGAAGCTGATTGATGAAAAATGACTATGGGGGTTGGGGGGAAGGGGGGAGGGAAAAGCTAGCCTTTGGGTTTAGCTTGAATGAGAAGTACCTTAACCATCAAGAGAAGTCCTGCCCATCACATTACTTCTTAAATTTAATGAATGAATGTCGAAGGAGAATTTATTAGTATCATTTGGTCTGTTTCGCTAGAACAAACCCATTTAGTAATGAGACAAGAGAACTTGCAATCATGTCAGGATTTCATGTTGTACTGAAGTTATTAAACACAGAAGGAATGCAGCATGCATCTTCCAGCAAAAATGGAGGGGGATGACAACCTGCTCCATAAATACTGCTGTCATCTACCTTTAAGACTATTTTTTTCAAACATTAATAGGAAGAGAATCAAATAACACATCTAGAAAGAAAAACAAGTGCATAACCTTGAAAGGAAGTGAGCAGGTTTGTAAAAGGAAAAAAATTACTCTTTTTCTCTGCTGCTTTCTCTTTGTGAGTCATACTCTGGGATTGGTACCAGAACATCATCTTGTCCTATTTCTATGGAAAAAATCCTTGAGCAAGTTCATTCTTGATTAAGTTAGCATGGTGCCAAGCAAATGTAAAACACTGAATCTTTGACTCAGTGTTTTCTATTGTTCTGATTGCACTGGGGGAGGGAGGGAGGCAATCTCATGGTTTTGCTAACAGTGCTTCAGCACTAGCATTGCTGTGAATGGCACTGGGGTAACATTTCCTTGTGTTTGTCAGCTTCAATGAAGGAAAATCTTTTTGATACAATTGAGAGGTTTCATTTCTCAATACACCAGTTTCAGCAGTGAATTAATACTTGCACCCCAGCTCTGATAGTTCATTCCCACTCCATACCACATCCATTATCCCTTTAACTGTGCCAATAAACCAGATCCTTGATATTATCTGGATTCCTAGAAACAATCTGGATTAAAGATAACTATCCCTTCCAGAAAAGCATGGGGAAGTAAGAGAGAAAAAACTAGTTTGACTACTGAAGAAAGCACATGTCATTGTATCCAAAGCTGTGAATTGAAGCTGACACAGATAAGTGGATAATTTCTGGTGTTAATAATTTTTGCCACAGTATAAATGCGACATTTTTATGCTTACTAAAACTGTTAGAAAAGTTTTAATGTGAACAGAAAAAAAGCTACCTTCCATTGAAGTACAAGTGCCTGAATAGAAGTGTTATAATTGTATAATCACATCACTATAATTGGTAATATATTGTTGCTCAGATAATGCCTTTGCTCATTTTCATAATTCATTTACACAGATAAGGCAATCTGGGTAGCTGCAATCACATATGTAGGCATTGGTGCTTTGTAGATAATGAAATTAAAAATTAAAAATGGTAGCCTACATTTGCTCATTAGCAGTCTACTTTTGGTACAGAGAGTTTACTGAGTAAAACATCTCTTTTACATGTGTAACTGCTGAGTTTAATTCTTTACACATGAAGGAATGGCAGCTTCTAGACTCACAATGTTAGGAATGGCTTTCAGTGTTAATTAGGAAGAGAAGCATCGGGAAACTGAAATATTTGTGATGGGAAGAAACATTTTGTAACAGCATAATAATGCAAAAGAAAAGAGTTGTTTCAACGGGGAGGGCTGGATTTAATCATGAAGTGAAGCAACAAAGGCTTTTGTGCTTCTGACACTTTCCTCTGAGGCAACTCAGCAGGGAAAAAAACAAAACTTCTACCTTTGTTATGCACTTTTAGCAGTGCTGAGTGTGTAGTGAGAAACCTCCAGCTACATATAAAAATGCGAGTACAACATTTAAGACTTCATCACTTAATGTGGTATATACTCCTACTATTATACCAAATACTGTACAATATTGTGCATATCACGCTAGCTGCATGCTGCACTAGAAGGGAATGCAGTGTAATTATTTGGTTTAAGTGGGAGCGGCATTAGATAAAACTGTCCTTTCCCATCTATCTCTCCCTTTCTCTCTGTTCCCATTCCCCAAATTACTACAGAAAAACTGCTAAAATAAAATTTTAGATGATGCTGTGCAATTGTTTTTTCTTTCAATGTCTAACTCTTCTCATCTGCACAGTCAAAGCTTCACAGTCGCATTAAATATGGTGAGATCTATTTGTGACGATCATAATACAAATTACAATCTGCTGATTTTATTGTTAAAAATAAATTTAATGACAAACTGGGATACAATCAAGTGCATGTGAGCTGAGGAGCCCATCCTTAGTTTGTCTATCTGCAAAAACGTAGCTCATTAGCAAGAGTGGCAAAAATCCAAAATCATAGCAATAAATAGCAAATTTATTGCAATCTGTTTCTGTGTTACTACTATAGCTACAGCCAAGTGATAGACAAAGGGAGGTAAATATGTTTCTTTCCTTTGCGAGAAGGGGAGAAAAAAGAAAGGAGAAAAAAAAAAAAAGAGAAGCTTCAGGGAATCATTTTTGTCCTATCAGGTGACTTGCTCACTTAGCAGTTACCAAAAGAATCACAGCCAGTAACAACTAACTTTGAAAAATTATAACATACTTGACATAGCCCAGTGTTCATAAAAAGGAGTGGCCAATAAACCTTAGTCAAATTCCACTGCATCCATGAAATACTGTGCTCTTTTGTCACAATAAAGTAAATCTGTTTTGAGCTCTCATTTATTGTGTTGTAATTCAATAGTCTCCAATTATACTGGTATAAGTGAGACCAGAACCAGGCTAATATTATTAAATTATGGACTTGATGGAGAAATCACAGGCTGAAGTTCCATAGTCTATGGGCATGGCATCAATTGTTATTATGTTAATTATGCCACAAAAACTATTACATACCTTTTTTTCCTTAATCAAAACCCCCAAACCTCGTTCACACTGTCCATTTCAGAAAAATCTGTAGTCCAACACCACATTTTACCTGAAGGAATGAATTGAACATTGGATCTTGGCATTTTCTTATATCTCTGAACTGCAGTCTTGCAAAGCTACAAGATTTTCAGATCTTTCAGACTGAAACACAAAGTCCCAGTACAGCCAGGAATTGGAGTGCCTTTAAATATTATTAGATCCTAAGGATTGGATAAAAGCAGATGACTGGGCAAGTAGAACCCATAGCTGGGCCATAAAGTACATTTTGCTGAGATACAGAATTGCATTATGCAGCAGCCCTTTCGTGAAAATCATCAACTAATTTTCAGAAGGGAAGCATCATATGGAGATTTTTGCACTCATGCCCATGTATAAAGCTGGAATTGGTCCCATGCATGTGGTAGTCTGCCAACTTCAGTAAGGCATGGGTGCCAGCTAAAGACAGATTTAATATAGCTTGTACAATGTAGAAAAATTTCAGTCCCATGCCAAGAGGATCATCATAATGTTAATCATTGTCAAATGATAAGAATGCATTTTGGTGTGAGAAATCACATCTGTTGTCACTTTACATTGTTATAGAGCTTTACACAGTATCTTTCTGAGTCTAATTCAATGCAGAGTCACCGTACATAAAGCTGCAATACTGTTTTTCATTACTGGGAATGAAAAGAATAGAGTTAATCTCTAAAAATTCTATGAATTCTACCTTTTCCTTGAGATCCTTCCACTTGAAATCTTCCTCTACTGAAGCTGATGTCTTAAAATATAAAGTTTCATTCTATTCCCTTGGTCATTCAAACTAAGCATGTATTGGAGGTTACATTAAACATATAAAGATAAAGGTTGAAAAGTATTTAAATATCAAGTTCTATTAATAACCATGTTTCCCTAAACAGTAATATGGTTCAAGGACTCTGCAACTTCTGAGTCCTCCCCTCCCAAACCAACGAGATGATTTTAGCATTGAACTAATAATGAAAATGTTCTGAACTTTCAAACTAAAAGATCTTAAGTAAAACTCGTAGGAAATTATATACTTTCATTAACTCATTATACACTCTTTACATTTTGCTTTTATCTTACATATGAACGCAAGGATATTTTTGAAGTACACACAATGGCATTCTGGATACAGCCCTTTGTCATAAAGAAAAAGATCAGCACGGTGCTAGAAAGAGAAATATGACCTCATGCTAAGACAAGGTTGACTTTTTTTATGTATCAAGAATGAATCTGGTCAAAGCTGAGTGTAAGTCGAGGGAGAAATAGGTGACATAGATGGCTCCATATAGCTTATGCCCACCTGAGCCACCTAATTTTTCCAGGAAGTGATAATATTAACATATTATGGCATGTTTGTTGGTGTTGAATTTGATTAGACTGTAGCAGAGCTGGCATTTGATGTTAATAGACATGCAAGATTCTAATGAAAAAGCAGAAATACAATTAGAGGACCAAATCAAAGCTAAGATTTTCTATAAGAATTCTAGTACCATTTTTATTTTAATGGTATTTTAATGGTAAGGTATTTTATTTTAGTCAGGACACGCATTGTCATAGTTGTACTAAATCTATCACAATTTAGTCTTCTAAAAGGCCCTACGTGTTTGAACACAAACTTTGGTTTAGGCTGTAACAGTAATAGGAGCAACTCGGAAAGTTTGGATTGACCTATAAACTCTCATAATATTCTGGGATGTTCATATCCTGTGTTTACCTCATATCCAGCTCTAAGACAGACTTGCAGCTGTTGTACATTCACTTTTAAACCTTTTTGTTCCTATCTGCTGTGTAGGCAAACCATTTTTCTCTTAGCTAATGTTCAGTCTCATACAGCATATGAAGCACATTCGATTTACAACAGAGGGGTATATGTGCATGTTCTTGGAGTACTGAAGACTAAAACAACACATTACTGGTGAAGGAAAAGGGAAAGTTTTGGTATATTAAACCAGAATTAGGAATCATAAGGCCTAGGCCATAAGTATTCATGAGCTGTCTGTTTGGCATTCTTGGAAATTCAATTTCTGTTTCACAGGATGGAAATATATTACCAATCTTTCATTTCTTACCAAAAAGATCATCTGACATAACCCACTTAACAGCAGAATGCTACTAAGTATGCATCATACTTTTTTTAATTACAAAGCCAGGAAACCAGTTAATTATATAGGTTCAGAAGTGTGTTGAACCAAAATGTTTCAACATTTTCATGCCTAGTTACTTCTACACATTATATATTTAAACATTTCTAGAACAGTAGGGATATTCTAGCAATCAAGTGGAAAGGGAATCCCTTTTTGATGTGTGGCTCACACAAGACAAACAATGGCTAACCGAATTACTCAAGAGAACAACTGAAAATAGAATTAAATATTTCTCTCTTGGAGGCAAAGCTTCTTCACAGTTATCACTAAACTATTTACATGTGTATGTTATTAACAGTCTTCATTTTGACATCTTTGACAAATATTTTTTAATATTTCTAGAGAAACAATCAATATCAAATCAATCTGCTTAAAAAGGAACTTCAAAGTCAAAAGGCCCAAATAAGCCAAAGGTTTTATCTAGAGCATTTTAAGTTAAGAACATAATACTTCTCACAAAATTTACATAAACCTGAAAGTATCTAGTAGAGATAACCTTATTTTGAAGAGTATAAATTTTTTTCACTCATTTTACATATACTCTTGCCCCTCTAATATTTCTTGTCATTTAATGATTGCAGTTTTCCTTCCAGAGGTAAGTGTACTATTTCACTCAATAAATCAAAACATTTACACAGTTTTGAGGAGTCTTCATGGTGGAATAGGAAGGAAGGGCTCAACACTTTCCACTGCAATATAATAATGTGACACTGTTAAAAGCATCAAATACATGCACTACATGGAGAGACTGAGATATAAATTTCTTCTCACTATTAACTTGGGATTGTAACCAAGCTAGGCTTTACAGAAAAAAGAGGAAAAAAAAAATCAACAACAACAACAAAACCTAACATAATTGTCTGTAAAACACACTTAAAGAACTGTAAGTACACACACACACAAAATAGTCACAGGTAAATTAATTTGAAGTCTCATTTTTGTTCCAATTAATTAGAATTAAGACCCATAATGTCTGTTCCAGAGAGATATAACACTAAAATAGGGTTTCCTTGTCACAGCAGTATATGGCAGAGGAAAGGCTATTATATCTCCATCTTACTACCAATGACTGTTACAGGATTATCCCATAAACCTTGTTTGTAAACTTTAACTGACGTTAAGGCTGGTGAAGCTGTCTTAGTAGCCATTGAAACATATATCCCAAATTACTAGAGAATGAATATATGATCAGAGAAAACCTTCTGTGATACTTTAGCAGTTTTCTGTAAAAGAGAAACATTTAATTTCCAATTAGCCATAAAATCCAAGGTCTTTCTAATTAAGTTGAAAAGAATTAAATCAGAGTTGGTCAGTAATTTTCTAATTGAACATTTCTCTAATGGAAAATTTCAGATTTTGTGCACAGCTTACTTTTCTCATAAAATTACATCTACCTTGGAGATTTCCTGACTATAGGTAACTATTCCACTGGGTTGCTCAGCGCTGTGCTCCCAGGTCATCTTTGGCACAGGGACTAGAACAACTGGTTTTCGAATAACCAGTTTACTGCCACCTCAGTTTATAGTCTTGGAAGTAGAAAAAGTGAGAAAGAGATGTTGATTCAAATTTTATAAAAGACATTTCAGAATACTCATTCTTCTGAAGATTTAATTTTGGTGGCCTTTTTCAAGGTTTTTTTATGTACTTAGTTTTCTTCAGAGCAGGAATTCTGCATTCCAGCCCACCCTAATGGAAATCAATGCCAATGATGCACCATTTTTTACAGTGCAGTTGCCTGTGCATCAAAACATAACACACTGATGATAAAAAGGGATTGTCAAAAGGGACAACCATTTGCTGCTCCAGCTGAGCCTGGCATGTTTAGCATCTCTGCCAAACAGGTGTCTCAGTTTCTTAACTGAATGTATTTGGGGTTAGGAAATACAGTGATATTAATAAAAATCTTCAGTTTAGAGGAAAAAATTTCAAACCTTCATCAAGCCTTTATTAAAAAGGGAAAAGAAAGCTACTGAATATGACTAGGTGGTATGAGTGGTATTACAAAAAATAAAGAAAGAAAGAAAACTATTCAAACCAAACAGTAAATAAAAATACAAAACATGTAACTGCACGTAAGCATGATGTTAGATGTTGATTCTTCAATAAATTCTGCAGAGAACACAGCAGAGAAAAACCAACAATAGTATTTCATTTCAATTTTCCCAGGCAGAAAAACAGTTCTGTATTGTAGATGAACAAAAGAAAGAAGTAAATACTACCCAGTAGTCTGCTCCTTAGTGTCTTTCTGGCATAAATTACACTAACAGTGAACCATTCAAATGTAACTGCCTCCAAACACTATTTATCAGAGAAATTCACAACAATTAGATGTCTGCATAATATTTATGGAGGCTACTTGTTTTCTTGGGGACGCCACAAGTCTGGAGAAGGGCTGGGTCAAACAAACTGCAGCCAATGTCAAACAATAGATAATGGAGCGCAAGCGCTTGCATAGACAAACACCTTCCTTTAGATCTCTCCCTGTTAAATAACACTGCATCAAATAATATCTGCATTATGCTTTGAAGGTTGCACTGCTGGAATTCAAGTCTCTAAAGCTGAAAAACTCATTAAATAAATAGCAACAAAACCAGGCAAAAATGCTGAATGACTATGATCACAAACATTTAGTTATGCCATCATGCAGCAGCCATGAGATCAGTGAGGAAGACTTGAGAAAAAGTATATTCTATGTTCCCCCCCCCATTTTGGGGGGGGGGGGGGTTGTTTTTTTTTTTTTAAATTTGGACGTATATTTGTACAACTACTAGTTCTAGAAAAAGTAAAGCTTTAATGTATGTCTCACATTTTTCTGTTCTCCAGCAGATGATACCTCAAGGTATTCTGACTTCTCTGGAAGGTCAAAAATCAGATGTATTTGCCTAAATTGCCAAACAGACAAGCAACTTAGGAATACTTTTTTTTTTTCCATCACTTTATGACACTGACTCAGATGAGCATTACTTCTCCTACTCATTCTAAAGAACCCATATTAAACCTCGTGATTATCCAGCTTCATTGTACAGACCATAAACAGCACAATGGCAGCTAATGAGTACTCATTCTCAGGGCATTCAGGTCAAGAAGAATCAAAATTTTAATACAGCAGTTTTCACCTTTTTTTGATTTCCAGACACCTGAAATATTGCCAGTGGTGGCAAAGAGCTTTATACAGCAAAGGCAAACAATAGGCTTAGGTGGGGGTTAGATTACAGGTCTGTAACTGGTAGTTACAGATTACCTAGCAGTACTTAACTGATTTAGTTGAGGTGCAAATACGTGATTACAATTGTCTTGAATTAGCCAAAGTACACAACACAGAAGTTTATACTGGCCTTTTTTCAGGCCAGCTTTCTGTTGGCTACAGGAGCACAGATGTTATTTGATGTATCATAAAGCTTGAGTGAGGTGGGCAGTACTTGATCTTCATAAAATCTGCTAGTTCAAAGTTAACCTTTCAAAACTACTGCAACAAAATTGAACCCTCAGGACAAGTTCATACTAGATAAACACTTTCTGCCATGTTTTGCTCTAATACTAGGTATGCTAGAGTAGGATTTACAGTATCACAGAATCAAGGACTTTAAAACATGAGTGATTTAAGACTATGATTGTTTTGATGAAGAGCTGCTCAAGCAGGACCGTCTCCTTTCACTTTAACTTCAGATATTCCCACCCTCAGACAACCTCCTCCATTGTAAGGATGCAACTAGGTATGGAAACACAGAAGGAATCCAACCTAGGATTTGACTGAAGTTTAAATTTATAGTAGGGGTAAAAAAAAAAATATTACGGGTTATTTTTAACACAGACAAAATCCCTGCATGGCATCAAAACCAGTCATACAAGAACAGCTAAGAAAGATAGCATGGAGGCAGCAATGAGATTTGAGAGGCAAGAATGTATCATGGGAGACAACTTAATCATAGAATCATAGAATCATTTTGGTAGGAAAAGACCTTCAAGATCATCGAGTCCAACCATTAACCATGCCCCCTAAACCATGCCCTGGAGTACCCTGTCCACTCGCTTTTTTAATACCTCCAGGGATGGTGAATCAACCACTTCCCTGGGCAGCCCATTCCAATGTTTGACAGCCCTCTCAGTAAAAAAAATTTTTCCTAATATCTAACCTAAATCTCCCTTGCCTCAACTTGAGGCCATTTCCTCTTGTCCTATCTCCAGGCACCTGACAGAAGAGACCAACACCCACCTCACTACAACCCCCTTTCAGGTAGTTGTAGAGAGCAATAAGGTCTCCCCTCAGCCTCCTCTTTTCTAGACTGAACAACCCCAGATCCTTCAGCCGCTCCTCATAAGACTTGTGCTCAAGGCCCCTCACCAACTTCGTTGCCCTTCTCTGGACAATCCATGATGGCTGCTGAAAAAGGTCATCTTTTAGGGACCGTGCAGCTGATAAACTCCCTCAGCTCACAGAAGACCAGTTTGGAAATCACTTTTCTAGCAGAATCCACAGGAATAAATGCAACAAGTCAGGTTAATAGTATTTGACTTACACTAATAAAATTACATAAGCTGGCAAACAGTCAGAATCATCCAAACTTTTAGGAGTAAGTCACATATTGCTTTAAGATCACTATTCCTTGCATGTATGTATTCAGAGAATGTGTGTCTATGGTCTGAGTCACAGACTACTCTGCAACCAGCTGCAGCCTTTAACCCATACTGAATGCCTTTAGTAGTTCTTTATAAGTGAGTCTAAGCAGTTTTCTAAAAGAAAAGAGAGATTGGGGAAAAGGCTGGCTTCTTCAGTCTGCAACACTGCCTGACTAATTGTAAAGCTTTATGGACTGTGAAAACTGAGTCACTTCATTGTCAGCTGTAACTTTATAACTGATGTATTCAATTTCTGTTCAGCTTCCCTTAACCACAGCAGAATGCAATTTTCTCTGTTATTTTAGTCACAACTGCTCATTTTTCTCTATTTCCTTAGTAAAATTAAAGGATTGACTTAATATTAAGTTCTGACTGCCTCTATAGGTCCTCTCTACAAGGCCTTGTTTTAAAAGTCCCATAAATTGCATTGGTGACCTCAAGTACTTCATGAAATTGTATGGTAAGGCAGTAAAGGAAAAACAAAAAAGCTCCCAAACATCTGCTGGCACCAAAGAATGAGTAAAGTACTCCACCAATCTGCAGTTTGTGCATCAAGCTCAGCCCATTTGGTCCTTGGATGTTTGATTTTGCTTCCTTTTGGGGAGGTCTGGATGTTCTGTTTGTTTTTTTGACAAAAAGAAAACCTGCAGGTTAGATACAACAACACAGTACCACTGGAGGAGTTGCTACCGTACAGTAGATCTTAAACCTTTTTTGCAGTATTAGTTCTCTAATAGTCTCCTGTAAATGGCAGCAGAAATAATTGCAACTAGCAATTTTGTTCTAGTTTTTTTCCAGAGATGGTATCAGAAGTAAACCAGATCGGATGGCAAACACAAACAAAATGGAACTGTACTAAATGCTTAGTTCACTCCTAAATGATTATTTTGACATCTTACAGGAAAACTTCTGTTAGACACAATTTTGATATACCTGAGGTTACGTTTCTTTTTCAGATGTATGAAGTCAATGCCTATTTTTATTATAACTTCCACTGGTAACTATGTAATTTCAGTATTTAGGCATTTGCATTTTTCCAGCTCTATAATTAGCAAGACAAAAGGCTTTTTTTGCCTATCCAGATATTTTGACTTCATTCTGTTGTGGGGGTAGAGCAGAAACTGGGAGTTACATGTGGGAGAGTAGTATGAGGTTTTGACCAATAGCTCTGAGAAACTGCTAACTGTCTTGTGGCAGGCTTCAGTGTGTACCAGCGAAATTGGAGAGTGAAGTTTTTGAAAGAAACATTTGTAACAATTGGTCAGTCTGCAGGGCAAACAAGGGCCCCTGCACAAGTAGCTGGCAGGAGTTCAAAAGAGCAGGAAAGTAATTATTTGTGTAATGGATTATATGCAATCTCTTTCTAGGCAGAGATCTGAATTGAATATTCACAAGTTAAATAGTCACAGAAAGCATCTTTTAGGAAATCTTAGAAGTGTTTGATGTAGCATAAGTAGAGTCAGAAGTCTAAGCTAAACAAAAATACAGAGTATAGAAATTTGAGACTTCATTTAACTGCAGTTCAGCTGTCAGCTTCATAAAATATTATCTTTAATTTCCTTTGCAGTGTGCTTAGATAAAATACTTAATTTTAATTGGACGCATATGTGAGGAGTGTATGTACATACATCTAAAGGTCTACAAATGGGGAATTTCAATATTATATTATATTATTTAGGGACTGTGAGACCTGTAAAGACATGCTGCTGCTGTTCTTAGTGATATCATAGGCAAATTATGGCTTGTGCACCACTCCTTCAATTTGCAATCATTTCTAGTAGAGCTTTCTATAAGCACAGCAATTCACCTACCCACAATTGGAGGATTAACATTTACTCTAATCCATCAAAAGCATTGATATGTGCCAGAATTTGCAGCAAAAAATTAATTCTATGCCTCTTGTACATGATAATAATGGAAACGCCTTTCTAACAGCAAAATAATATCATTATTCTAATATGACTAGATAAAAGAGTTCTTAAATTGCTAATGCTAAGTAGCTAAAATATCTGTAGGTATTGAAAATTCTAACATTTAGCATATTATAAATTTAATTAGATACATATTTTTAGGTTACAAAGTTATAATTATAAATTGTTTACCTTGACTACTCAGGCACAGAAACAGACTTTGTTTTCAAAATCAAAAGAAGCCGTTCACAATTTATAATGGAACAATTCTTACTGTAATTATAGCACTAATGGGATACATATCAATCAACAGGTAAATCATTATATAATTTCTTCAGTTTTCTGTTCAGAGCACTTCTGAAATCATATTTGACAAATAACAGCTTTAATTTTACTTAAATTCCCCGTAGAAATAGCTGTCATTTGGATTACTTTTAAGAGCTTGAGATTTTCCTTTAAAGAAAAGTTTTCACATTAGGAAAAAGTAAGAATAGGCAACATTACAAGTAAAACTACTTGAACTGTATATCCATTTATTCCTAATGTAGTTAGCAGTAAGTGACAATTTCTGTCTCACCTTTTTTTATCATAGTTATCAACCTGTAATTCTAGCTCTTCTCCTCTCTTTGATTGTTCACTACTTACAAATTTATAAGCCTTTATATTACAAATGTTAAGTTTTGATAATGATAATCTCTTCAGTTAACCTTTACTGAACTTTCATAGTTTAGGCAAATCGAGCATACAAAAAAGGACAATAAGCAAACACAAACACCAAATACAGTATAAAATAAAATGTGAACAAAGAACTTAGAAAAACAGAGGAAAGACCTCTTTGTCGCATACAGTTCTGGAAACTGTTCTATAGCTCTTCCACCAGTATCCAAGGATCTGGTGAAGGAGTGACTCGGTGAGGTTCCCTAGCTAAAGTTACCCATCTGGTCCCATTTAGACCTAACAGGTCGCTAATCTGGATTCTATTTGATGCCTTTAAAAGCATTCTTTCTTCTAATAATTCAGTAGGTGTGGAGGAAGCAATTTCTCTACTTTCCTTGCCATCAAGTCAAGTTTCCTCAAATCAGTGACTTGGGCCCCTTTTTGCCTCTACACAATGTGTATACATGCAATGATAGGCATTTGTCACTGCAACATTGCAGGATCAACAAACTGGCTCTATGAGTCAGTCCCTTTTACTGTCTACAACAGTTTAAACTCTCCTTCCTGCATAAATTGAGGTCTATTATGTTGGATGTGGAAGAAAAGAAAGGGAAGAAGGTAAGGAAAGAAGCTTATGCTTTTCCTCAAATCCCTTTTGCCATCCAAATTAGCACGAATTAGTTTTAGGACAGTGATGGCAATAACACATACTCTCTTTCTAAATCAGTAACAACTACATAAAGTAGCCTATTCTAACCACATGTGAACTCCAATCCCCCAAACTCTTGAGACCTTGGATTTTGATTTTTTCCGTTCAGAGATTTTCTGGCCTCTTAGAGACAATTCTAGCAAATATGTATATCTATGAAAAGCAACTTATTTTCTCACTAATGAATTCACAGCTCAGAAATGGAACTCACCCCTAATACTAGGTTCAACAGTGGTGGGGATACAAGAACCTACTTGCAAAGAAGATGCCTGCTTGCAAAATAAGATAACCGGGGGGGGGGGGGGGGGGAGGTGTCTGACTGTTCTGTGGTTGACACTGAGTAAATTGGCAGACAACCAACATATACTGTAAACAGACAGCACACCATTTCACAGAATAATGAAGAACGCAGAGTTAAGTCAAGTCTACCTGCAGATTAAGGAAAATACCAAGCACTGTAAGGCCAATAGGCATACAGAGCTCTGCCTCAAATCTGGTTCTCTGGGATCTGAATTAAAATGCTTTAAAGAAGCTGCTTCTCTTTCAGAGCTCACTACCATGCTCTATCAGCATCTGAAGATAAACTCTCCCAGGCAGCAAATCTTCTGGTCCTATTGACACCAGAATACATTTAAGCTGGAGACTTAGTTACTGTCTAAAGTAAGATTCCATCTGATAGAGAATGAAAGGCTAAGGGAGAAAAAGTGCAATCAGTGGCATTAAACAGTCTGAGAAGGAGCCCCTTGGCCAGGCTGTGACAAGATGTTTCTGAAGTGGAAGGTGTGTAACACCCTCCTTCAGTCAGGCAGCTGGAATTCCAGCAGTGGCTTGGATGGCTTTTGGTTTTACTCTTCTGCATAACAAAGAATTATGAAAGCCACACTATTATACAAGTTATTTAGCTGTCACTTGTTATTTGTTTTTGCTTTCTCCCTGAAGTACAAAACATTAGAAGCTTGCAGTCTGCATACTGAAAATGTCTTACTTCAAGGACCAGAAGCTCCAGTCAAGACAGAAATATACACGACCCATTTTCCCAAGTCCTGTTTCACTGAGCTTGTGTTTTATACACTCAGGCATCAATAAACTCAGCAACAATGCTAAGGATCTAGTTATTAATTTCAAATTAATCTCTTCTCTGCCAGATAATCTCCTTTTTTGCAGCATTGCTGCAATTGCAATGTAAAGAAAATAGAGTTGGATTTTTACTTGCCATGCAGAAGGAAGAGCTTGGCTGTAGGGCCACATGGACCCGATGAAAGTTAGGTATGGTTTTCATTTTATTCAAAACATCCAAGCCTTTATCATAGCACTTAGGGAGAGCATTAGGTTAGCAAGGTCTATGCACAGGCCTATAGAGTAGAAAACCCATAGAAAGGCCGTTTCATTCAAGCTTCCACAATACCCAGCTTTTCTTACCGGGCATTCAAACACGTATTTTCATTTATCCTTAAGTGTATTCAACTCAACTATCTTATAGAGCAGTCTGCATTTACAAAAATAATAATAAAAAAAAAAAAAAACCACCCCGAGACATATGAGGTTAAATGTATATGGAATTCTGCAGCCAAATCCATAACTAAATGTCTATTATGCGAAAAGCTGAAATGCTAACAGAAAATAAAAGCTCATTTTAAGTAAGGACCTACTGTGCAGCTTCCAAACACTATCCAGATAATTACCTAAATGAAATCCAATGTTCTTTCAGAAATAATGACCTGCTTGCAAGAAGATAATCAGCACTCTCAACTGGCAAAATACAGTAAAACTGTGCTGAAATCACATGTATACATTGGTGAAAACTCTGTAGGCCTGTGGACTTTATCAGCAAGAACAGATTTAGCTTCAAAATTCACACCACATCTTGACTTCAGCACAGATATACTACCGTATAAGACTTTAAAAACTCAGTAATTTGTCTTCATACATACTCAGTTTCATTAACAGGTCCCCTACCTAAGATAAAACAATTCTCCTGACTGACAATTTATAAAAAAATTCTTCCCAAGTCAGATTACCTATCTGTGGCAGTCCCACTTACCTGTCCCTCTCCCCTATCACATACAAACATACTTCTACTTTAATATCTGTGCATCAGCAAAAATAATCCTTTTCCTTAATGATTGATGCTTATACTACAAACTGAGCATAGAGATCTACTCTGAAAAATTCAACTTTTTGAAATTTTCCCATATAATATTCATAATATTGACTAGTCAGAGATTTCCAATTGACTAGTGAATAATTAAAATGAAATCATCGGGAAGTCTGAAAAATAGTCAGCTGAGCATGTATCTAATAATATAACCTGTTTCTTTTAAATACGAGTATTTTAGCACTATCTTGTCCCGCGGTCACAACAGTCAACAGGTTGGCACCAACCTGTGAAAGATGCACCGTTTTCAAACACCTAAGCTCCATTTGTTTTTGACACACCACAAACTCCAACTATTGTTTTAACTACTCCTAAGGAAGCATGAACCTTATTTCCTGCAGCTGTTGTACTGAGTGTCACTAACGTTTAGTTATTTACATTAGTCTGTTTAATGGAACCACTCCAGAGGCAGCTGAAAGGAAATGTTTCAACCCAAGAGCCTAGTGGTAACAGAGGACTTACAGAACAAACAAAAGCAGCAGCTTAGACCCTACACAAATGGAAGTCTGCACAAACTGATGGACGTCTCTAGGAGCAGAAACGCAAAGGCAGGATGTGTGGCATCAGGAAATGATCAAAATATTTGCTCCACCACATACACTTTAGGGTTTCTAGGGCCAAAATGGTTCCCAAAGTGCATAATCTTAAACACAGCGATGATAGGATTCAGAGCAAATATTCAAAAGCATATCACAGAGAAATTCTGATAAATCCCTGGCCACAACTGAAAAATGACTTTCCAGTGAAGCAAACCAACTTTCTCTTGAAAGAAAGCAGATGGTGGAAACTCCCTTTCCCACAGCCAGCTTGAATCCCTACCTAATGCATAAGGGAAACGGGCAGTGCCATAGCCAGTGCATCTAATCCTCTTAGCACTATAAGTAACCCATTTTCCTTCAACAGCTGAAACACTACATAGCATCTGTGGAATACCTTTAGATATTTCAAATCTTTCCAGCAAAAATAATAGTGCCATTTCCTTGCTTCCAAAGCAACAAATGTAACATGTATTTATTTGTAACATCCTGACACCAGCTTCCAGAGCAAAAACCAGCTAAATACTTAAAAGGACACGCTGAAGTTTAAGCGATTTTGAACACACTAGTTTGATGAAGTTTCTCTCTGACAGGTTGCAGATATTTATTTACTGATCATTTACAGCAAAAGTCTACACTGAAAATTGCATTTGAGAGGCGTGAATTAGACATAGCAGGTGCAGAGTGGCCCCTTCAAACAGTCAGTTTTTAGCATTACTGAGCACCAAAATAATTGACAAAAAAACAGAGACATTGCATCTTCCTAATAGCTAAACACCTTTTAATATAGACTTCTTTACCTGCACTCTCAAAAGGCAAAGTATTGATACCTCCTATGGAACTGCAGTAATATACTTACCTATATATACTGACAGGAACGATGAAACAGCTCCAGCAATGTTGATTCTGAAGATAACATTTACAAAATCATATCAGAGCTATGGAAATGTTAACCTGAAAGGACTTACTGGCATTTCAATTTGGATAATAACTCTCACTAGCTATACACCTTTTAAATGAGGCGATTGAACCTTATACAGAGTCTGACATTAATCTAAGTACCATCATATATGAAAGCGAGGTACTGTGTTATGAGAGCACATACTATTCACAGCTTAGAGATAACTCTCCAATTTGCTAATTAGTCATTTTAACAAACAGATGAAAATGATCTTTCTCAGGGAACAGAACAAAAGCCAAGGAGAGAATCTACTCACATTCCTTTGAGCCGTTGCCACATTTTCTCTGCATGTCCTCCTATTTGATACTTTATAGAGGTGTTTTCCAGTTCCCGAGTTGTTTCCATCGCTCGAGCCCCCATCATTATTGTCCTACAGCGATACAGTTACAGTCAGGCTCAGCAGCAAATAAAAGCATTCTTTAGTCCACTACAAATGTCGGAAGATCCACGCATGTTAGACAGTAGCTGCTGTCATATCAAAACACATGAGAATTACAACAGCTGAGGGACGATCCTGCCTGAATCGCTATTCACTTTGATAGACAAATCCACTCTTCCCCCCCCAGCGCAGAGCAAGTACACACAGCTCCTCTGACCTCACGAGTCTAATCCATACGTGTGAGCCAGCTACTATACTACTGACTGCTCAAGCTCCTTTCTCATGCACTTTTCCTGCTGTAGGAATACGCACAGAAGCACAAAGGATTCCTTAAAATGGACTATAATGCATTGCCATGCAGGATAAATGTGAATGGCTTTAACAATCCAGAAGGAAAGAAAGGCTGGTTTCTGCTCTGCAGGTTGGAGAAACAGGCTGCAATAGGAAAGCAGATGGTAGAAGCCGGTATCAGCCACATCACCCTACAAAAAGAGTGCATGTTCAAATGCCAGAGCTTTCCTTTCTTTAGTTGATCCTGAATTGATTCTTAATGAATAAATATCTACCAGCCTCTCAATAAAAATATGACTGTACAAATGCTAAGTCGGTAGTGAAGACATGTATAAATCCCTGCAGACGAGAAATCAGAGAGCTCTACAGGTTATTATTGAAGGAATATGCTGTAATGATGACTATTCACCTTCTCCTAGCAACTCCACACAGTAGGTAACTGTCAATTTAACTGGTGGAAAATGTAGCAGCTGCAAGACAGCCCGCTCAATGAATCGTTTGGGACAGCAGCATGCATGTGTCAAAATCTGATGCTGAACTGTGTGTGTCTGCCAGCAAAAAAACAATTAAGTGCATGCAAACAGCAAAAGGGGTGAGGACTACACGGTAAGCCAGCCGTGCAGCAGATTGCCAGCTCTGCCTTTCAAGTGCAAACCTAAGAATCTAGTTGTATAGCCAAAACTGGGATTTGGAGAGGGCAAAGGAGAGGATTTCCTTGCTGGTTGCTCAGCCACAGACTTGGGTTTGCAGAGCAGCTCCTGTACTCTGTAAATAGCACCTGTCTTTTTTGGTGAGTCAGTGACAATCTTCATTGCTGAAGCAGCAGCCAAATAATCAAATATACACAGGCTTATCTCAGTGATCATGTTTGTTTCAATCAGAGTAAGAGCTGTGCAAGAAGCCAGGCAAGAGAAGTGTGCCAAGTAGGAGTAAATATGCCTGAGATTTGGCAGCTACTGGTGTCACTGCCAGCTGGGAAAAGGGGCTTTGGGTCCATGACGGAGCAGTGAGGATGAGTGTCCTCAGATGCTAACTGGAAGGAGCCTAACGGTAGGAGATGCAAATCTCAGTATGGCTTTAACTAGACAGCTATATCCATGTTAAATTTTACAAAGATGTGAGATGATGAGGGGTTCCATCTGATGCAACTGGCAGAAATGGGTAATATCATTAAGTACTCAAGATCTTACAGAAAATAAAAATGAGGCTCACTGCTTTGAAATAATCCTAACACTTCAGAAATTCCTAATCAATTTTCTTTCTCTAGGATAACTTTTATGCACATTATAGATCTAAAATATACCCTATGAGAGTTATAAATAAGTTTGAGATGCATCTTTTACACAATGATTTCAGGTGGATAATTAAATAGTACATTTTCTTTACTTCTATGGATTTAACACATACACAGTTTTAAACTGGTATTAATTCACAGACTTTCACAAAATTATTCCTGACTCAGATATATAAGAGTCAGTCCCATAAAATTCACTAGCAATATCTGAAAAACAGTTGCTGGATGAGCAACATCTCCTACAATTTTCAGACAGCATCATAAGACAACAGTGAAGAAATACGAACAGCTGTTTTTTCAAAAACTGCAAAGCATTTATTTGGTTAAAGGCATCAGCAGTATCTTTGAAACTTCACTGAGGAACCACTTAAAAACTTCCAAACTTTCTACTCCTGTTATGCATGGAGTCCAACTAAAGTTTGTAAGAACAAGTATAAATATTCTTCCATGGAATAACTAATAAGAACATCTCACAATAATCTGGATTCTTCCCTGGCTTTTAACTGCCAGACATCTGAAGCAACACAAAGAAATTAAGTATTTATAGAAACCACATAAATCTCCAGGGACAGAGGGGAATTTTAAGGGCCTATTTTTTCTCATAAAGTATTCCCGGCTCTTGTTGTCCAATTCTACAATAAAAAAATAGTGGCATTTGTAAGCTGTTCTCTCTCCCTCACAAGGAAATAAGCAGTTGAAAACACATTGCTTTGATTTACAGAAAAGTATTATGAGCAGGTAATATCCTTCAGGAAGGGAAGAAGGAACAAACTGCCCAAACAACATCACTGCAAATGGAGGTACACCTGCTAACTTCACCAGAACTCCACAAAGGAAAATTGTAAAAAAACTTTGCTGCTTGCAGGACCACACCACTGCAACAATAGAAATTCCTACAACGAAAGCACCTGGCATGGCTTAAGCAAAGGACAAACGAAGCAGCCTCCTCCCCAAAGGTTTATCCTGAGGATCGATAGAGCAAACCACCAGAGATGACAATGAAAGATGAAATTGTGTTCCTGAAAATGAAAGAAACAGCAGGAAACACATAAAAACAGATAGATAAGGCATTAGAAAATCAAGGAAGTAGCCAGAGCAAGTGTCTTGTATGTCCCTAAGGAGAGAGAAACAAACCATTTAAAACAAACAAACAAACAACTTTTAAGTATGCTGTTATCCTGGAAACATGAGCAAAGAAATCCTCATGGAGACATAGGGAAAGGAAGGATCTTTCCTCCTTTAGCTGCTGTGAATAACGCTCAGAGAATGAAGCAGCTGAGCCTGCACCTTTCCTCCGGCTCAGAGGAAGGCAGGCACAGAGGCTGAGAATGACAGAGCCAAAGCAGTGCCAACACCCCTCTGACTGCAAGAGGTGACATGGGGCAGAAAGGACAGGAGTGTGCTGCTGGAATATAGAACAACCATACATTAAAGCCCATACATAACAATGAGGGGATCGGGGGAGGAATTACGGATAACCTGACTTGCTCAGAAATACGCATCTGTGCCCCGGCAGTACAAACTGGTCTAAAGAAGATCCAAAATACTAAACAATGAGCAGCTACTTTAGGAAGCCAAATCAACCAGAGAGATAGCACCTGAAATGATAAGTTATCTTAAATAGTTTTTCTCTTTCCACTTCTTGGTTTTGTTCTGTTTTTCTGTTCTTCCCCTACCTAACCCAGTGTTTCTGCTATGGTCCCCACAAGTTGTTGTTACAGTCCGTCTTGCTCCCATAAAAATATAATCTTTTTTGCCCTTTGCACACAGCTTTTTCTTTTTTTTTCAAATTTCAGCTTAAAATTTCCATACTAAAGTGAACACTAAAGGAAAGCCTATATCATTAATCAATATGGACGTATATTAAAAATAATTAATGTTTTTGCCCTTAAATGTGGCAAAATAAAACTGTCCTGGTGCCACTTAATCCTCAGATAGGAAGCTACACTTACTGATAATGTATCCTAAGCTCCTTTTCTTTCATCTAAAAATACTTCACTTCAGTAGTAATATCAATGCAAAGAAATAATTTTAAAATACACCCAACAGTAAAGCTTTTCAATATTGAGTACTGAGAGACCTTTACAGTTATGCCAATATCGCACAGCTACAATGAAAACAACTTAACTTAAAATTGGGAAAAACCTGCAGTTAGACCAGTTAGAGATTAGCTATAGAAACAGGAAAGAGATCGTGCAGGTTTTGATAAGGAGAATTAGAGCTTTATTTTAAATAAATCATCTGCTCCTGAAGGGAAATTAAATATGCTGCTTTGTTTGAAATTATCTTCAAAACATCTAGCTCATGACAAATGGAGAATAAGGAATTATCAAGAGGCCTGCAGGGTGACTTGTCAGACTAATACTCATCCCTCCAAATCTGACAACACAAACTTCCCTGTGGTTGAACTGCAGGAGAGCCACGAACTAATTAAGAAATTTGAAAACATAAGAAAAAACCCAAAACAAAACCAATAAACCCTTAAAAAGATAAGATAAATTTATTGTAAGTAGTGACAGCAGATACTAGATCTGTATGCTGACTGTCCTGGCCCTGATCTAACAAGCACTAATACACATCTAATTTTAAGCAGGTAAAGCTTTGCATTTATTTGCTGGGTAAGACAGCGTTCAACACCATTGTAAATAACGGAGTTAAATCACTGAAGAACTGCCTGCTGGTAGACTCAAGTGTTACAGGTTCTGTTCACAAAGTACAATAAGGTAGAACAGAGATCCCATCACTCAAATTCTGCCCTTGCAGAAAATGAATGGTTTGCTAGACAGTGTTCTTCATGTCTCCTTCTGCCCTCCCCATTGTCTATTATATTCCCATTTGTGATGTGCAATCCCCTTCTTCACAAGCAGAGTTTCCAGCTTGCTTGCAATGCCCAAATGTGTGAATTATTAATCAATAAGAAGCACAGCAGAGAAAAAGCAATAATTGGTCTTATTAAAGTTCATGGACTTTATTTAAACACATAGGTCTGCAGCAATCTGGCAATGGCAAAATATTGATGTTACAGTAATCTTGGATTTTCAGATTCTCCATAGAATATATTAATAAAATTAGTAGAGTTACATAACTGAGGAATAACAACTTTAAAGATCTACACATATGGTCTACACAGTGCATTGGCATTGACAGTTAATTAGGTAAAAGAGTTGGGATTGATGTATTAACAGTGATTGGATGATCTAAATAAGGAGATCCAACAAGGAACATTTTCCCTTAATTTTTTTTTTTTAATTTTAGTATTTTCTGCTACATCTGATTCACTGTATTTGAGGCTTCTTCATATAATCACTAAAGTACGTATATTCATTCACATGTCCTGTAAGTAGCAAGCTTTAAGTATAGCAGGGAGAAAAAATATCTTCTATTTGTTTGTTATGTGCATGGTATATCATATTGGTAATGAATGTGGAATCAGATTTATTGAAGCTTTTAGGCAATTAAAAATGAAAACAAATACCCATGAAAGCTTGCAGGCAAATTAGCTGATAAATCTTAGGGCACAAATAGACATATATTTGAAAACCTACTTAAGATATATTAAGACCTTGTCACATTTGATTGTTCAATACTGCCCCTTACTAGATGTCAGCAGCTCCAAAATTCTGTCATGACTGTGCATGAGTGTTCACAGACAAGTTCAGTGCCAAGTAAAGTTGGGCTGATTAAAGCAGGTGTCTTAAATCTGCACTAATGTTGTCTAGGACCTCACTGCAGTCAACAGAATTCAGATGTCCAGATGCCTTAGGTAGGCACATCTATTTTTAAGTTTACTTTGAATATGATCTTACACTCAGTTTACTTTAAGGAATCATTTGTTTAATTTAGTGAACCAAACAATCTGAAAAATTCTGGGAGATGGAGACATGGCAAAAAATGAATAATTGCAGAGATGTGGAATGCACGAGAGGTGTGTTACGGATAATCCGAACAAAAAGAACTGCAGAGGAAAACTTACTACTGCATTATCAGTAGCAAGACAGAAAAAGATAAAAAGATGACTATTTTTTGAGCAGCTGGACTTGGAAAGAGGTCTTGGAAGCAGAGTTTGAAAAGTGTTAAAGACAGACAGCTGTCAATCAAGAAGAAATCAAAAGTTCAGCAGAAAGTGTGTTGCATGTCAGTGAACGAAATGAAGCAGAAGAGTTGTTCAAGGCAGGTTGATAAAAGGATTGTCTCGACCTGCTTTGTAAGATAGGTGCTCAGTTGGCAGTTGCATGCTGCATCTTTTTCCAGGTATATGGACATTGGTCAGCAGAAATTCACTGGTAATTTAAGCTGAAGGGTAACTTTTTCATACACAGGAAACAAACTGGATGTTGAGTGAAGAAAAAATTGAGAGTGCAGAATAGTTCTGAGGTTTTCTTTAGTCTTACTTCCCATTAAAAATGACTCTGTTATAACTTTTCAGTACTTAATGGTAACACTTCAGAAACAGAGAGGCTGTGGTTACCTTGTTCAAAACATGCTTCTGAAAACAGGAACTTTAGCAATTGCATGTAGCTCATACAGTGTCACGGGGCAACTAGCACAACCTAAGAAAATAGAGGTTACGGGTTTTTAAGGTTTGGTGGCTTTTAACCTCTTTAGGATGAATTGGCAAACTGGTTTTGAAAAGTATTGGCTGACATTGAAGAGGAACATCCATGAAACAAACACTAACTTCCAGGAACTCCTTAGGAAGCAGTTTGGCTACAAAACTAATACGCTGATTTTTGCAAAGAGAGGAAACCTTTCTAGAGCTGGCAGCAGTGTTGAAATAAGATGGATTGAAATTGCCACAGAGAATCACAAGGATAATGGTGTACTTCATAACAACAAGAGATAGTTGTATCATAAACCCAAGCATCTCCAGTAAGTTTGGTGCAGTTCTGGATGATACACAGTATTGCATGTGATACCTTGAAGGCAGATTACGTCAAACAGTGCTTTCAAAAGTATCAAAGTCTTCATTCATGTATGCTTTTGCTTTAAAGAAAAATAAGATGGTCATGACCTCTTCAATCCAAGTTATAAAAATACTGAAGGAAAAATCTACTTAGTAATGGCAGCTTATTGACCTTTCAATGTCAAAAAGGGTAAAACTGCCCCCATACTGTAGAATAAATAGTTGTAGAATAAATATAAATGTTCCAGGTTAGTTGTGCTCCTTTTATCAGAGGCCACTGCCTGTTTTATCACATTTTATATGTTTTCAATCTCTTCTTTAGGAGTTTTATAAAGCCATTATAATGTTGATAATGATGCACAGAAGAGGTAATGGTAAGGTAAAAGTCATTTGAACACAAAAGCTATGCTTGACTGTGAAAAATTGTACCTGTCAAGTTATTGGTATGAGCATGTAACTAGAGAAAGAAAGAGAGAATACAGAATACAAGGCAAAAGGAATTAGGAAATCTGAATTTGGCAAAGCATTTGGCAGTTTGTCCCACTGAACTGCATCAGATGTAAAGAAAATAACTAGTCCATGGTAGCAAGATGTGTGTAGACAAAGACAACATGGAGTAAAGTTGTTTCAGCTAATTATTGTCTACAAGAGGTTATTTCAAGCATTCATTCTGAGCTACTCGACAAAGAAAACAAGAAAGTCATTCCCTTTTGCTATACCTTACTTACACAAAGACCATAGCAACAAGAAAATGTTTCCTGATATTTATAAAAGACTATAACGGAACAGATGCCAGCAGAGAAAAAAAAGTCTCTTCATCTCAAATGAAAGATGTTCATCAGGGAATCTACCCTCACCATAGCTGTTTTTACTGTAAACCAGCTTTCCACTAGTAGTTGACCCCAAACAGGTGGAATCAATTCATTACACCCCACAGAGCAGTCCCTTCCAAACCTGAACTTCAAATCTGAGCTTTCAGGACAGAAGGGCAAAGGCACCCCCTTTGAGACACAAGACCTTCTGTATCATAAACCCAAGCATCTCCAGTAAGTTTGGTGCAGTTCTGGATGATACACAGTATTGCATGTTATACCTTGATTGAAAGCAGATTACGTCAAACAGCGCTTTCAAAAGTATCAAGGTCTTAATTCATGTATGCTTTTGCTTTAAAGAAAAATAAGATGATCATGACCTCTTCAATCCAAGTTATAAAAATATTGAAGGAAAAATCTACTTAGTAATGGCAGCATATTACATCTATGAAACAGCCACTTGATCAAGAGAGGAAAGCAATAAAAATAACTAAACACATAACCTGATTATTTTAATTTGTCAACACCCTAAATGCACAGTTACTTTCTTGCAGATATTACCTGGACCCACCTTGGCTTAAGGCCAAGTAAAAGAAATCTGGTTCTCTATATTTTGTTGAATGTGGAGAGTCAGAACTATTGTGTTGCTGTTTAGCTTTATAGATTATGTTCTAACAATCAGAAGAAAGCCCAAAACAAGGATGAGGGGTTTTTCAAGCCTATCTTCTCACACTCTGGGTGCCTGTATCAGTCCCACAGAGTCATCTAAAATTCGCATTTGAAAAATCAGAAAAATACAGAAAGCTAAACCATTATTATCTAAAGTGTAGCTAGAGGATTTGAGGTTTAGGTTATCAGAAAATGGTTTTCCCCTCAAAAAATAAGCAGTTAATACTGAACACTATACTACCTTCTTTCCTACTGTCATGGTTTAACCCCAGCCGGCAACTAAGCACCACGCAGCCGTTCACTTACCTCCCTAACAGTGGAATGGGGGAGAGAATCAGAAAGGTAAAAGTGAGAAAAAACTCATGGGCTGAGGTAAAGACAGTTTAATAGGTAAAGCAAAAGCCACGCAAGCAAACAAAGCAAAGCAAGGAATTCATTCACTACTTCCTATCAGCATGAAGGTGTTCAGCCATCTCCAGGAAAGCAGGGCTCCATCACACGTAAAGGTAACTTGGGAACACAAACGCCGTAACTCCAAATGTCACCCCTTCCTTCTTCTTTCCCCAGCTTTATATACTGAGTATGACGTCTTATGGTCTAGAATATCTCTTTGGTCAGTTGGGGTCAGCTGTCCCAGCTGTATCCCCTCCCGATTTCTTGTGCACCCCCAGCCTACTCGCTGGTGGGGTGGTGTGAGAAGCAGAAAAGGCCTTGACCCTGTGTAAGCACTGCTCAGCAGTAAGGAAAACATCTCAGTATTATCAATACTGTTTCCAGCACAAATCCAAAGCATAGCCCCATACTAGCTACTATGAAGAAAATTAACTCTACCCCAGCCAAACCCAGCACACCTACTTTACATATTCTGGGGAAAAACAAGCATCTGTAAGTAAAAGCATTCTAACCTGGGTTGCCAGGATTCACTTGGGACCTTTCCTACCAGGGAGAGAAGAAAGCCCCAATCCCATACAAAATCTCTTTCATCCTTAGAGAAAACATGAGAAAAAGGGCATTCCCTAGTGGTTGACCAGCAGGTAAAACAACAGGGAAAGCAGAGGATAAGAATCAACAAAACAAATAGTTAACAGGAAAATTTTTATTTTCACTTCACAACATCCCTGATAACTACTTTAATTTATAGAAGTGCTAACGAGTAGCAGAACAGAACTAAAATTCTCCAGGAAAGTAATTCTGCACCTATTGCATTACTAAATGTGGAACTCAACATCATGGAGCAATGGTAAAGACCAAAAATATAAATTATTTCCAAGAGGACTGGATAAGATATTAACCACAAGTCCAACAATGGCTGTTAAACAAAGTGGTTCACATGAAACCTCCAGCTGAGGATGTGAACAAACTGTGGGATGTTACAAGGTAAAAAAGCGTATTAGAGAAGGATCACTCTATGTACCTATTCTTTGTTATATCCCTTTCCTAAGTATTTTCTCCTGCCCATCACTGGGAACAGAATACTGAGTGACAGACATATGGCAGTTCTTACATCTTTATTCAATATAAAAGTGCTTCTCATGATATAGAAAAACATTTTTAATTCATTTTAAAATTAAAAAAAACCTGTATCTGTAGATGCAGTAGTTTTCCTCCTCAATTTACAAAGCAGTAGTCTCCCATAAAACCTTTGTAAAACACCTTCTGCTTCAGTAAACAAGATGATGGAGTCATTGGTACTGCTTATCCGTGGTAGAAAAGTAAATATATAGAGAGTCCCTAACAAAGAGCCAAGATTATGTTCCACACATCCTTCAACTTGGCCTGGATAATTTGCTATATAGTGCAAAACCTACAGAAGACATGCAAAGAACCTGGGAAAAATCAGCAAATGCAAGCTTAATTTTCACAACTTCTAATTTCAAAAAATTCAATCTGTACAAAATTCATATTCTCCAAAAGGCACTATGAAAGAGAACAGAACTGTCTTGAATACTATTAAGTACATGACATGCCTGTGTTGGAGTATGCACAGTATTATCTGATTCAGAATTAGTTTATTCAGAACCTCTACACTTCAGGTAATTGCTACACAACTTGAAATCGAAGTGCAGCTGAAATCAGAAGGGCCTTTTGTTAACATATTCTGCATTTTAAACTTAATTCCAGCAAGATGGATTCCAGCTTTTGGCTTTTAAACATCTTAAAAGATGAGTGGAGTATTAAACTGGCGGTAAAAGCTGGCAGCACATTTAAAAATCAGTTCAACAGTGTAGCATGCAAAAAGATTAATGACAAGAACAAAACTCTGCTGACAGTCAGATGTTTAGTATCACTTAAATGTGTTTAATATCACTGAAACATGCAAGTTCAACCAAAGGGTAGAGGTAAAGTTTAGGTAAGTTTTAAAGTTGTGTTGGCAAAATATCTCTGTTAAAACAGTTTTTCATATCAACCCATTATTTGGTATAAATGTCTATGCATACATTTTCCAAACAAAAATTAGAAGAGAGAAATATGTGAATTCAAGTCAAAAAGCATCTAAAATGATGAGTTTTCAAATAAAACATTTCATTCTTAAATGCTGGACTGCTTAGAATGACAGATTCTAAAAGCATGATTTAATTATCTACCTTATTAATTTATACTTTATTGACGCTTGAGCAATTAAATGTTAAACATATGTTGAAGGACTCATTGCTAGTGGAGGCCAGCAAAACTACTCACATTTACAGGTTGAAACATGAGGCCAGAGGAGGAACTGAACTATTCTTAATGCCAAATGCATTACTGATAGAGCAGTATATTAGCAATACTATTACATCTTTTGTCAGGTATACGACCAAAAGACCTTTTCCTACCGTAATAGCTATAACTCCTCCACCACTGACTGTTTTCATAAAAATGTTTTTTTGCACCTGACATTATTCTAAGACCACTGATAGGACTGCTGGGTAGAGTGGGAACTGAAAAATA
Organism: Harpia harpyja; assembly: GCF_026419915.1. Classification (NCBI taxonomy): domain Eukaryota; kingdom Metazoa; phylum Chordata; class Aves; order Accipitriformes; family Accipitridae; genus Harpia; species Harpia harpyja. The sequence goes on along the minus strand of NC_068946.1, from coordinate 29,564,341 downwards.
CCATTACTCCATCTCTTATCTTATTCACTCTGTACGGTTACTAACACTGATGACTAAGCTTTGATATGGCTGGTGAAGTTGCACTAGCGATAAAGACTTACAAAAAAGGAATGTAAAGGAAAAGTAAGATCTACACAGCTCATCAGAATCCTTTTTTGGGCTATCTTGGTTTTCTTCTGTTGTTTGTCTGTTTACTGTTATAATGCTTCCTGCCTGTATTAATCTCCATCAATGTAATTTCTGACCATTTTTAGCACGTGTAAATAGTTGTAAACCTCCTATCAATAGCAAAAAAAATTCTGGAGATTAATTCAGACAGAACCTATGTCAGTCTCTGGGAGATGGAGGATTAACTCGCTCTACTGTGTTAAAAAATGTAAAAATATTTAACAAAACAGTGAGGTGATTTCCCTTGAAATAGAACACAGACTGAGCATAAACCAAGCATGGATTTAGCAGCTTACAGAAGTGAAAAGAGATGAAGAATTTCTGCTTGATTTGACACAGCTATCTTACTAGATCAGGGCTTTCCCTACTCATTATTAAGTCAACAAGGTAACCATGCTGAAAAAAAAAAAAGGCAAATTTTGGAATATACATAAGTAAACACAAAATACAGGAAGTGTTTAGGAGATCTCAGGTAAACACTTATGTCCAGTTTTAGGAACCAAGCTTTAACAGTTTGGGCAAATAATAGTGAGTCCAGAGGTGAACAACAATAAAAAATAGCATACGTATAGATAAATAAAGTTAGCATAAAAAAGGGTACAATAATTGTATTTACTAGTCTATAAAATAAAAGAATTTGGTTAGATATGATGCTATTTTAATATATATATATATTGGATGCCAATACTAAAAAAAAAAATCAGTGGTTGTCAATATATAGTTAGGGTAGCAGAAGCAGCAATCAGTTTAACTTGTAAAAAACAAAGTTTAGGCTAGAAATTAAGAAACAGTCTCTAATTATGAAAGTTAAACACTAGAGCTGGATACCCAGGGTGATAATGGAATCTTTTTCACTGAAGCTTAAGAACAGAACAGACAAAAATCTATCAGAAATATAGACAGTCCCTTGCATCTTTTCTATTTCCATTTTTTTAATCTTGATTTTGAAAATAGGCATTTTAATTAGCTGGGGTTGAGATATTCAAATATATCCCATGAAAAGGAAAATAGTAGCAGGTCCCACAGAGAAGCAATGGGATAGCACATTATAAGCACAAGAACACTCAGCTACTCACAGGAGAATTCTCATGACTGGAAAAATATAATTTTCATTTTCATTAATAAAGTACAGTCATTTTCTCGTAAAGAGAGAAAGTGTTCTTAAAAATATCCATGCTATCAATCCAGCATTCTAGAAACACTTTAGCAACAAATAGCAGTTTCTACTTCACTCATCATGAAAATATTTCTGACTCTCCAGAAAGTATCTATGGAATGCAATGAGTACATGTGCATGTTCTATGATCTAAAAAGTGCGTTGTTTCATCCAGTCAGATGCAGTGCTGAACACAGATTAGCACACTAGTTTGACCAATTCCACATCACTTTCAAGAGCAATGGTATTGTTGAAGTATATCGTCACAAAACACTATTTTTTTTATTTTACAGATTAGAGTAATAGATGATAGTGAGAAAGAACAAAACTTGTTTCTGAATTGTTCCAGTGTTTAATTATTCTTTTTACTAAAAAAATTGCCCCTCATTTTCAACTGTTTTGGCTCCAACTTCCAGTAATAGGATCTTTTTCCATTTTCATCTCTTGCCTTATAAACCTTCTCTGCAGTACATTTCTTCCTCTTGTCCATACCTACAGATCATATTCCAATCACCACATAATCTTGTTGATAAACTAAAAAAAATGGAGTTCTTAATTCTCCAACAAAAAGGTACATTTGTCACTCTTTTACAAGATCAAAACAATTTTCAGTGTTTACTAAAATAACTTCATTGTGAAATCAGCCCAAGTGTCCCTGCTGCGCTCTCAAACAGTTCTATTTTCTGTGCTGCCACAGCTGTTTTCTGTGAAGTAACTTCATTTGTCATCAGAAAGATTACGTTTATGCAATTTATTTTTTTAATAACTAGTGGTTAGCAAAAGTATCATGTATTTGATAGCTTCCAACATTGATGGGTTCATCAATCAGATTATTTATATGACTTTTATTAAAACATGAGTAAAAGATAGACAAGCCTTTTCTTATTCAAGACAATGAGCCCTTTCCTATTTCAGGCTACAAAATGGCCTGGGTGAACAAGTGAGAAAAAAACCCAAAACAGTAAAACAGGATAGAGGGCTGATGATTGATTGTTAGTTCATAACTATTTTAAGCATCTTTATACTGTTAACCACATTTCAGGGCAGCATTTGATGCCTAAATGACAACCATTTTGACAGATATCTGACTATCATTGCAGAACAGGAAAAGCTAGAAAAGGAATTCAAACCTGACATTTTGTTTTTCCTCTGATAAAAAAATGACAGTATATTCTCTGAAAATTCCAAAATGCTAACTTCAGGGAATATTTCAAGTCAAACACATAATTACAAACATAGATAGAAAAAGAGATGCAGCATTTCTATTCTAATATAACAGCTACTTTTATCAAATATCACATGGCAATGTGGCTTTTGTTGTTGTTTGGTTTTTTAAAGATTACTGTACATTAGGATATGAAAATATTCACTGTATTGTGATGGAAAATGACTGGAGGAAAATATGACATTTAGTAAGTCATATTTTAACAACATCAACATTCATTTTAGGTTCCAATAGACATGAAAAAAATTTTGCAGTTCACATGTAACATTTTTAGTCTGGTATAAGATACTAAATAATGTAAGTTTTTATTTCAGGCTACAAAATTTTTCACTAAATGCAGCCCATTTGAGGATGAATGGGATTTCCTCATGACTATATACCTTCCTCAAAAATGTGAAGGAAAGCCTCCATTTGACACACACACACACACAAAAGGCAAAAACCCACACCCAACCAACCAACCATAGCTTAAAACTTTTCTGGTACCCAAATGTAATTTAATATGCTTCAGTTGTTTATAAAAGTGGTCCAAGTAATTTATAATATTTAAATTATCTCAGTGAACTTAATGACATTAACTGGTATTTATACATGCAAAAAGTGGTTCATTTACCTTTCGTATAGAGCAAAGCTTTGGTGAGTCCATAGTGATTTTAATGAATCTGTAAACTAAGGTGTTCTGCTTTGGGCTTTTGCTTAAGAAAGTGGTAATACAACTCAGACAGTTCCACTGTTTCCATAAGGCCTGATTCAGCTCTCACTGAGGTCTTCTGGCCTAGGGAACTTTCCTTCATGAGGCTGTTGTGCATATCAGCATTGACACAAAAACTGCAAAAGAGAGGCCACACAATGACACAATCCTTTGCATTGGGTGGTCCTTTACAAATGGGTCTGAGGGTAGTAAGGCCCTTAGGGCTGCTGCACTATGAAGGATCTGGCCTCTATGTCACAGAGCAGGAATTTTACACAACAGGAAATATCTCCTGTGATCCTATTTGTAAGTAAAGGTATTAAATTTTGACAGATGAAATAGAGGGAATGTGCTTCAGTCATTAATCTTAAACTTTTAATATTAGCATGATTTGAGCTGTAACTCTAAAATTTTAGCAAACATTTACACTAAATGGTCATAGCTCAAGTTGAAACTGAAGCACCTGCCAAGATATTACTGAGATCACTAAAATGCTGGATATAGCCAGAATAATATTTTTCCTTTTGTTCATTAAAACAGCCCAGTTTCTGGAATATGAGGGCTATAAAGATCTTTGATTTGATTATTGCACACCAATATCCTATCTGCAAAACCAGCCATCATTACATATCTAGAGAACAAATATGAAATTAGGTAAGCATAAAATGAGCCTTCTCCAGCATCTTCCCAAACTAAGGACTTTTTGAGCCAGAGATTACATTTGATAGCATGTCCCATGGCCCCTGCTAGATTTATTCCATATGAATTTGCCTAAAGATTTCTTGAAATCCCTTATTCATTATTCTCACAACATCCTGGGGCAATTCATTCTACACTTCAATAACCCATTACAGAAAACATATTGTCATTTGTATGTTTTAAGTGTAATACATGCTAATTGTATATGATATCCCTAAATTCTTGCCTTAGAGGAACATTAGATAATTATTTCCTGTTCACATTCTCCATACCATTCAGTTTCATACTATTCACATGTAAATTACATGGATTTATAGAGTGGCATAACATTTCATGTTTTATTCTCAGTTCTCCTCCTAAGAATTACAAACTTTTCATGTCTTTTCATAGTTGCTGAGCCCTGAGCTGGCATTTTGAAACAAGTATCAAAATGATATTGAAATCACTTTCTTGAGTAATAAATATATTACAGAGGCCATTACTGTGTATATATAGTTCAGGATTGGCTATTTTCCCTCCCTGTGTCAATGATTCTTCATTTATCCACAAATTGTCTAACATTCAAATTGTCTAGTATTTGTCAGAAATCCTAACATTGTTTTCTTTGCTCACTTTTAGCAAAAAAAAAAAAAAAAAAAAAAAAAAAAGCTATTGATTACTTCTAGCATGTTCTTCTAATTCAGCCTTTTCAGCATTCCATGATGTGGATTTTGTTTCATTTTGCATTCCAACAAACCTTCACAGAACATGAATTACATATTGTACCTGGTCCTCGAATTAGGAAAACCTCAATTGGTCCCTGTAACCTCTCTCAAACTGGTATCAGCTTATTATTGCAGTATTAGAATTTAGCTCTATTCCTGAATTCTGATCAGTTATTATAGAGTTTAAGCTCTGCCTGAATCATTGATGCATTATTCATAGAAGTTTAGAAATTATGCTTTTTTATAGTTATACAACTAAGTTTTTAATGAAAGACTGTACTTCATAGAGAAACATAAATTTACTTTGCAAAAACACAAGAGATTCAAAAAAAGTTTGAATTGTGTTCTCTGCAAATAGAAGTAAATAATAAATGTAACTAAAGCTAAACAATGCAGTTCTATGAAAAAATGCTGACTTAGGAGATTTTTACAGGAGGAAGCCTAACCTCTCAAATTACAAACTTTTCCTTTTCTGTCAACAGTATCGGTATTTTAAAATTACGCAGTTCAGGAGTGAGACTGCCACTGGGACAACTGCAAGCAGCTTACCAGTCCTCATGACATTTCAAAAGATAGGTATCCAAGGTGGCTCCATTTGGTGACACAATACCCTAAGCAACAATACTATCCAGCAGATCCCGGCTGGGTAAAGTATTATTCCTTCTCCCATTCAATAGACAAGAAAAAAAGTTCTCCACAAACCCTGCCTCCCACTTATTATAGAAGAAGTGCTTACAGTCTGAGGTAAGAAGGTATACACTGCCACCTCACTCTCAGGAAAAACAGACCACTCCTGGGGTCAAAATTTGAGCTGCAGCAGAGAGGAAAATAAAACAGGAAAAGCATCCCCTGTGCAGATGTCCAACAGCAGAGAATTCCCACTCTAGGTAACTAAGCAGTGCTAAAATCTTGCTCAACTGTTGTGCAAATGGTGTGGTCAGAGTAAAACTTCCTCACTGTGAACTTAACTGTGCTATGGCATCTTTGCAAATCAGTTAAAACTTGACTGAATTATGTGACTAATGAGGAAGGGCTTTGAGGCTAGAGAGGCTGATTGTTCAAGAGTGTTGCTAAAATTAGCAAAGGTTTACACAATTCTTATGTATCACATGAAATTTTTTTTTTAATATAACTTCCCCTGTCTTCTGAAAGACTTAATAAAGAAGACTACAGAAATTAAGGGGCAGTGGATAACACAATCTCTAATACAGTTTTAAGATATACTCACCTTGTGTAAAAAAAGTGGCTATTTTGTACAAAAAAGCAGCTAGAAGTTTTACAAGAACTTTATACCTGGCTTTCTGAATTTCATAAGTAGCTTGTGTCGGTGGGGGAAATTATATTAAACTATGAGGAAAATGGAAAACGGAAAAAAAAGCAGAAATATAACCCATCCAAGTGCTAGGATGAGTATACAAGACAAAAAGTAGGAGCACAAGTATAAGAACAGACCAGGAGAGAAAGATTTCATCTTACACTTGTCTTCAGAAGCCAGACCAATATTGTTTCTGCTCTTCTAAGAGAGTGAAACAGTATTCATGTACCACTTCTGAGATCAAAGAGACTGATTCCATTAGGAAACCTAACAAATATTTTCTAGCATTAGCAACCTACTGCTTGATATTTTCTGCACCAGAAAGTAACATTATGTCTAAATTTTTTAAAAACAATAATAGGTCAGATCACATAAAGACCTTTGTATAAGCCAAAGTCTGGAAAGAGAAGAATACAATAGTAAGATAAAGGTTACGTTAGTACCTCCTTATTTCAGTATTATGCATCAGTGTATCCTCACGTGTTAATATTCCACAAAAATAATAGAGACTAAAGCTACATAGGTGCATTGCTCTCAGCCAAAAAACTGTCACAGTATTGAGATAGTTACTAGCACTGGTGAAAGAGAGGTGCACACATAAGTGAAGATAGAGTCTGGAAAAAGGGAAAAGAAGGAATGGTAAAGAAGATTCCCAGGTATCTTCTTTGGAAGGCATTAAAAAATAATAGAAAACAGCATTT